>NC_056730.1:650134431-650249431 GCF_019279795.1 Protopterus annectens | reverse complement strand
CTGTGTGTGTATGGGGAACTGTGTGCACTGGGAGTGAGTTGTGTGTGTATGGGGACTGGTGTGCAGTGGCGTGAGCTGCTTGTGTATGAGGTATGGTGCGCACTGCCAGTGAGCTGTGTGTGTATGGGGAATGGTGTGCACTGGCAGTCCACAGCCATGAAGTGCCAGTGTGGTTATGCCAACTACCACTATTAAATTCTACTCTATGTCTCCCCTTTTTCCAGGAGTGTGGGATAACCTCAAAGAAATGGTTATATAAGGTATAGACCAATGAGGAAAGAAGAAAATATGTTTTAATATGCGTTTTCATTTTGCTCATGGAGAAGAGAAGTAAACTGCTAACCAAGCAAGTTATCTTTGTCCATTTAAAAATATAGCAAACACAGGTGGTTACAAATTAGCTTATAGGTAGGCACTAGACTAGCTGCCATTGCAGGCCATCTTCCCTGCAAAAGTAGTGATCAAACCTTGTGTTTGTGACACAAACATCTTAACCATTATGCCAAACCCTCAACCACATTTCTATATAATGAACAGCATGGTACTGGATTGTAGCTATCATTCTGGTGTTGGACTATTGTCTGTTAGTCTAAGGTTTTATATTAGCTGCATGTCGGACTAGGATTCTTATGGCTGTGTTTGTAATTAGCTATACTGCAGGAGCTATCAGACCACAATAAATTACCACTCTGTGTTTTGCTGAGGTAGATGTTAGTTGTTCCATTTCCTTAACAAAAATGGCAATAATTTTAAGTAGTGGCTTTGCACTGTCTGTGCTAAATTTAATATACAAATGGGCAAAGTGAAAGTGCTGCTGTGGAAGTATTTCTGCACAGTCGGACAGTAGCCATATTGACACAGATCTTTTCATAGTGATACCATCTTTAAAGTACCCTTGTGTTAATAATGTCTGCACTTTTCTTGGTTCATGAGTCTGTTATTAACAAATGGAAACTTTTATAAAGAAACACTTTAATACTAGCATTATATCTGCTCCTATAATAAACATAATGCCATGTGAGAATATTTGTATTTGCAGCATGATAATTGTGACAGTTAAGCACAAAAGCTAACAATTTATAGTGTTCTATTATATCAGCCAAATCATGTTATGAAATGCTTCACATTATGTGGTGCCTTCTTCATGACAAGTTAATAACAGCACCCATCCCTGACTGTATTGTAATTTCAATAGACGTATAAACTGTCAAAAATTAAATGAAAGCCTGCTCTTAACCAGTGCTTAGAAGACTTCTAAAATGCATATCATTAGAGTGGCTGGACATGTTTTTCCACTCCGCCTATTATGACAAATGGCATTAGCAAAATTATATGTATATAACATTCTCTGTGGTATGCCTTTCAGTGTAAGTTAAAACAAATTTAAGTGGATCTGATTATTATTATTGCAGACAAAATAATTACTGTTTTAACAAATATGAACTTGGAGTAAGTCACTGTTATTCAATCCAATGTGTAGATTGTGGCAAATGATGCTCTTAAGTGCAGGCTTAACCATAAAACTGACAGTGAGCATACTATGAATGAAAAATTTCCACTTTCAAATTTTATTACTAATATAGAACAATGAATTATGCTCTAATCATTTGTTGACATACATCAGGATTTCTATTTTTCATCGATGTTTAAATATGTTGGTACAAACAAAAATGTACTTTATTACTTCTGCAGCTAAACTAGAGAACAGTGAGCTGATAAGAATAGTCACTGCATTATAGAGCTGTTTCTAAAAGTGAGGAACTTGGTTTAAGTTTTTCTAAATTGTCATCTGACAACAAAGACATGATGTTTTTTTATTTGAATAACCAAATATTATGTAAACTAAACTTTTTTTTACTACTATTCTATGTCCTGTGTTATAGTAAAAGTTAAAGATGAACCTTGTACCCTGTGTGTAGTGCATTTATTTTCTCTGTGATGGCAGCAGATAGTGTTCATTTAACAATTTAGGGATTCCCTTGAGAAACAGTAATGGTCACCAGTGAACCTACTGCAGACAAGTGAAATGAGCACAAAAACAGGTAAGTACACCTACACTGAAACTTGGTTTAAATATACTTCTGATATGCTTGCTCTTCCAGACCAAAAGATGATGAGGCTAGTGTTGACAGAGATGTGTCATAGTTCGCCTTTTTGGCTTTTCCTGGTTAGGGGTCGCCACAGCAGAACTCTGGTCTGCTAATGTTTGTCAGAAGATTTTTATGGTGCTGAGTTGCCAGCCCGATGCCCAAACTTCAGCGAATGCATGCCCATTCATGCATGTCTTTCAGAAGCTACTTGACCGCAGGGAGGACATGCAGACTACACACAGAAGGCACTCCAGCCAAGAATCAAACAGGAGAACTTCTTGCTATGAGGCAACAATGCTACCGCTGTTCCACCGTGGCTACTACACAGATTAATCTAAATCTAGTATTGCAAACAGGTTAAGTTTCAGTTGCTGATATCACTTGAGCTCATTTTACCATTGCTCAAGAATACTAACTCCAGGGAATTGCTGCTTGTCTGCAATTGCTCACTTCACACATGATCAGGCCTGTAAGATTCACGTGGCATTGTCTTAAATGTCTTTTGACCTTGTAGCTTCTTGAAAGAAAGTGCACTAGGCATGCTTATTGTCTTTCAGTGATCAATCCTTCTCCAAGGAATACTTACTTTGGGCAGAGAGCACTAAAGTAAGGGAGTGTGGGACATAAGAAGAGGTCTTGTTATCCTGCAAAAAAAAAATAAATAAATAACTTTTAGCTGTTTGAATCATTTTCTCTTAACTTGACATGCTTAAGTATATAAATAATGTGTTAATAAAAGCTAGTAGTGCCGTGAACAATTGTTCTCCACATTTCTTCTTAGTGGTTTTATACAGGATTATGCATTCTCAAGATAGATTCAAGAAATTTACCTTTCAAGATAATTTTAAGCTAGTTTTTCAAACAAAGACTCTGGCTATGATTTGTGGACCCAGTTATACTTTCTGTTTAAAATGTGTAGGTTTGGCATAATGGTTAATATCTTCACTTTATAAACACTGGTTACAAGGCTTGATTCTGACCTCAGGTTATTGGCTAGGCTTAAAATAGTCCACCAGATCAGTAAGCCTATTATTTACATATTACAAGCCATGTTACACATAAAAATCAATCAGATTATAGACTTATTCATATTATAGATTTATTGTATTAGTTAACTTTCTAGCATTTGTATATCAAGCCCTTGTTAAGCACTATGCAATTACTTAGAAGTTTCTCTATGCATTGCTGCATTATCAGTGATGTTCAATGTTGATTTTATGATATAAAAATTAAGATTTGCAAGATGAAAATCCTCCAGCAGAGGAATGTTTAAAATCCACTCTTCTTATTCTGGCCAAGGTGAGTTTTCAAGCATATGAGCTTGATTAAAACTTTTAAGTCAAATCTTGCTAAACAATACACATTGTCATAACAGTCTTATACTGCTAACAGTTCTACTCAATTATATTTTCTTTTTTCCCCAAAAATCTTTATTTAATTTTATAATAAAATCCAACAGATAGAGCACATATCATAAAATGCACAGGTGAGAAAAACAGAAAACAAAACATCTATATATTAAGAAAATAACTATGTTACACCTATTTACAATAGTGTCATTCAACCTAACATGCATATAAGAATCTATCCAAAGAATTGAAGTAAGAAGGGTAGCTGTGAAGCCGGGTTTAACACAGAGGAGAGGGAGAGGGAGATTCTCTATGTTACTTTAGTGAAAAAGATCAAAGTATGATGATAAAATATTACATGTTGAGTCATCTCACAGGGAGTAGCAAAAAAGGGTTAATCAACTAATTTAGTATAAGGTTAAATAGTGTTCCCCAATACTCAAGAAAATAAGACTGTTTTTTGCATTTAAAAATCACAATTTTATGGGCTAGCAAGTGTTTAGTTGCCATTTGTTTGAATCCCCCCAAGTGATTGCTGATCTGCCCATCCATTTGGATGCAATGAATAATTTAATTAATAGAAAGATGGTAATTAAGATACATGTTTGTGATACTGGTAAGCCTGGGGGAGGAATGTGAAGTATTGCAAACTCCCATGACAGAGTAGATTTTTTATATCCCTTTTTTGGAACTGGACTTTAAGAGAGGCCCAGAGTTTATATACACATTTACAACTCCAAAATAAATGCAGTAGATCAGCTTTTTGGGAATCACAAAACGAACAAAAGGATGAGAAGTTGGGATTAAATTTGTGTATAACTGTGGGAGTGAAGTATGCATTTTTAAGAATCATAATATGTTTGTACATTAGTTTCCTTAAGGGGATTATTTTAGATGTTCCTTTTATAGACTGATTTATTTGTTGATCACAGATCACTGGGTTTATTTTAAGCTAGTAATCAGAAAACAATGTATTATTTTGATATTTAATCGCAGATATTAAGTTGTATGTATTTGAAATTATTTTTGTCTTTAAAAGCATTTGTTTACATAGAGAAGTGCATGTCTCAATATCTCTGTCTGTTATGGCATCATTAGATAGATATCCATGGCATAATTCTTTAATCTGTTTTATAATAATAGTATAGCTTTTAGGAAGATTAAGTTTATCCCTTATTTGTGTGATGGTAGAATTGCAAAAGGGCAAGATATCAAGAATTCATTTATTTTTTAATAATGGGAAGTTATTTAAGTTTATCATTGAGTTATTAAGCTTTAGATTCAGGTTTAGATGTAAGGGCTGAAGAGTCTTCAAAGGCTCAGATAAGTTTAAGGATACAAACATTTTTTTGTAGGTTAACTATGAAGAATTTTATCGGGGTGATTATCTTGAGAGTCACCAGATTCTCTTTATGAAGAAAAGGGAGTGCTTTAGGATTAAATTTGAGTGATTTAATATATTTATTATATTAGTTTACCCAGTTTACTATTATTTTGCCAAATTAAACAATGGTAAATTGCTACTAATTCAAAACAAAAATGCGAAATTTATAATGTTGAACACAAATAAAGTTGAACTCCGAAATGGTGAATGTTGGAATATGACATAATTCGAACATTCACCACACTTCTGGGAACAGTATTACTGTGACTTGCACAGTAAAAATGTGTTTGCAAGGATGTAGGGGGGCTGCACCCCCCCACACCCCCTGCTACTTAAATATACAAATACCGGGATCACACTATAGTGAGGGAAAGCATACATTTTCCGATCCCCACTATAGTGCAATCTGCATCACAATGTCAATCCTTACAACAGTGAATGTTGTATTGCATTCGCTATTGTAAGGTTCAACATTGTGGCATTTGTTTTTTGTTGTGCAAAACAGCACTTTCGCAAAAATGTAAATCTCATGAAGTGCGATCAACAAAATGATGTTCAGCCAGTTTACCCATATAGGTGACCAAGTGTTATTTGTTAAGACATGTTCAGCAATCTTTACTACTACTTATTATGTCAAAATATAGTCTAAAGTCTGGAAGGTTAAGTCCCCCGTTATGTTTTGGTTGTATTAACTTAATGTACGATATCCTTACAGATTTAGGGGACCACAAAAATGTTGCTAAGAATGGGTGTAATTTTTTAAAGAATTTATTGTAAACTATTACCTGAGAGGCCATGCAAATATATAGACATCTAGGCAATATATCCATCTTCACTGTTGCAACTTTTGAAAGAGAGGGTAGTTTTAAGTTGTATCCTCTGTTGCAGTCTTGTGTTATATCTTTCCAGATTTTTAAGATGCTGTTTTAGTAGAACACCCCATTGTTTCATAGAAGTAAATCCCAAGATATTTAGTAAAATGTTCAACTTTAATTATATTTTGATCAGAATACCCCAGGGGAAGCTTAGAAGAGTTTAAGGGAAATATGCTAGTTTTATCTAGATTGAGTTTATAATTAGATAAATTTAAGAAAGTTTCAATAGCCTTCAGTAGCATTGTAGAATCTGAGCTTGACAAAGTAAAGTATAAGTTCAGGTCATCCAAAAAGGCTGTTAGGGATATTTTTGTATTGAAGAGTTTTGGGGAGTTATAATAACTATGTTGTTTGATGAGTAGAAAGAGGCCTTTCAAGTATAAACTAAAAAGGTATGGTGATAAAGGACAGCGTTGTCTAGTTCCATTTTTTAAAGTAATTCTGTTTGATAGATTTTTATTTATGTAGAGTGGTGTATAGGCTTTATCTTTAGAAATTCTTATAATTTGGATGAAACTATCTAGGAAAGCAAAGTAGGGTAGAATCGATAATAGGAAACCTATGTTGAGTCTGTCAAATGCTTTGTATACATCCACCACTAGTGTAAAGACTGAATATTTTCTTTGTTGTGCAAAAGTCATTAGGGCTTCAAGAGTAAGGGTAAGGGTATTATTGCATGTTTGTCTGTAGGGGATAAATCCAGATTGTTCTGGCAAAATAATATGTATTATTGATTTTAGTCTATTAGCTAGTATCGATGTAAGAATTTTGATATCTAAGTTAATTAGGGAAATCGGTCTATAACTACTGTGGTCTTTAGGATTTGTATGTTCTTTTAGTATGAAAATAGTTTTCGATGAGTTGAAATGAACATCAGAGATGTTATTATTAATAATATAATTAAATAGGATAGATAATATTCTGCAAACTGTTGGAGAAAAACGTTTTATAAAATTCAGCCTTAAAGCCATCTGGGCCAGGTGCTTTATGTGATTTTAAATTTTTAATTGTTATGCTAATTTCATGCTGGGAGATAGGGACTGACAATAATTTCTGTTGATTGAGATCAAATTTAGGGAAGGATAGTTTCTGAAGAAAAAGGTTTTTGTCTTGTTCTGAAGCTGTAAAAGTTTGTGCTCCATATAACTGTGAATATATGTTTTCAAACAGGTTAATAATATCTGAATTAGAGCAATATGTTTTGCCTAAGTAGGTTATTTCAGATATAATGGGTGTAGATTTTTTAAGAGCCAATTACTTTAGCTAAAAAATAAAAGGTATCTGTGCCTCATCAGCATAATTGGCAAGATTTACTGTTTCATGAAAAAGTTTTTAGCATTAAGTAAAGATTATTTGATTTATTAGTTGTGTCTCACTTTCTTTATTAAAGCATTTTTGTAAATCCAACTCTATTTTTTAATTTTTGTTATTAATGTTACTTCTTTAATTTGGAGCTTCTTATAACATGTTGCTTTATTTATTAGAAAACCTCTTATTTGTGCTTTAGTAGCTGCCCATTCAATATCAATTTATCAATTGAGAGGTGGGAGATAGGGATCTTTACTAATAGGTCCTTTAGTAAACTGTTTATCCCTTCCAGAATATCTTGTTTCATAAGTAGGTTAGGATTAAGAGTCCAATTGTAGCCTCTGTATTTTGGATACTGTTTATCAAACCAGTTAATGATTAAAGAGACTTTGGAATGATCAGAGAGGAATCTGGTGTGGATGTAGCGTCTGATGTTCATACTCAAAAATAAGTCAGATATTAGAAAAAATCAATTCTAGGCAACATTTTGTGGCATTGGGAATAAAAAATATGTCTTTCTTTTATGCTAAGATTGTTGTTCTGCTTAAGAGGATCAAAAAAATTAAAATCATTTTTCAAGTCTGTTAGAGCAGTGGTTGCTATTGTACAGTTTAGTCGAAATTGCTCTATCTACAATAGGGTCCTGGTAGGCATTCCAATCACCACATATGATTATATAATAGTTTTTAAATGCCAGCAAGATCTTATACAGATACATAAAAAAGTGTTGTTTATTACACAAGGCATAGATGTTTAGACTCATAATTGGTTTCTTAATATAATTTTACAGGTTATGAAACACAATCCTCCTTCTGTGCCTGCATCACAATGTAATATGTTACCTTGAAATGATTTCTTAACAATAATGGCTACTCCTGCACTATTGGTCTTTTTACTGGATGTAACAATTTGTCTAATCCATTTTTTCTCCCCAATTTTTAACCATTGATCATCCGTCAGGTGGGACTCCTGGATCAGGATTATGCTCACCTTAGATTTAAAACTGAGGTGAAGAAAAAGGTTCCTTTTATCCATTAATTAAATCCCTTTTACATTTCAGGAATCAATCTCCCACATTTTCTTTATTCAGTTGTATAGACTGATATGTAGAAATTGTATCTTATTAGCATAATGTCAGTGTGAGTAATCATCCTTATAAAGTCAATAGGTAAATGACACATAACCCTTCCTGCCCTATCACTGGTGCCTATTCACTACCTTCCTGGGCCAAGAAAGGAGGGGAAAAATTAAAGGAAGTAGTTGTAGTAACAATAAGTACTTGGAGATTATATGACAAGTATGACTTAGATAGAAAATTATAGTTCTAATCTTCCCCCTAGTAAAAAAACACCAACCTCAATTAGAAGAAGTCTAACCAACTAATTCCCTTTACAACTACTAACTATCCTTAACCCAGCTCCTTGTGAATACAAAAGGAACTAGAGAGTAGGAGAACCGAGGGAGAGAAACCAGGATGGCTTGGGCATTATAAGGGTGACATAACTAAATCAAATATCCTGGTTTAATTGTACTGTATGATCATCAATAAAGATGAATGCCTATATAGTAACCACTAACCATGATCACAATTTTAATTAGAACTATAACCATTTGACTGGCAGGTCAGGAAATACCCTTATTAAGATTGCAAACCAAAATAATCTTAATGTCCTTAGGAGAATGACTAGATTCTAAAGTAGTAATTGGACAACTAAGTACTATGAAATTTATATTTTCAGCTTGTTCTAAGTTTTTGGTCATCCTTATTTTTAACCTAGGTATTGCTTTCTTTTATAATAATTCTTAAAACAAACAGATAACAGTTTATTGTAGTTTTCATAAGCAGAAGGCTCTAAAACAGCAAAAACACTCTACCACTTAAACCATGAATGACATTCCTTCAAATACAATCTTTACATGAAGCCTTAAACATTTGCTATTACTTCAGTTTTCAAGGTTTTAATATTTTTAAACAATTACTAGATTGTATCAAGCCATAGGTACTGAAACTATTTACAAAATCTAATGAGTACATCATGGTCCCATTTTGCAGTAGTTATACGTTGAAGTTCCAAAAGGCCCATACTCTATTTTGGTCCCTAAGGTAAATACTATAAGTGTTAGCAAATACTATCTATTAAGTATATTCATGTTAGGTTTCAAAAAAACAAAAAAACAAAAAACGACTGTGTTTCAGAGACTTTCTAAAACATCGCTAGTATAATAAGTTTTTTCTGTAGAATACATTTCTTGCAGTATCAATGTCCAACAGATCAAATTAGCTTGCATTGCATTTTTACACTTTTGCATCAACCTTAAGTCTCTGTAAGCAGGATTCGTTAATCCAGCCACTAAGATTTTCTGTGCCTACGAGTTGAACTAGGTTTTAATGACATACAACGCTAATTACATTTAATTCCTAGGCAGTATTTGTTTTGAACTTTGATACAGCTCAGTCGCATTACAATCTGAGACTTAGTTCAAACATTATGAAGCTTATTACTTTCTCATGCTACAAGTATGCTAAGACATGTTTACATCTGATATGGTTAAAATATAGTATGGAGCCTTTTTCATTCCTCTACTGAAATTGAGCTGTAAACTATTTAGAGTCTCTCTGGTCCACCAACACTAAACCAACCAAAAATTACCAGCTATATACAGAAAACGCACTTTAGCTGAAGAACCAACAGGAAGGTTCTGAATATGAGGTTTCACAGTCAGAAATGGTACTCACAATTATTGAGTTCCAGCCGTTAATTTTGTAAATCCACTTGCAGTAAGTTTGAAGGTTCAGGAAAGACCTTTACATGTTTCCATTGATAATGCCATTTCATGGACAGCGGAGAGGTGGCTGAAGAATACCATTTATCCATTATTGCATAGAAACATTTCAGAGGCTGGAAGAACTAAATAGAATAGAGAAGGTGTTTCGCAGAAGGAAGTAAGAAGTGCTGGCTTCCTTCTTTATTGCCTGACTGTTCCCTTTATTCTGCTTTTAGGATTCCTGGTAAACTTCTTTAATTTTCAGGTTTTCAGGAAAAAAAATACAGGAGAAAGAAACTTAACAGGGCTACCTCAATTAAGTCACACCTGTCAGCAACCCCTCTGAAAGAATATGTAAGCAATCCTTTATGATCGCATTATTGATATTCATTTAACAGCTGATTCCAATGTAGGAATCTCTTTAAAAAGAGAAAGAAAAATATATTTTGCCTCTTTAAGGGAAGAAATAGAGTATTTTGATTCCCGATAGAAAAAAATGAATGTGCTCGGGTATTTCATTTGAAACTTATTTTTTTTGTTTATTAGGTATCTGCAAAACAGAGAGAAGACTTGTCTTTCCTGTCTTATCGGAAGAGGGAGATCCTACACCAGAGTGATTTGATGACCATTCCAGGCAATTTATCATTTTTTTAGCTAATTGAAGGATTTTGGCTACTTCTTGATAGTTTCATATTTTGACATAAGTTGGTCTTGGTTTGTCTGTTGTTTGCGTGTCATGCAAGGTACAGTGCACACATTCTATAATAATTTGCCTTGCTTCTGCATTGTCATCCATTAAATTACTTAGAATTTGTTTTATAGTTGTTATTAGATTAGGATGTGTGGTGCTTTCAGGTATACCATGTATGATTAGGTTGTTTCTTCTTGAGCAGGCTTCCAGGTCAGTAAGTTTGGATTGCAAGTCTTGGATTAATTTTGTATTGCTGTTCGAACATTGTTGGAGAGTGTCTAATTTTATTTCAGCATCCAGTATTCTTGATTCCAATTTTTCAATTCTAATTAACAGCTGGCTGAAAAAGTCCCTGAAGGATTTAAATTTTAGAGTAAGGTCTTGTATCGCCTGGTGGATTGGTTGTAGTGCAGTTTTAATGTCCTCTGAGTTTGCAGGTTGGTCCAATTTGTTCTTAGTTGCCGTTTTTACAGGATCTGATGTTTAGTAGTTCTCTGTCTCTTGGTATAGTATCCTTCTAATTTTGTTTTAATCATTATGGTTTCCATGTTTGATTCTTCATTAGACATTTTCTTGTTCCTCTGTATTTCTGCTTTCCAGATAAGGTTGTTTGTACCTCATGGTTACTAGGTTGTAAATCAGTCCTGGATAATCTTGACTTCAATTAACTCCTCTTGAGCTTTAAGACCAAAGGAACAGTAAAGCAGGATATTTAAAGGTAAATTCACATTATATTTTCTTAATAAGGCTTCTTAGTGTCTTTTCATTGAGAGTTTTGTTTTCCACATCTCGGATAGACCCAAGGATAGTAGTGTCTACAGAACAGAGGCCATCTTTATTCTACTACTCAATTATATTTTCTGAATTAAATAAATAGTTGGTTTTGACTATGCTCTTGAGAAATGAAAGGTTACTGAGGAATGGCACACAAGTATTGTGCTGTTATTGAAATACACATTGTATAAACATTTTCACCATTCACTTGATTGCTTTATATAATGTACATCATTGCTGCTGCACAAAAGAGAAAATCCCCTACTTTTTCATCTGCACAGATGTACATTCCTAGCAACCAAGCCTGCATGTAACGAAAGAAGTCACTTGCTTTTGCTCTTTATACAAACACAGCTGGGTTCACCTTTTTCCCAAGTTGGATCAGAGCCTAGAGAAAAAAAACTCTTCAGATTTATCTCATTGACAGCTGTGTCAAGGTAAGAAAATCACCTTCTGGCTACTTTAATGTGACGAATGGCTATTTAAGTTGTGGAAGGTGCTGACTTTGTTAAAGGTGTGTTCTCTTCTCTCTGTGACAATGTAGGTTTCCACTAGTGCAGTATGAAAATAAAATTGTCCAGAAATGTGATTTTGTATTTTCCTTATGGATTATATCTCAGATATATAATTACAGAGGAAAGAATACTGTTTTATAGCACTTTAGGAAGTGTAGAAAAAAGAAAAAAAACTGGTGTTTCATGACTTACAGAAGAAAGAGATCAAGAGGAACTCCATAATAAGTACTGTAACCAACCTTAAGACACATTCAAAAGTTGGCATGCATTTTCACCATCATCTCTTGTCTGTTTCCAGAGAAAATTGTTTGTTACATTCATTAACAGGGTTCTTCTGATGAGTAGCTAAACTAAGGCCCCATCTTTGAGTCGGTGGTAACTCAGATGGATGTAAAAGATCTCATGACACTTGTCAAACGAGTAAAGACATTTCCTGGTGACCTGGCTTACTTTCCCTCAGTCAGTATAAATACCACATCAGGTCTCGCCAATGAAGTGAGGCTACTGGCCTAATAAGACTAACCCAGTTAACAAACTGTACATAAATTAAATACAATGATATGCATTTGTGTGTAGATGAAACTGTCAGAGAGATGGATGATCTAGATGGATCTGTCTCGTTTTGTTAACAAAACTATACTGCATTTATGTATTTGTTTGATTGAATAGTGCTGGTCTCTGTCTGCATTTTGTTGTTTTCCCACCCTCCTGCCCAAGTGCTGTTGCATTCTTAAGCTCGATGGCTTTGGAATTTCCCACCCATGCTGTAAATTTGATTTTGGACACTCCTTCCAGTTCTATCTCATTTGCTCACTCTACTGAGTACAGTGAAATCATTTGGGAAAGGCTACCCCCTTGCTTCTTTGATTTTTGGACACTCCTACCAGTCTCATCTCATCAGCTAATTCTACTGTGTACAGAGAGAGCATTTGGAATGGCCAATCCCCTTAGTTTCTTAGGCCAACCCCCTTAGTTTCCTAATCTTGAATTATCTTCTGTTTCTTCCCTCTCCATTTAAATAATTACACTTTATTCAGCTGATTTTACTGTAATTGTGTACTTCCTACTTTATTACGTTATTTTGCTTTGCTGCTTGCTCATAAGTGTTCAAGTGTTTTTACTCTGCAGCATTTATTACAACTTGTTAGTAGCCTGATTAAATTTGTCTGTTATTTTAAGCCTTTTAGTTTAGGCCAATTATTTTACATTTAAGACATTTTTTGTGGTCTACATTTTTGTGAACAAACTGTTATCAAAACACTCTCTCCATAAGTCTGTCCAAGTTTTCAGAACACTATGGACAATTTCCATCAGTTTCTCCTGCCAGCCTGGTCGGCATGGCCATACTGAGACAGTGTAGTAAGTGCCTCATGTTCACTGACAACCCTCTTCTCCTAGTACATAATTCTTGTACTTGCAAGAAGTGCATCTGCATCAGTAACCTGGAATCCATGCTCTCTCGTGCCACAGTCAGTACTCCTGACAAAGTGAAGATTGCCAGCACAAACACCACACCACCCACATCACATAGCCAAGCATAACACACACCCAACTATGCAGAGGTCCTCAATAAAATCTTACTTAAATGGCAAAGACCTCCAAAACACACTCACAAACATTCCACACACAACACCAAACACATCTCACACACAGCAGACAACACACCAGTGTCTTGCAAACATAGCCCATAAGGCATAACCATAAACCAACACAGCCCATAAGGCATAACAATAAACCAAACATACTAGTTATTGGCAACTCAGTTGTGAGACACACCAATGCCTCCCTCACCAGGTTCGATAAGGAGAAGATCATGGTCAGTTTTCTGTCAGGTTCCAGAATCCGCCACATAATGTACGCACTTAAGTCTCTCCACAACAGGTACAAGTATGACTCTATCATTGTCCATTTTGATGTGAATGACTTGAGACATACCTCCCTGGACTATATGAAGAAAGACATGATTGAGCTCTCAGAGTATGTGTCCCAGGCAGGTATGAACCTAGCCCTAAGCAGCATCCTGCCTTCACCAAGATTGCTGCCACAATACCAAGAAAAAATAATTTACTTCAACAATTGGCTTAGTTTGTGGTGTCATTCCAAGGAGATCTAGTATTTGTCTGCCTGGAATGACATGGTTGACAGGCCTTGATGCTTTGCCAGAGATGGTCTGCACCTGTCACTCCTGGGATTCTGGATTCTGTCCAAGACTTGTGCCTCCCCATTGTGCCTTTTTTAGGCAATGTCCCAAAGACAAATCTTCCAACATAAAAGCTTTGTCAAAAAGCAAATTAAAGGTCATGCTGCTTAACGCTAGCAGCCTTAACCTGAAAATGCACTCACCTGAGGCTCTCCTTGCACTGGAAGATGTTGACATCTCTGTAGTCATGGAAACGTGGTTCAAGGCTGCAGAGAGCACCCCTGCTTTACCAAGCTATAACTCATTCCACACATTCTGACCCTAAAATGAGGTTGGGAAAAACTAAAGGTGGTAGAGTCTCTATATTCATTAAAGGCAATCACACCTCCAGACTGGTTTGCCAGCATGATGCACTGGAACTACTCCAGGTGCAACTGAGTATTGGCAAGACACCCATCGAAGTTATAGCCATCTATAGAGCCCCCTCCATGACTAAGAACACCCACTCCTCCTACCTGGACCTACTTGACTCCATCAAGGTACCCCCTAACACCTTGATCCTTGGTGACTTCAACTACTTCCACTATAGACTGGGCAAACTAGTCCTGCCATAATGCACTCACCCAACAATTCCTTGACTTCATCAATTCTAATGCACTGGATCAGCTTGCCTCATCCCCCACAAGGGGAGATAACATTCTGGGTTTGGTTCTCACCAGCATGGGTGACCATTGTACCACTCCCATAGTATTTTCTTCCCTGCTGAGATCAGATCATCAGTCTGTCTCATTCAAAATTTTTATCCTACCCAACCGCCCCCCCCCCCCCAGCTGTAACCAGGCTAAAAAACTTTTAAAAAGCTGACTACAATCTCCTAGGGGAAGGTATCAGTAGCTTCACACCAACACCCCCCTTAGATGATACAGACAACTATGCTGAACAGTACACCAATGCAGTGTACAAGCTCCTGTATAACTGCATGGACTCATCCATACTGAACAGAATTAAAACCTGCTCCTCAAGGAAACACAAACCTGTCTGGTGGACATCCTCTATCAACAGGCTTTACAACAAAAGGAAGAAACTGTTGTCCAAGGGTAAAAAGGCACAAATTCCCATTGGAAAAACTACCTCCTTAGCCTCAACAAGCAAACTGGATCACTCGTGAAAACCTCCAAAGCCAATTATGAATCAAAGCTAGCCTCCAAAACAAAGGGAAACCACTAAGTCTTCTTCAGTTATGTCAGGAACCTCTATGGCAAAGCCCAGGTTTATTCCAGATTAGTACTTAACTGTACCACTTACACTGATCCTATTGACTTAGCCAACCTGCTAACAGATAAGTTCAGCACAGACTTCATCTACCTGTCCCCCCAAGGCCCATGTGGCATCCACGATACTTGCCCTGCACCTCACATCTCCATAGATCAAGTGTTAAAGGCCCTATCCAAGGCAAAAAACACAACTTCCATGGGACCTGATACTATCCCAGGCTGTATCCTGCACCATCTCCAGCAAGAACTAGCTTTGTGATTGAGCACCCTATTCAATCACAGTCTAAGTACAGGCTTCATTCCAACAGAATGGAGAACTGCCATTATCATCCTCTTGCACAAAGGTGGTGCCACTTCTGACCCTGGAAACTATTGCCCCATTAGCTTGACAAGTCTGATCTGTAAAGTCATGGATCATATTATTATGGACCTCATAAACAAGGACATGGGCAATCTCCAAGCACTTGACCCCACCCAGTTCGGATTTGTCAAGGGTCAATCTTGCCTGTTGATCCTGGCTGACTTTTTTAAGACTGTCACTAAGGATCTGGATGAGGGAAAGTCAGTACATACAGCTTACCTTCACTTGGCCAAAGCCTTTGACACAATCCTCCACTCGGGCATCATCAAAAAGCTAACACAACATGGTGTAAACCTCTATTTCATCAGGTGGCTGGCCAACTGGCTCACTGATATGACCCACAAGGCCAAAATAGATGCCTCTACCTCCAACAGCAGACCCATCACTGGTGGTGTTCCACGGGGATCTGTCCTGGCATTCCTACTGTTTGACATCTACTTCTCAGAGGTCCAGGCAAAGACAAAAGGCCTGTGGCTGACCAAGTTTGTGGATGACTGTAAGTTGGGTGCTGCCATTGACTCCCCAAATGATGTTAACATACTACAGGAGGGTCTCACAGCAACAAATGACTAGTGCCAAAGTCATCTCCTTAAGTTAAATGTAAAAAACATGGTTTCAGACCCCACCACAGCACTACAACTGCCCTTCTTTCCTTTGCTGACTCCATCAATAAAAATCAAAATAATAACTGTTTCTCTTCTGCACTATTCATAGACCTATCGAAAGCTTTTGATATGGTTAACCATAACATACTTCTTGAAAAACTTAACATCCTCTCTCTAAGGTCACATTCTTTACAGTGGTTTAGAAGCTATCTCGAAAACAGGCAACAAGCAGTGCTTTGGGAGAACAACCTATCATCCTTACTCCCAGTAAATGTTGGTGTTCCACAAGGATCTATCCTTGGACCCCTTCTTTTCTCAGTATTTATTAATGACCTTTATTTGAATGTGCCACAAGCGACCTGCATCCAATATGCAGATGACTCGACATTGATCTGCTCTGCTACAAATGTTCCCACTCTCCAGTCCATCACCCAAACAAACTTTCATAACGTTGAAAAATGGTTTATGCAGCACTGCCTCCTCCTTAACCCCAAAAAAACAAAGCTACTTCTCTTTACTCCTACTAATAAATCTCCCACACCTTTCTTTACTATCTCCTCAAATAATTCTACCTGTATTAACCCTGACAATACCACTCGACTATTAGGTGTAACCATCGACAACCATCTTAACTTTGATGACCAAATTAACACTACTATTAAAGCTGTTAATAAAAAAATTGGGACACTCTATAGAATTAAACCCTTCCTTAACCCAGCAGCTAGAAAAACCATTGCACAGACCCACCTGCTTTCCACCCTTTTTTATGCTTCAGCTATATTTACCTCACTATCTAAAAATAACATCAACAAACTCTCTACCTGCTATAACAGTATAGCTAGATTCATTAATGCTACTCCCCTTAGAACTCACCACTGTCACAACCTCAAACAACTAAATTGGCTAGAACTAAATAACCACCTACTCTACCAACAATTACTTATCATTCATAAAACCCTTAATTTCCCTGATAATACTCCGAGCCTGGCTAAACTTATTTCTCCATATAAGAACCTAACCACACTTCGTTCTGCAAATAAGTTCCTAGTATCCATAACTAAATCATACAATAAAGCTGGGGATGCATTATTTTCAAATTCCATAGGTAAACACTGGAATCTACTCCCTAAAGAAATAGCTACTCTAGAGTCTACCTCTCTGCTCAAAAGACAAGTCAAAGAACATCTTACTTCTCAATGGCTATGTCCCTGTACCAACCCCGACTGAAAGTATATCTCAATACGCCTAATTTTTCTTCCTGCCCCCTTACTGAGCTCCTACCTGATGCCTTCTAGAGTTGAGAGTTGAATCTTAAGGTATGCCTTCGATTATTTTAACTTTAGTATTTAGTTCTTATTTTTTTTTTTTGTAGAACATGATTTACAAGTTTAAATGTTATTGCTATCCTCTCTTGTACCTTGTATAATTCTATGTAGAAAAAATTTTTTATTGTTATAAATGTTTTATTGTTATAAATCACTGTGATTTTATCTGTACTGGAGCTTTTCTCCCCGAGCCTCTGCTGTAAACGGATATATGTCCAGCTAGACTAGCCCGGTCAACAAATGTAAAATAAAATAAATAAATAAATAAATAAAAAATATCTTATTATACCATTTGAGAAAAACACAGCCCCTACTGATTACCACATCAATGGCAACTCCCTAAGCACACAACTTGTGATGAGAGACCTGGGTACACAAGGTAGCAACAATCTCACATTCGACAATCATGTAGCGGCAGTGGTCAGAAAACCCTTTTACTTGGTTCATCTTGTGAAGCCCTGTACTGGCCCAGTAATTAAAGAGCCTCAATCTTCACCTTTGGCAACAGTGGGGAATGTACACACTGGGAGGATGGCAAGTACACACAAAATAAAGTACAATTTCCTTAAGAGCACACAGAGATCACAGTCAGTCTAAGGCTGGTTTCTCCCTCTTTCTCAGATTCCAAATAAGACTCCCCACTGGCACTGCTACAGGGTTGAGATCTCAGCTGAGTGGCCAAACCAAGATCTCCAGTACCCTCTCTGCCCAACCAGTGCTTTGTGTCCCTGCCTAAGTTGCTGACACACACAGTCCTTGAGATTTGATTTATATACAAACACACACACACACACACACACACACACACACACACACACACACACACACACACACACACACACACACTCACACACACACACACACACACACACACATACCTGTGAAAAGCTGGCACAGGTGTACTAGTATGCCCCCATTTGTCCAGATTATAAGGTAGTTTTCACTGCCACCAGCGAACTCTTATAAGCTGCTTTAAGGCCATTAGCAAAGGGTGTCCAATCCTACTCTGTAATGTTACTATTAATCCAAATGGTAGTCTGACCAAGAGCAAGGCTATTTAGGAGTGGCATGTACAGTGTCACCAAAGAGATATGTAAGAATTCTAATAGCTTAAATATCTCTAAACAGAACATCCACAAGTAAAAGATTTAAATATATTTAATAATAAATAATAAAAGAACAAGACAATACTCAGTAAGTAATCAGTTACATCAGGGTTCAAAATAACAAGAAGTATTTAAAACAGCATTGCAGGACAGTCTCAAATAAATAAAGACAACATCTAAGCTATACTTTAATATATTCCTATCTGACTCTAAAAGAGTTACTATGCCCTAAAAACTTACTTACAGCAAGGCAAGTGCAGAGGTGGTGATGAGTGGGTGGTGTTAGGTCAAAGACAAATACAAAATGTCCAGTCTCTCTCTGAGAGAGTTCTTAAATCACAAAACAGACTCGGGAAAAGTTAAAAACTAAAAAAAAAAAAAAAAAAAAAAAAAAACACTTCCAGGAGTTCAAACCAGCTTGCAAATGCCACAAAATAAGTCCAATAAATCCAGTGGAACTTATATTAAAAACTTTATTGTGAGTGTTTTTGTTCACATAAAATAAATTAACTTTTTCAGACAATTAAGAGAATACAAACAAGTATTTAAATATACTTGCTAATTAATGACATCACAAAACCCACCCATTTCATATGCAAAGTAAATGATTTTAAAGACACATTTAGTATTTTCTAGATATGCTAAAACTGTACTACTTATTAATACTGTGTATAGAAAATCAAAGGAATACATCTATATATGGTATTTAATTTCATGTATTTCCTACAGTAAACACTTTTTATCTTTTTACCTCAACAGTGATTTTAATTTCAAAATGTATTTCAAAGAGCAGTAGTCATTTAGTCCTGGATATGAGTGTGCGTTGAACTTCAATTGCCATAGAAGCTCATGCTTCCAATTTAAGAGCCCATGGACCCCCTCTAATATTGGGTTCTACTTGCTCAATGATTAAATATTTAAAATGATGGCTTGGTTCATCTAATACATGCCTAGCTAAAGCATTTGTTCTATTCTGTTTATCTATACTGTATTGGTGTTCATATATCCTTTGTTTAAAGTGCCTCTCTGTTTTACAGACGTAAAAACAGATACATAATTGGCACTGAGCTAGGTAAACTACACCTCTTGTGTTACAATCTTATCTACCTGTTATAATATATCGCTCATCCAAAATGGTAAAATATGTTGTTACTTGAATAAATTTGCAGTAGAAACATCTACCACATTTTTTATGCCTATATTGGGCATGTAGGGTTTTATGTTTCTCTCCAAAATGGATTTAATGTTACTCCCTCTTCAATATGTTATTTTAGGTTTAAGCCCTACTTTACTCCTGATTGTTGTGTCTTCATTGATAAGGGTCTAATTTTTGTTCAAGATATACCTTAGTATACTTGCATTCTTGGAAAATGCTGTTATAAAACTGACACTAACTACATCTTCTATTGCAGGGCTCGTTGATAGTATGCTAGGATTTTGGTATTCATTAAATTCAAAAATATTCCTATTTAGGATAGGTTTAAAATATCCTGTCATCCTTTTTTTCTCAACTTCAAGGATAATGTCTTCCAAAAAATTCAAGGGGTATCCCCACCTAATGAACATATTCTTTAGGGTTTGACATTCAATGTCAACATCTTGGCTTAGTGAATTCATTCTGGCAGCTCATATGAGCTGCCCTTTCACTACAACTCTTTTTTGGTGTAGAGGGTGATTACTATAAAAGTGTAAAAAGTCATTAGAATATGTAGGTTTTCTGTAAATACAAGCTATGTATTTGTTGTTAATGGTGTCTTTACTTAACAGTACATCTAGGCAAGGCATTTCTTGTGTTTCATACTGAAAAGTAAATTGTAAAAAGGATGACATTTCCTCTAATAACCTGTTAGCTTCTTCAAGGCCTCCTTTAATTATTAAAAACATCATCCAGATAGTGTGTACACCATCTCACATTATTTTGAAAGCTAGCATTAGGAAACAATTTGTTTTTTCTCCCAATAAGCTGTGACACAATTTGCGAAGCTGCCACCACATGGAGATCCTATGGCAACTCTGCTTTTCTGTAGGTAGTATTTCCTATCAAATAGAAAATAGTTGTTACCTAAAATCAGCTCCAATAAATCCTCAATTAGATTTAATTCGTCCCCTTGAACCCCTTTGTCAATCAGGAAATCAATCACCCAACTAATGCCTGTAGATTGTGGGATGGCAGTATATAAATCTTTGACATCAGTTGTCAAAAAGTTGTAGTTAGGATTAAATTCAAATTCATTTAATGCTTGTAAGAAACTCCAGGAATCTTTACAATTCTGTAGTTCCGATGTTAGGCATTTCTTTAATAGTCTATCTATTATTTTCGCACAAGCATAGGTAATGCTATTCCTCCCATCCACTATTGGTCTAAGTGGGGAGTTTTCTAAATCCTTATGGATTTTGGGGATGCCAAAGATAACAGGCGTTAGGGGAGCTGTTATCATGAGATAATTACAAATATCTAAACTGACCTACCTTCCAAAAACATGTCATTAATAGCACCCCTAACCTTCTGGTATGCTTCATTCAGTTCATTAGTTGTGACCATTGCATAGGCTTCACTGTTCAACATTTCAGACATCCTATGAACGTATTCACTCTCTTCCATAAAAATCAAGCCCCCACCCGTGTGAGGCCGCATTACTCTGATATTCAACAATTTTAACTCAAGAAGTTCTTGTGTTTGAAAATACCTTAGATTCACACTGTGATGTTTGCCAACTGATTTCAATACAGCATTTCTAATATCCATTTCACAGAGTTTTTCAAAAACACCTAAGGTTGCATGCGGGGGGTGGGGGGGTTGCATAAACTTGAAATTCTAAACTCATTAGTTGTTACCCATTAACAATTGCAGATTTAGTTTCCGCATATACATTTTTAAGTCAGTTAATGTCCTTGGTATATCCACCCTTTTAGTGGGCACAAATGAAAGACTATAAGCTAAAACCTCTATATGTTCTGATTTAACCAGTTTAGCTGTAAAGTTATAAATTTTAAACTCACCTTGTTTGTTTGTGTGAATGACCACTCCACTGTTTACATTTTCATTAGCCAGCAACCCATCTGTTGTTGCTATCTTTGTCTCTGGGTTTGATTTTTTCAATCGCTGGTTCTGTTTTGCCCCTTGGGTCCTCATTTGTTGCTGTCTCTGGTTGTTGTGAAAACCCTGGTTTTGAGTGGGCTGACTTGGCTGTGTTTCATGTTCCCTAAAATGGCCGTTCCAGTTAGGAGACCCATTATTATTATCCTGTATTGAGGTATTTGGTAGCTGTGAGTCTTTAGGATCATCGGTCGATGAGCTGCTACTTGTGCCATAATTTAATGTTTCTACATTGCTCCATGTTCGAGAGGGTGGAGGAGGGAGGTAGGCTGTATCATTCTCATAGACTTTCTGGTCCCTTTCTAGCTTCTTAGTTTTCCCCTCCCTCAGTTTGCTGATTGTACTGTCTATACTTGAAAAAATGCGTCTGAAATCAAATTTATACCTTAAAAAATGATCGGTTTTAATGTTCATTTCCACTTTACTTAAATCATCCTTCAGACTGTCCATCTGTATTGTATAATGTTTGAAACATTAAATTATGGTGCAAGTAACAGCTCATTGACTAATGATCCTAATGGCTCGCAGCTACCAAATACCTCAAAACAGGATGATAACAATGGGTCTCCTAACTGGAATGGACATTTGAGGGAACGTCAAACACAGCCAAGTCAGCCCACTAAAAACCATTCTTCAGATGTTTGCAACTGCAAGGAGACATAAAGGAGACTTAAAACAATAAAACACTTACAAAACAATGCAGAAGGCACCCTTGTTCTAGACATCCTGTATTCTTGCTGCATTGAAACTAATGTTTATGATGCAATAATGAAATAATCTAATTTCAACTATTTTCTCTGATTTTTTTTAAGTTAACCTCCTGTGTTCCAGTTTCCATTAAACATATGCATCTAAACAGTCACAATAGTGCAGGTACATTCCTGTTCTATTCCAATAGGGCATGCTGTGGTTACATTTTAGCTCAGTACTTTGCACACACTTCTGTATAAATCATATCAATATTCACAAAAGACATAGAATTATTTACAAAATTCCAGATAGCTGGGTAGGCAGTATTTCCCTTTGTCACACATCTCATAAGTAAAGGGATTGCATCCAGAAAAAGGAGGTTATTGCCTCTCTGTATTCCTCCCTCATTAGGTCAATAATTGAGTACAATGCCTCATTTGGTATGTATCTCTCCAAACACCTGCACCAACTGGAAAGGGCACAGAAAAACCTCACAAAGAAAATCCATGGCCTCCAACATCTGTCCTATATGGACAGGCTCAAATCACGATCACTCTACTCTGTATCATACAGATTGCTCAGAGGTGATCTGTATCTCACCTACAAGGCAATCTCTGACCCTGCCTACTAGAGATGCTCCATATCTGTAAGTCTAACTCCTTGCGCATTACCCACTCAAAAGGCCTAAATCTAATATGAAACATTAACAAAACTTGCTGGAGAGACAAGTTTGTTTCCCAGATGCTGCCCCATCTCTGGAATAGGCTACCCATGCAAGTCAAACAGAGTACATCACTGACCCTCTTAATGCACAACCAAGAATGAGTGGATGGGAAACCACAAATTTGTCCCAGGGGCACCACCTGTGTTGCTCACTGACAGGGGTGACAGGTGCTGACTGAGGTTTCATTTTTGGGGATAAACTCTTGGCTAGGTTTGTAAGGGCCCCAAGGTCATTAGCCTAGAAACCTCCTATGATTCTATGATCCTATAAAAATAATCCCATGTCTTCTTTCATTTCATGCATTGGGGCAAAGTGTCTAGACAAGAAAAATCACAGTCGAGTTTCTAATTTGCTGCTTGATATCAGTACTTTAGGTGCATATGTTTTGACTTTTAGCCTTTCCAATAATAAAGTATTTTTTTTAATCCATAAAATATTAGTATAAAGTGCATTTTCTTTTAGTAAAATAAAAATAATGGTAGTTCAGTGCAATTTTGATCAGAAAACAACCTATTCCAAACCACATTCTGTCAGAAACGTTGTTCTTCACACAGAAGCATGGTGAAAGGACAAGCACAAACTGCAAAAAAAAAAAAAAAAAAAACACAAAGTACGGGGGAAGATTTTTTTTTTTTATATTTTCAGGAGGCCTTGTCATGTCCTATGGTCACTTTGTGTCTTAAAATATAAATCAGCTTATTTATAGAATTAAAGTTATTTAATCTAGATACATTTATTGATAGTAATATTTTTTGCCATGACATGATGAAAGAAAATTTGTCATAAACAGAAGAAATTGTTAGATCAGGGTTTTTCATTGTACAGTAGTTATTAGACATTAGACAGGCTAAAGAATAAAATAAGGCTAGAAATGGTGTTTCATTTATGCATACATTTTAGAAAGCAGAAACAAAGAATCTTCCATTGAATGCTGACCTTGCTGAAGCAACAGTTTCTCAAGGGAAGATTGCATACAGTTCTTGTTATGGTCCTTTTTCAAGGAAAGAATCAAGAGATAAGTTAAACTAAAAAAACAAGACATAGCCTGAGGATCAAAGTTAGGGGTGTAGATGTAGTCAATAGAGGATAATTACTGAAAAAGAGAATATAATATGTTGTGTTCAGGATAGCATGGCAGTTAAGGTTAGTAAGTTTGTTCGAACTGCTACTTCAGAGAAGATGGCAAACACTCAAGCCTGAGTACAGAAAACAGGCAATCTAGAGACTATGTCAGCTTATGTTGTTCAGGACAATCAGAATGATGTGCAGCAATTTGAATTGTTTATCAGTACTGTTAATGAAGTCAGTAGTCAGATATTGTGAACACTTAATAAAACCTTATTAAATGAACTACAGTGTTTGGAGAATTCATTCTGAATACACAAGACTTGGTCCATACGGGAGAGACTGACACCTATTCAGCACGAGCTTGGGTAATAAGACTTTCTTTTCTCAGTCTCATTGTATACAGTGTTTACAGCTAATTATGGTACAGTAAGTATTTTCAAATTTTACAGTGGCACCTAATGTGACCTGCTGCCTTGGGAGAGATATATGCTTCTCGCAACCCAGCAGCTGTGACCTTTTCACATCCAGTTTCCAGTACTGCATACTTTCTAAAGTTCACAGTAACTGTTTGTAGAGCAGAAGTACTACAAAAACACTCCAGAGAGCACACAACCTTTCAGTGTATGTATCATTCATTTCCAGGCTTCGTTACACTATGTGTGTTTTACAGAAATCTACAGAATAACAGTGTTTCATTCAACTTCATGTGTGCTACCCTTTCAGTAAAGGTATTGTTCATTTCCAGACTTGGTTACACTATGTGTGTTCTACAGAAATTTACAAAATAGTAGTGTGTCGTTCAGCTTCATGTGTTCTACAGATTATAAATAACACTGTTTTCATTAAAGTGCAGCACTCCATGTTTCATTCAAACTTCAACAAAACAGCTGCAGTAAGTAATTTTCTCAAGTACAGTTTTATGGCAATAACTTCAAAGTTTTATTAACAGTTTAAAGTGAAAGCAACTATTTCATAGCAGACTTCAGTAGCATACCAGTATTTTTTCTATAAATAGAGGTGTAAACTCTATACAGAATAAGCTGAAAATTATGGCATGACAATTTCTCATTAAGACAGCATTAAACTGCACAGCACCAGTGTTTCCTCACACAGCATCATCATACCAATATTATCAAAGCAGTGTTCCTTCAGAACATAAAAGACATTATCTCCAAAGACTTTCATGTTTCTAGAAGTTACATCAGAAAGTCAAGAAGCAAGGAAAAGGTTAATAAGCTACAGATGATGAGACTCACATTTCTTCCAAGCCATACAGTTATGTAAGACTTTATACGTACCTTTTAGTTAACAGTTCAACAAAGTTTAAATTAATTAAAGTTTTTTTTGCATGTAAACATGTCAAGTAATACTGCTACAGTTAAATGTCAGTAAATTTTTGGTTTAAGTTTAAAAATGTTCTCTTAAAGTTAAAGGTTATTACTTCAAAAATGTTAAATATGTCTAAATGCAAAATATTTAAATCACAGAATGACTCAGAAGTCATTGTGGTTTACAGTTTAGACATACATGCTTTAGCACATGCAATTCAACATGCAAATGTTCAGAATATAATACATACAATTCAGAATGCAGAAATATGTTGCAGTATTGCAAATGTCAACACAGTTTGCATACATAACATGGAAGCAATATCTCAAGTTCACATTACACAAAAGAGATATAAGAAAAATCAAATTGCAGATTTTGTAACTGAAGAACTTTTTGTAACTTCAGTGCTAAGTAAGAAAATACATTCCATAGCTATCTGTAAATATCAGAGCATTAATCTACCATTGTTTAAGGTTATTTCATTGTTTACAGACAAATCAATTTTAGTTCTACATAGAAAAGGTATGAGTGTGGTCTTGTCAGAATTTAAAAGGTCAAAGATTATGGCAGCTAAACGTTCAAAGTGTAACTGCTCTGTATATAATGGTTTAGATTTCAGTAAAAGGATATCTGCAAATGTACAGATTTTAAAGAATTGGTTATGACAGAAACATGTAGATTTATGGGTAAAAGATAAAATAAATTCCAGTTCAGATGACACAGTTGAAGTGCTCAGAAAGACATGTTGGGTGTGGTCAGTCAAGGAAAAAGGGTAACCATATGCCTCTATGTTTTGACATATATCAGAACTAACCATCAAATTAATTACCAGAATAGTGGGTTTGCAGTTACAGTTGACAAATTAATGTTTCTGTATTATTGTTTTGTTTAAGAGCTCTGTATTAAAGTGGTGCAATGCATAAAGAATATCATAATATAGATAGAGACAAAGTAATGTTTGCTAGTTTGCAAAATGTAAAATTTAAAGTCAATGCTACACTATAAAAGTGGCAACACAGTTAAAAACTCAGATGCTATGTATAAAAGAGTACATTATGTAATCAAATTCAGACTGTATGTGTTTCATATGCAAATGGCAATTTGCCAAGCATACGAGCTCAAATTGCAGTCACCCTAGCAAGCTGAATTATGTTATGTGGCATCCATTTTGATAACACATTCTTGCAGCATTCAGTACTAAGGAAAAGTTAAATTACATCAGCTAAAGAAATGGATATGATGAGACAGTGGGTGGAGTTTCACTCACTGAGCAGTATGTTAAAATCTAAGGGTCATGAGACAAATGTAAACAGTTCAACAGTTAAAACTGATTGTATATAGGTGCAAAAATGCACAGTCTTACATTATTACTTTCATTTTCATTTAAAATAAGTTTAGAAACTTGATGCAACTATCAAGTTAAATACCATTGCTACAGCTAAGACCTTAGAAAAAGCTGTCCATTTAATGGTAAGACAGAAACAGATTTTGCAAGCATCAGATATTGCAGCAGTAAAACAGATTTCACCAGTCCCAGCAGTTAAATGTTTTTTTTTTTAAACAGTGTCCTAAATACTAGACATGGAAATACAAGTACATAAAAGCTGGTATTAATGACTTAGTTCCATTTGTTTCCAATAAAGCTAAACAGGTTACTGATTTAAATATTGTTAGCTTTTCAAATACAAGGCAGCCCACTATGGTTAGTGACTGTGCAAATGACGTAAGTAATATACAAAGTTTGAGCCCAAAGGATAATCAAAAGTATGCTGTAGCTCAGGTTAATGTTGCCAGTGACATACCACATTTTCAGAATATGTATAAAAGTTATAATAGTTCAGCACCAAATCAGTTGGTGTATTTGACTTTATTCATGAAAAAGGAATTGTGGCACAATGTGTTACTTGATACAGGAGCTTCAGTTTCAGTTTCAAATGGACCCCTGCCAGAAAATCCAAGTATAGTTTTTATGCCATCAGGGTTGAAAGGGTCAAAATGACTGCAGTCAGTAGCAAGCCTTCGGAGTTTGAATGTTTAAATAAAGCCAATCAGCCTGGGAAGAAAATAGCAGCAGAATTCTTGTTACATCCCCAGTGTAACAATACCATTTTGAAAAATTACAATATGTGAAAATTAAGTGTTGTGTTAAAATGTAATGTAATGTAAAAATCAGTTTGTCTACAGAGTTGCAAGAGCTTATTAGCAGCAAATGCTATATTCATGCAGAACAATGTATGTTAATTTATGCAGAAAATGTAAATAAAGTCAGTACAGCAAGTAATGCTGGCAGTTTATAGATGCTAAAGCTACATTTCATGCAGAAAAAAATGTAAATAAAGTCAGGCCAATAAGCAATGCTATCAGATTATAATTGTTAAAGATGCAAATGTTATTTTAAAGACCTGATACTAAAACCAGCTTGCACAAGAAATGAAAAAAAGAGGTTTAAAAGACCTAACTATAAAAAGGACACTTCAACATTAAAGCAGGCCTTCCTTTACATCATTAATGACTAGAATAATGCAGAGCAAAATTTCATAACTGTTGATGTTTCGGTTATTTCTTCAATGTTTGCTTAAAGTTAAAGCAAGTATGTATTCATGTTTTCAGGTTCATGGTAATTTGTACAGCAGTAGTAGTTTCAGTCTATCTGTATTCAAATGGATTTCAGTTTGTTTGTGTTCAGATAACACTGTCAAAAATATTTCTTGTTTCAATTATATTAGTTAAAATATAACATGTGCCACTTTCAGTTATGCTTTTATTCTTTTAGTTTAGTTTTCAAGATATACACAGCTATTTTTAAATATTCAGTAGATGCTAATGTAAATATCAGTCAAGTTTCAGAATATGACATTCATATTCAGTTATGTGTTCAGTATAGTACTTTTCAGTCAAATCTTAAAATACTTCACATTATTTAATCATTAGGTAAGGGTAAAGTGACAGACTTATTTGTAACAAGCTTATTACATTATTCAGTCATTAGTTAAGGGTAAAGTAACAGAATTAATTTTTGTTACAGGCTTATTATTTAAATAATAGGTAGTAATAGTAATAGTCAAGGCATTGTACATTTCAGTCAAATCACAAAATATTTCACATCATTCAGTCATTAGTTAAGGGTAAAATGACAGACTTATTTGTAACTACATTATTCAGTCATTAGTTAAGGGTAAAGTAACAGAATTACAGGCTTATTATTTAAATAATAGGTAGTGATCATTATTCAGTGCACTCAAGGCATAACAAAGCAGGCTTAATTTGCTAATTAGTTTACAAATTACAGTGCACATTTACAAATTACAGTGCACTCTACATTAATCAACAATTAAGGACACTAACAAACAATGCAAAGGTGTAGGCTTAAAATACAGCAAATATAGATTTTAGTCAACTATTATAGCTCATAAAATATTTATAAAAGTTAAAAAAGTAAGTAGCATTGTAAAACAAATTTAAATAAAATGTATAGGCACAAGTTAACACAGAATGTGGTAATTATGCTTCAAGACCATTTATATAGTTATCTTTTCAGTGCAGATTTCAATTAGTCTTCAGAAAATAGCCATCATGCTTTATAGTCTATACAATCTGTGGCAGAAAAAGATGCCAAGGAGTAGATTTCCTCTATATTCAATGCAGTAAAAGAAAATTAAGGTAAAAAGTATAACAAAGGTAAGCCAAGTAGGCTCAACAGTTGAGGCAAATCTGGCAAAGATCCAAGACATGCAGAGAAATGCTAATAAAAGGGCACAATGCAAAGCTACCAGTCCAGTCCCTGGAGTAAAGTTGTATGTGTATAAAACCAAACAAGGGGCACTTTTGCCCTACATGCCAAAATTATTGGTTAAGAAAATAATGAAAGTACAACCATCACGTTTTCAGAAATGTTGGTCTATCATAAAGTATAACTTTTAAAAACCTCAGTTGCAGAGAGTGCCAGTTTCAGAAAGCATGGTACAGTATACAAATACATTTTGCAGGACCTCTTCCTCCAGCAAAAGGGGGTTAAATAATGTACAAGTTTAAATATATCACTCAGTTGAATACTCTAAAGACTATAAATATAGGTAATATAAAATCAAATCATAAAGTTAAGAGACTTCAATCCAAACAGGCCATAAATGCTCAAGTGACACCCAGCGGTCAAATTTAAAATTGCATTTTTATTCAAATCATAAAGTTAAAAGACTTCAATACAAAGACGGCATAAATGCTCATGTGACACCTAGTAGTCAAAATTAAAATTGCAGTTTTACCAAATAATTTTTTTTTTTTTTTCAGATTATAAGTCAGGTAGAATATAAGCTAAATACAGTAGTTAGCAATATAAATGTAAGAAGATCCCAGTAGACATTTGCCAAGGGACCTCAGGGGCAACTGTTAGACATTGTTTTTTCATTGTACAGTAGTTATTAGACATTAGATAGGCTAAAGAATAAAATAAGCCTAGAAATGGTGTTTCATTTATGCATACATATTAGGAAAGCAGAAACAAAGCATCTTTCACCAAATGTTGGCCTTGCTGGCTAGAAAATGGTGTTTTGCCCTCATGACCAAACCACACTATCCGTGGGTAAATCCAGCATTACCCACACCCAGGCGTGGGTTATTGCTATATTAATCCACATTATAAAACATGAGGAAGGTAATGGCTTATTGGATTTCACAAACACAGATAATACTTTGGACTGGATTTTCCAAAATGACATTATTCATTGAGAAGGGTCACAGGCTGTCACTATCTGCATCTGGGCAAAATTATGGGAAACTACAAGTAATTTTGGTACAGTTTGCCTCTTGATACAAAAAGTGTTATTGTGAATCTAATATCCTGAGAAGACATTTACAGTAGAGGGGCATTCCCTATTTGTAGTCTATGAATTTAAGCTAAAAATTGTACTGCAGAGGGAACATCATGAACCTTCTTATGAGAATGTTTAAAAAACTCTTTTTTGACTAATGCAAACTTTGAAGCATATGCGGTGTATTAAAATGTTTCCAAAGTCAAATCATGCTAGACAATACACACTCTCATAACAATCTGATACTGCTAACAGTTCTACTCAGTTATATTTTCTGAATTTGTTATCTTTCACTTTGTGTAATTCTGACTTTCTTTGCATTCCTGGGCTAAGGCTGACATTGATCACTTGTGATCAATACTCTACTCTGGAAAACAAAAGTCAAATAAATACAAAATAAATAAAAAAATCATATATCATGCACACACCTTTATAAAGAAACACAACTTGTTACAAATATTATAATGTTATTATTGGACAATCTAATTGCTTGCTGATGAGCTTTGATATTTCTTTGATGTTAAAGAATAATGTGACTGAGGAAATAACTCTAGGTGGAAATTCTCTATTACCAGTCTAAAGTTTGTATGCATGTAAAACACAACGCATTATAATATTTAATCTTGGCGGTGAAGGTGGTCTGCTTTGCTACCTGTTAATAGATGTTAAATGACAATTGAAGCAGAGTGATCTCTGCTTTAATAGTCTTAGAGTTCATAAATTATTGACTACATAAGATTTGATAAGTGGATTGATGATTAATAAATGTATGCCATTTAGAAATGCTATGACGTGGGGGCTTCCCATTTACTGTTTTGTAAAACAATATTTCTACATTGCTGATTTGATTTATTTTGTTCAGGGCAAAAAGTTTTACTTAGTCTCCATAGATATTAACAAAAAATATTGGATGATACTGCAAAACATAAATCTTTTGTCAGAGACTGTCAAAGAAAGCATGAAATCTCAGAATTCTGATTGTAAATGAATAGAGAAGCAGGATGACAGAAACGGTCTGCATCTCTAAGGTAGTCCTGCAGGAATATAATGTGCATTGTACTATAAAGAAGTCCTGGCTAGAGAATGAAATCATGTCAGCTTAGTAGCCCCTCTCAGGCCCTTTTAGGATTTAACACATTATAAAAAAAAATACAAAATGCAATAATGCTACCATGCAGCCCCATCAGTCCCTTTTGGGATTTCCTTTATTTTTTTGTATTTAACATATTAGAAAAAAACAGTCAAAGTGGTCTTAGCACATCAATACTGTAGATAGCATCAATATAGGTTGAATAATGCTGTCTTCATTTTTGGGGTATGGTATTATTAAAGTTTCACATTCCCTTATTTTATCTTTCTTTCCTGTATTATGCATCTGAAAAATATTTTTTTTCCTTTTTGGATTAAAGTGGATATCATTCCCTTAACTGGGGACATTTATTTTCTGATTGAATTGTTTGTATCTTTCTTCCTTAATTGTACTTGTCTGGCTTCTCTTTCTGTTGCTCTGTTCTCTTATATTTCAAAACATTGTACATTTAAAATTATAATTAATGAGATGCTGGTGGAAAACTCACCATATAACTGAAATGACAGGTTTAACCCTAAGAAAAAATTTTTATTGTTTTAACTGGTGCAGTGTTTCTTTTCAGTTTGCATTTTCCCAAAAAAAGCTATAATTATAAACAAATTGTTTATCTTTGCACTAGAAGACAAATGGCCCAGAGTTTTCTTTTTTACTCCTGAAAGCGTTGTTTAACTTATAATATCATTGAGAGTAAAACACACATGTAGTTATTGTCACTGTGATTCAAACCTGCAATTCATACAAAATCTCTTATTTTTTAAAGTTCATCATAAAGGCTAAATGTATTTTGCATTTTTTGTTTGCCATTCATTAATACTTGTATATCCTACTTTTGAGGCTATTGTTTTCCCTACAGGAGCTATATGCTGTAATTGGAATATTATGTTTTGACATGAAGTTACACATTTTAATGGAACTGTCTGGATGTAGCTCCATTTTCCCTGTTGTGGTCACCACATATCACTTAGTAAGGTGGTGTGCTTCCACGTTTCTAAACATTTCAGTAGAGCATTATCAAATGGTTCTGTCTCAACACTGACCAACACTGATATCACTTTCCTACTGAAGTAACTTCAGCATATTTTTTTTCTGAGGATATCATAAATTTTCAAGCACCAACATGTAACCTGTCAGCATTTTATTCCCGAGTCCCAAATGTTTACTTACTTTTTTCTAGCAGTAGTAGATTTCTAGGGCTACTAATATCCAAGAAATGTTGGTGAATACAGATTTCATAATAAGTTATCAAGAGGTGTGGATTTTCTTTTCTTTTTATCTTATTTCTTAGGTTACCCTTACAATGGTGGTATAACACTATCCAATGGGTGTATAAAGTAGAGAGAAAATAATCACTTCCATTTTTTTTATTAGTCTTCTACTCTAGTGTCTACCTTAGTGACACATGTCACAGTTAGAAACACTATCTGCAATATTATTACATGATGACATGAGACGTTTCATCTTTAGTCTCAAGATGAAATCCACATGAATCATGTCATAGTGTGGTAAAGGTCTAATTTTACTACTGATTCTCCCCAGGCTTTAGCAAATGCACCTGGCATGGGAAGACTATAAAACAGCTGCTAGAAGGAAATGGGGATTACCACTAACTGTCTTTAGATTCTAGGACATTGGGTATAAAATAAATTATACAGTGGTCTCTCATACTCAGTACTACCTTTTTGCCAGAGCTGTTGAAATGTATAACTTACTTCTGCCCAGGGTTGGTTGAACATTTGTGCTATTTGTTTCTGGATGAGAAACAAAAATTCTGAGTATGTAGGTAAGTGTTTCCTCCTTTTTCTTTGTCAGTAAGATAGCAGCATTACCCTTGCAACACCCCATTTCAAGACAATCGTAGATAATAAAAATATGTTATAAACTTAACCCAGCCACATGGAACCAAGATCCTTAAGGACATTAAAAATGTAAACATATTAGCTGTATTTGAGCCAAAGCTGTAACACCACTTTCAACATGAATGTGTATGTAACTGCTTTTGGGATTCTGGGTAAAATACACTGTATTACAGCCATAAAGAGATACATTTTTCATACAAAAATCATCTGGGGTAATTAACAAAACTTTGCTGATATCTTTATCTATATCTATCTATAGACTGACATATACATTTATATATAGATGCAAATATGTAATACTGCTAGTTATTTTAACTAATCTCAAATACATGCACACTATGAGTGTGCCACTGGGGTTACATTCTGGGTTGTATTCCTTAGATGTACCACTGGGATTTTGATCTGTCATTCTGTTTTCTTATGTTTACACATTCATGTATAAACAATGCCTCTTCCCTATTATTTTGAATCTCAACTTTGAGTCCTGGTCATGGCTGAAAAGAGTCGGTAGACCAGCCCACTTATCTGGTATTGAAAATAGATCAGTCAATCAAGATCTGGATTTCTCCAGCCCATCTAAAGCATTTTCTCATTGCAGTTTTCACTTTTCTGGAAAAGAAAGTATATTGAACCCAAAAGAGGAACTATAATTCTAAGGTATGTAATGTTGTTACTAGTTTTTGACCAAGCCAAATGTATTCAGCAGAGATGTGACTTGCTATGGAAAATGTTTCCTAAACTGTGATCCTGCACTCAATAAATATTATTTGTGTGACAGTGGAAGCACGTACTTCCATTTCCCAAAGGTTAGAGTCTGTCAGCAAGGAATAGATAGCTAGCAGTACTGTGAATCAAAACACCAGCACTCCATGTGAATGGGAAAGTCTTCAGTACAGAAAATAACTAACAAATAAATGTTGCTCTCTTCCAGTAAGGTTTGAATCTCTGCTTCAGTTTTGTCTTTGTGATAGAAATGAGTTGTAAATTGCTTGACTATAGTCTTCCATATCTGAATCAGCATTATGATTGTTAATCCCTTCATTTTTAAAGAATATATTTTCTATTTAATCTGTTTCTGCCATAAGCAGGCTTGTTGCAAAGGGGTTAAATTCAAATAATAATAATAATATTTCTTTGGAGTTGGATTTGTGTTTCTTTCATTTCTGTTTTTGTTTGTTTGTTTGTTTGTTTTTTACTGATAATCTGTTGTACTTTTCTTCCTAATTTCTCTGTTCTGTATTGATCCTTGCCTGAAATACCCTCTGTATGAAGTTTACTTTCTACACAAATAGCATGAGAACTTTTATTTCACTCATTTTTAAGAAATAATAACCATGAGTTGACTGCCCTGTTGTTTGTCATATTTACAGTAATAATTTAATAAGGTATGTCAGTATGGATGTACAGTGCTGTCCTTTGTGAACTGTTACTCCTGTTGCTTTTTATTGTTAATTTGGTTTGTGAATGCATGCACACATAATTTTGTTATTCAGTGTAGTTTTTGCTTAGTAACATAGAAGATTAAATGCACTGACTGCATTTTTCTGTCTACAATACAGTTTCACTTTTTCAGCATACACTTCCTACTTGAGTTCTCACACTGTAGAACTATATATAAGTTCAAAGAACACGTGCAGTAAAATGACATGACCACAAAAAAGTTTCAGTATTCACCACAGTGTACCTAAAATCCTATAGCTTCTGGTGTCCTCAGGACCCTGGGTTAATTCTATTAGTTCCTCCACCTCCAGTATAACACAGTACAGACATCTCCAGCAAAATCAGTCATCTTTTTTGACCAATTCTCTATCCTGCCTTTGAGGGTATAAGGGAGAGAGCAATGAGAATGTAACTCATTTTTATAAAACCTTAATTAGAACAGATGCTACTATACTGCTCATAACTGTGCACATTGAGTTGCATGTAGTAGTGCTAAATGCTAGCAATATCTTGTATGTATTGTAAAAATGTTTGTAAAGCATATTGGCTTATACTAACTGGATCACAAAGGCACGTGTGATGCTTGTGTTATACTTCCCCAAAACATGGTATTTAATATGACACAGTAATGAACTGTTGCTACAAGGCTGCCACAGGCAAGCACACATTTTGTGTAGAGTGCCTTGCTATGGAAATGGTTGGGGACTGCTATCATAGACTGATGACAATCACGCTGTCTGACGATCATCTATTACTAAAACAGTGTAACACAATATATATATATATATATATATATATATATATATATAATGTACACACAGTAAAGTCAGACACCAAAATCATCAGAAGTTCACCACATAATCTTGTGCTGAGGTTCTAAAGATTAACTTGCCATAACCTCAAAGACCTCCAAACCACAACCCAAGCACAAAGCACACTCAGCAGTTAGGCCTGCCACCTCTCATAGCACAGGAAGTCCCAAAGTCGCAGGCATCAACCCAACCAAACATTCTTGTTATAGGTGACTCCACTGTAAGACATACAGATGGTTAGCTGCTTCCCTGGTGCCAAGATCCATCAGATCATGCATTCATTCAAGTCCTTGAACAACAAGTACCAGTATGACTTTGTCATAGTTCATAACATTATCTAGCCCTGAGCAGTATCCTACCATCACCTAGAATGATACCACAGTACAAACACAAAAGGACTGACTTCATCAATTGGCTAAGTTTCTGGTGTCATTCTAAGGGGATCCAGTATCTGTCTACTTGGGACGACATGATTGACAGATCTGAATGCTTTGCCAGAGATGGCCTGCATCTGTCACCCCTGGGTTTCAAGGTACTGGCTAAGGCTCTTGCCACCCATATAGTGCCTTTTGTAGGTGGTATTCCAAAGACCAAATTACCACCATAACAGCTATAAATACATGCAATCTGAGGGTCATGCTGCTCAGTGCTAGAAGTCTAAATTTCAAGATGCACTCGCTCAAAGCACTCTTCAAAATGGAGAAGATTGACATTTGTGCTATAAAGGAGACCTGGTTTAAAGTGTCCGAAACGACCCCTGCACTACCAGGCTATAACTCATTCCACACATTTCGGCCCTGAAACATAGACTGTAGCTCCAAAGGCAGTGGTGTCTCCATATTCATAAAGGATATGCACACCTCCAGACTAGTAGCCCAGCATAACGCATCTGAGATACTTCAGGTACAACTAACATTGGGTAAGATGGTGATTCAGGTCACAGCTATAGGTTCCCAACCATGTCCCTAGACTCTCACTCCACATTCCTAAGCACCCTGGAATCTATCAAGGTCCAACCCAACACTCTCATACTAGGAGACTTCAACTACCCCTCCATCAACTGGGAGAACTAATCAAGCACCAATACACTGGCCCAATGCTTCCTGGAATTCATCAATTCAAATGCCCTGGACCAGCTCATTCTGAGCCCCACTAGAGGAAGAAACATCCTTGACCTGGTTATTACTAACATGGGCGACCATTGCTCTACACCAGTAGTCAATCCCTCCCTGATCAGATCTGACCATAAACTAATCACCATGGAAATCCACATCTCACCCACACCCCTACAAAGGTAACCTTGAAAAACTTCCCCAAAGCTTTGGTCTCTGAAAAACAGAGGTGGCTAGCTTCATGGCACCCATGCCAATGGAAAATAGCTGCATGACAGCCGAATCATACACCAGTGCGCTGTATGAACATGTACATAAATGCATGGAGCTAGGCATACTCAACAGAACCAAGATGCTGTCCTCCAAAAAAAGGAAGCCAATCTGATGGTCCCCTGCCATTAATAAACTCTACAACAGAAGGAAGAAACTGTTGCAGAAAAAGGTGAAGTCTCAAGACTGGAAAAACTCCCTTATTAGCCTCAACAAAAAGTTGAGATCCCTCATCAAATCCTCTAAAGCCAGTTATGAAGGCAGAATTTCAGCAGACACTAAAAACAATCACAAAGCCTTCTATAGTTATATCAAGAACCTCCATGGCAATAGCCAGATTTGCTCTGAGTTACTGCACAATGGTACCTCCTATACTGAGCCAACAGATATTGCCAACATACTGGCCAACAGATTCAGTGCCAACTTTACCCCTCTCTCCCCCCAAAGGACCCAATCATAATACTGGAAGAATGCCAGGCACCCGGCATTACTGCAGCACAGGTTAAAGCTGCATTGTCCAAGGCCAAGAATTTAGCTTCCATGGGACATAATAATATCACTGGCTGTGTTCTACATGATCTACAAAGTGAACTGGCACCACATCTATATGTCCTGTTCAGTTACAGCCTCACCTCAGGCTTTGACCTACCAAATGGCACACTGCTACAGTCATCCCTCTCCATAAAGGGGGAGCAATTACAGACCCTGGGAATTATCACCCCATTAGCCTGATGAGTGTGATATGTAATGCTATGGAGTGCATCATCATCATGGACCTGATTAACAAAGATATAGGAAATCTCCAAACTCTAGACCCCATGCAATTTGTTTTTGTGAAAGGGAGGTCATGCCTGCTCAACCAGGTGACTTCTTTGTGTCAGTCACTAGGGCTGTGGATGAAGGTAAGGCAGTGCATACAGCCTACCTTGATCTAGCCAAGGCCTTTGATACCATTCCTCACTCAGGAATTATTGATAAACTCATCAAACTAGGCATCAACCGCTATATCACTAGGTGGGTTGCAAATTGGCTCACAGATAGAACACACAGTGTGAAACTAGTAGACTCCAAGTCAGACTGCAGACCAGTCATGAGTGGAGTCCCACAGGGATCGGTTCTGGGTCCTCTCCTGTTTGACACCTACTTCTCAGAAGTTCATGCCAACACAAAGCGACTCTGGCTGACCAAGTTTGCAAGCTGGAAGTCATTATTAACTCCCAAGGTGATGCAGACATCCTACAGAAAGCCTCACTGAGACCACTGAATGGTGTTGAAACCATGGCCTTAAGCTTAATGCCAAAACATGTGTCGTCATCCCCTTTGGTAAAAACTCAGTTCCCACTAATTGCCATATCGATGGGAGTCCAATGAATACTGAAAGCATTATAAGAGATCTGGGGGCGCAGGTTGACAGCAACCTCTCCTTCGACCACCACATTCCCAGTGTAGGTCAGAAAGTCCTTCTATGTGGCACATCTCATTACCAAGCGTTTTGCATCCAGGAAGAAAGAGGTTATCGTCTCTCTCCACTCTTCTCTCATTAGACCAATCATTGAGTATAATACCTCATTTCGCATGTACCTCACTAGACACCTGCAACAGCTGGAGAGGCCACAGAAGTACCTCATGAAGATGCTGGAGGGACAGGTTCCTCACCCAGAGACTGACCATGCTCTGGAAAAGACTTCCCATACATGTCAAGCAGAGCACTTTGCTGTCCCTCGTCAAGAGAAATCTTGATGAGTGGATGGGTAATAGAAAGTTCACCCCGGGGATCACTCCAGTGGCTCTACTTGATAGAGGCACTGGGAACTAACGTCAGGCAGCATGATGCCAGGACACTTCTATGGGCTAGGCTTGTAAAGACCCCAGGGCCATTAGCCTAGTACACACCTATGAACCAATGAACCTATCAGTGACTTGAATTGTACCTCCCTGGACTATATGAAAAGAGACATAATGCAGCTCTCAGACTATGTATCCAAGAGAGGTATGAACCTAGCATTAAGCGGAATTCTACCATCTCCAAGGATGATGCCACAATATGAGGACAAAATGATAGATTTCAATAATTGCCTTATTAAGGACGTCTGTATATTAGCTGAGACATGGTTTAAAAACATCAGGGATTATCTCAGCTGTGGAAGGCTACAATGGTTTCCACACATTTAGACCAGCTACTGTGCAGGAGGTGTTTCAGTCTTCAACCAGAAGAGACTCACATCAAGGCTGGTAAAGCAGAATGATGAAGTGGAGTTTCTTTATGTCCAAATAACCATCAAAAAGTCCAGTACCATATATTAGCTAGATATGTAACTCCCTCTTTGACCCAAGAAAGCCACAACACTTGTCTTCAGGAGATAATATCACTCAATATTAAACACAATAGCATTTTCCTTAGCAATGTAAACTATCTAACTATAGAATGGGATCTATTCCACCTTTAGTGCACAAGCACAGAGATTCCAGGACTTTTCCAAAGCAAATGCCATGAAACAAATAGTCAGAGTACCCAATAAGGGAGAGCAACATCTTGGATCTTCTCCTTACTAATATGGGGGCTTCTGGCTCTATCCCTTGCATATCTTTATGACACGTTAGGTCTGACTATAAAGTCATCTCTAAAATAAAATTGAAACCAGGGATCCCTTTCACCCAAGGTAACTTTAAAAATTTCTCTAAGACAATCTACCTAGTCCTATGTGATACCCTGGCAAGCTTCAAATTCACACTGAACTCAGTTAACTCCTCTGCATATGTGGAAGCATACACCATCAATATGTACCAGCATGTAAACATCTGCATAGATACAGCTGTATCCTGTTGGAGGAAGTGCATGGCAAACACCAGAAATAAACCTATGTGGTGGAACCATAATATCAACAAGGTTTACAATAAAAAGAAGAGAATTTTGACCAAACATAAGAAGGGCAATTCCCAGAATGCTAGGGGCTTAATAAAATCCACCAAAAAAAGTTTGAGACTAAAATAGCTACCCAAGCCAAAGACAATCACAAGTCTTTTTCAGTTATGTTAGTAATTTCAAAAGCACAATGGAGCAATGCAGTGAGCTGATTGCAAACAATGTACAAATGCTGAGGTTGAAGAGACAGCCAACCTACTGGCCAGTATATTCAGTTCTTACTTTACCCCTCCCTCCCCTCCATATGTCAGTCAAAATTTACTGGAAACAGACTCACCTCCAGCTATCACACAAAACCAAGTCCTAAAAGCCCTATCAAAGCTAAAAATATTGTATCGGTGGGTCCTTGCAATATCCCTCGATGCCTCTTAAATTGCATGAAGCATGATTCAGATATCCCAGTAACAACACTGTTCAACCTCATCTTCCATGTAGGTTTGTACCAAGAGAATGGAAAACAGCTACAGTCATTCCCCTGCAAAAGGGAGGACCTTCAACAGACCTAGGCAATTACAGACCCATAAGTCTGACCAGCTTCATATGCACAACTATGGAAAAACCTATTATGGAACTAATGAATAAGGACATAGGAGAACCTCTAAACAGTGGACCCATTTCAATTTTAATTTGTCAAGTGAGGTCTTGCTTTCTCAATTTGGTGAACTATTTTGAAAAAGTCACTAAAGCAATGGATGAAGGTAGAACAGTGCACACCACATACCTCTATCTAAAAAGCTCTTGACACATTCCCCCAATTTGATATAGTAGAAAAGCTAAATAAACTGGGAATAAAACACAATTTCTCCCGCAGGATTGCCAACTGGCTCACAGATAAGATACAGGAAATTAAAATGGGGAAGTTACCTCCACAAAGAGACCAGTCACCAGTGGAATCCCCCTGGGTTTTGTGCTGGGATCTCTCATGTTTTGCATCTACTTCTCTGAAGTCAAAGCCAATACCAAAGAGCTCTGGCTTACTAAGTTTGTAGAGACTCAACTCTAGGAGTAGTCATTGGATCCCCAAAGACCTGGTTTCTCCCAAGTAAATAACTGGTGTCAAAATCATGGACTGAAACTAAATGACAAAAATGCATTATTGTATCTTTGGGAAGACATCTATCCTGGAGAGCTACCACATTGACCATACAGCTCTAAGATATGACCCAGTTGTTCAGGATTTGGGAACTTATGTGGACAGGACAGTGACCTAACTTTCGACTAACATGTGTCCAATGTCATAAGAAAGTCCTACTGTGTTGCACAGCTTATAAACAAGGGGATTGTGTCTAGATCTGGGAATGTTGCTGTCCCCCTTTACTCAGCCCTCATTAGGCTAGTCATTGAATATAATGCTCCCTTAGTCATTAAATATAATGCCCCATTTGGCATGTATCTGTCCAGACACATGCAACAACTGGAATGCCTACAGAGATAACATACTAACAGGATAAAAGGCCTAAACAATATGTCCTACATGGACCAACTCAAAGCTCAGTCATTATACTCAGCATTCTACAGACCTGTGTCTGGTATGCAAATCATCCTCCGACCCAGTACTGACAAACTTACTGCACATCAGCAAGTCATAGGCCATCAATAATACTCAGTCTAGAGATCTAAACCTCTTTTGCAACATCAACAGGACAGTCTGGAGGGGACAAGTATATCTTGAAGAGGACACCACAGCTCTGGAACAAACTCCTCATCAGAGTAAAACAAAGATATCCATGTCCATATTCAAGAAGAAGTTAGATCTATGGATGGGAAACAGAAAATTTACCCCATGGCTGCTCCCTGTCCTGCTAATGAACAGATGCAGTTCCAGAAAGCTTTATCCTGTGCATGGGTCCCCTCAAGTTATCTATGGTAGGATCCCAATTATTCTTATTAGAGGTAATATATAATTATTGACCATGGGGATGTGTAAGGCCAAGCTAACACCAACTGGGATAGGTTAATTCAAGCACCAAAATGGAAACTGGCTAGGTTTAAAATAGCCATCAAGGCCAGATAGCCTAGTATTTACCTATAAACCTATGATCCCATTGGAAAAAAATTAACTGTGCACATGTCTCTTTCCAGTATGTCTGCCTGTATCTGTCTGCATGCTTAGAATATATTATTCCTGCTGTACTACACACCAGCCACAGTTAGTGGCCAGTCCTGTAGTTGTAAGAACCACCACATTAGTAGTATACCTGTAACATTTACAACCATTATTACTCACATAAAGGTAAGTGATTATCTGTATGTACTCATAGCTGGAGTGCTATTTTCTGTACAATTTAGGTGGTAGTAAACAAGCATGGAACTTCTTTACTGCCTGGCATGAATTTTCTTTTTAACATTTTGTGTATGAGTAACATGAGATGGACACACCATAACGGCAACAGATGCAAACCATGTACACAGATACAATTTGAACATTAGGCTGGCAGTAGTATGGAAGAAAAGAAAAGAAAAATATATGACACAACAAATGTGAGGAAAGCCTTATATTAGTATAGATATAGAAAAAAGTACTTCTGTATACTTAGATGCTGGCTGTTGTCATTGTGGTCTTCAGAGTGAAAAATAATGTTATGGCAAGTTTTATAGCAAACAGCAATGTGTTGTACACTGTGAGTGTACTTTTCAAGGATTTTTGCCATATTCTCCACTGTGGTAAGACTGTGGAGTTGGTATATATATATATATATATATATATATATATATATATATATATATATATATATATATATATATATATATATATCAAATGTACGTGGGTGTGGAGCCAGAGCCTCCCAAATGGAGGAATAGAGGTGCTTGAACACCTGCACAAATTATTTTTTTATGGTTTGGATTGTCTGTAATTCAGGGTGTTCAGAATCAATCTTTCAGAATATTGTGAACTGAAATACCGTGCTTCAATGGGTTATAGGTAAACCAACATAAAAAGTACTATTTTTACTATTTTTATGCAAATTAAAGCTTAAAACAACTACATCTAAACTTCTGCAAGTTCTTACTAAAAGGAGAAATTTATCTAAATGGCATGATGGATCCCCTGTGTTTAATATGTTTATGCATTTGGACAGATTACTTAAAACTATACCATTTTAGCAAACATATTTCATTCATAACATTTTTATCAAACACAGAGTCAACATTCATGTAGCACAGCATAGCTATAAGAGCTATAAAGCCTCAAAATAAATTCAGCTCAGTCTGAGTCTATTTGAAATATGATGTTCACATTATAAGGATCATCTGTTATTAACTAAATGTCACATCTATCTTTTCAGATTTGGTACAAGTGATAATATTCAACAGTGTACAACAGATGAGGTGACTACAGGATCCTTAACATACTTCTCTCTTATGATCACCTCAAGTTGAAATATGAGTTCAGGAATGTGGACATCATTCTGCTGTGACCATAAATAAGGAAACATGTTGGTAAACTGGTGGAACGCAGATGCAAATCTCCAAAAGGAGATGAAAGACTTGATAAATAGTTGCATTTTAAGTAAAGTATCATTTAGTACATGACAATAAAAAGCTTAATCTAAAGAGTGATTGCAAATATCATGATATTGCAACTTACACTAATATTTACAATTAGCATACCATAAAACAATTATAACATTATCATTTATTACTTATCACTTTAATTTTGTATAGATTTCTACAGACAAGAGGCCACTGAGGTTGAACAATGTTATACAACCAAAAATATGCAAAGCATCTGCAGTAATATTATCCCCTTAAATGGGTAAGGTGGGTGAATCAGTTTTACCCACAACAGCCAGTTTATATGCAATCAGGTAGGCATTATGTAATGACATAAAGTGTTGATGTATATATTTGTTAAATGGTAAGCATTTGTATTCTCTAAACCAGATTTCCCTCCAACCTGGTGCAATGTAGATCTCCTTAAGTAGGAATATCTGGTAGTTAAAAGTGCATCAATGAAAATGTTGGTGAATTTAAGATTAATTTATGGAAAAAGGAAAGATGTTTATTTTTGTGATACAAAACTCATGATAATTATCATTTGCCTGAATAAGAAGAACCATTTGGCAGCTGCAATTCTAACCAAATTCAGATGCTAGTGGCACTGATTCTGAGATTCCAAAGATAAATATGAGCAGAAATCTATCTTTTGCCAAATAGCTAATTAATAAGCAGCTTATTTTTCAACACAGGAAAGTCTAAATACCGGATGTACCTTGTTTAGTGTTCTTTTGGGGTTATCTTCCAGAGGTTGGTGCAATATAATATTTTAAGAAGTCCCATTTTGGAGACAAATTTCTGAACATTTAAAATTAGGTTTGTTAAACAGATTTTGGAAATATACTTTATGATCTATCAAGAAAGGGTACAACATTAGGGTTAATTCCTAGATCAAGAACAACTGACCAAACTGCAGTACTTCAAAAGAGAGTATTATTATGAGAGGTGATAAAGTACCCTAAAATAGTGAGAGGTTTAGCCATTCTGGAAGTTGCATAGAAAAAGTGAAAATTTGACATATTCAGACTTCCTTTCCCTTTCAACTTGGAAAACCTATTCAGCTTTATTCTGGGATTCTTCTCCTCCCCTTTTTTAATTTCTCTAAGTCTTTTGGGTATCTAATACCATGATGTGAATGGACCCCATTCCTAAGTCAAAGTATGATTAACGTTCATGAAATTAGTATTGTTTCATTCCTTGATGTCAGCCAGTAGTGGTCTTTGCAGCACCCACAATGTGCCCAGTAATGACTCCTTCTGCAATGCGTATGGAGTTACATGTATTGGTAGCATATTAAAATATAATTGTAGACCCTTCTTTATAAGCCTGTTGCTCCTACTACTATTAGAACTGCCTGTGTATCTTTCTTCCACATGGCTCTCATTTCTGCCCTTTTAGAACTGTCTAGGTATCTTTCTTCCACATTGCCCTCATTTCTACCTGCAAATCCTGATATTTTATGACTTTGTGTCTCTGTATGCAAGACACTGTAGTCACTGGGTGTGGCAATTTCAATGATCAATGCTACTTTTGTCTTCTTTTCTTGGACCACTATATCTGGTTTTCTAGCATCTATCTTTTGAACTGTTGGTAATGGATAATCCCATGTGATATAGACTCTTCATTTTCTATAATGCTTTGTGGCTCATGTTTCCAATGTTTTTCAGCCACTTCAATACCATAATGTTTGCACAATCCCCAGTGCAACAGCCTTGCCACATTATTACGCCTTTCAGTATAAAGTCCTTCTGCCATTAGTATGTCACAACCAGCAATTAGGTGTGCAACTGTTTCCAGTTCGGTTTTAGAAAACCTATATTTGTCTGTTTCTCCCACATGTTCAATGGACTTTGTAAACCAACATATATGCAGTCCACTGTCTTGGGCTGGGCCACCAATATTAATTTTTAATCTCTTGGTTTGAATTTGCCTCTCCTCAACCATACTTGCATTCGTTCCTGATCAACATGAGGTTCTTGCAGAAGATTTCTGTACTTGCAACTATATTTATGTATTTTCCACATTTCTTGCCTTCTCATCTGGTCCTTCACCTTATATTCTTTCTTTTGTTTTTTTGGCACATTCAGTTGCTGCCAGATTTTTTTCTACTTCTGGTTTGATTTCCATTCCTGCCTGCCACCGATATGCTTCTGCTAGATTAAGCAGAGAAGTCATCTTAGATTTATTCTCCTCATGTTTCAAAACTTTCACTATGTTTGGGTCTTGTGAGGTCAGCAGATATGTGTGGAGTCCCACGACTGCAGATCTATACATATAAACAATTTCAAGGAGGCCCATCAGAATGGGGAATATATAATCTTGGTATGCACTGATTTTTATAAACCATTTGGTGAGCATGAAGCACCCTCCTTATTTTCCTATCTAATCTATCCAATACATTTTGGGGCCAGTCAATCACTCCAAACTGTAAGTTAGGACAGGAAGAGCAAATTGGTTTATAGCTTGGATTTTGTTTCTAGATGTCAGTGCTGTTTTCAGGATTAATTTAAGTCTTCTGAAATATTCCTTACTAAATTTTATTCATATTTGTTTGTTTTATTGTTGATCCTTCCTCAATTCCCAAATATTCATACATTCCTTCTTGCCAAGTTCTTCTATATCACATTCTTGTCCCAAGCTGATGTTTTTCTGGTGTTGCAGTTTTTCTTTTTTAAAGGTTGCTTTTGCGCATTTGTCAAGACCAAATGACATTCTTATATCATCTGAAAAGGTTTTGACAACTCGCAGCTGTGCTTTCAGTTCCTCATCTGATGAGCTTTACAGTTTTAAATCATTAACAAAGAGGAGATAAGAAGTCTTTACACTTTGTTGTTTTCTAGGAGCCACATTATAGACATATAGCCTAAGTTGTTGAGTAAACAGCTTAATGGATTAAGGGCAAGGCAGAATAGCAACAGTGACAGAGTCACCCTGGAATATCCACCTTTGAATTTTTATCCCTGGGATAATAATTTGTCCTTTATCATGGCTTAATTGCAAAGTAGCCTGCCACTGTTTCATGGTCACTGTAATGTAATCGATCAGTGTGGGGTGTATCTTATACATTTTTAAGCACTCTTTTATCCATGAATGAGGGATACTATCAAATGCTTTTTTGTAGTTAATCCATGCCATACTTAGATTTTCCCCTTTTTGCAGTTCTCCACTATGACTTCATTTAACAACAAATGATCCTTTGTTCCATATGACTTTCTTTTATTGTCCTTTTGTTCTACTACCATAATTGACTTCTAAATGACTATAAACTCTGTCGGCATCAATTCCTGTGTATAGTTTATATGTCATGAGAAGGCAAGTTATTGGTCTATAATTTTTAGGGTAGCTTGCAGGTTCACTTTTAAGTAGGAGCATTCTTTTCCTGCTGTTAGCCAGGTTGGTGTCTGTTCTGGGTGCACATATAAATAGTTCTTTCTCATGGCTAACTCTTTGTGCAAATATGTTAACACTTTTAAACAGAAGTAAGGTATTGCATCTGGGCCTAGGGGTTTCCAGTTAGAGGCTTTTCTTAACTTTGTTTCAATCTCTCTGACTGTTACTTCATCCCATTTCATATCCTGTACCTTTGAACTTCTTATTCTTTCTTTTACTTCTTCTATCCATTTAGCATATTTGTTATGTTCTGCAGGATCTTCATAGATACTTCTCCAAAATGTATCTATTTCTTCTTTTTTTGGTGGGTTTTCAATTCCTTTTACCTTATTTCCCTGTTCTCTATAAAACCTTTTTGGGTCATCAATAAATTGCTAATTTTGCACTTTTCCATTATATTTATCTTTGTATCTTCTACGTTTTTCCACCTGTGCTGAAATTTTTAGTTTATTTGCGATAGTGCATGATAGATCCTGGTCTGTTCTACTATTGTGCATTGCTTTTATCACATCTATCTTTCTTAGTATTTTTGTTGATGTACTCCCTCTTCTATAGTCTTCTAACTGTGACACCTCTTGTCTTAACTGCTTTATAGTTTTCTCTGTTCGATATTTCCATGATGGTATTTGATTTCTCCCCTTTCTTTCCCTCACTACCCTGTGTTCTTGTGGTAGAAATTTACCAGTTATTAATTTAGCTGCACATTAATATATCCTGTTTACTTCTGTTATATCGCATGGATCTCTATGAACAGTCCTAATTACTGTGTTCATTTGTTTTATCAGACTTCTGACTTTTTGGGTTTTATTAACCTTCTGCAGTTGATTTCTTTCATTAATCTTGATATATCTGTCTATCACTATTAAATCAAGCAATTCTTCTCAGCTCATTTTCTTCCAAACTGAGAACACATCCCTTGTCTTCCAATTCCTGCAGGCATTTTATAGAAGGTTCTATCGCATCTACCTGTGACACATTCTCTTCAGTTTCATCCTGTGCCATCCATTGTTCTATCATATGGGAACTCACTGGCCTATCACTCCTCAACATTGACTGCATCAGAGTTTCCCCAGTTTCCTGTTCTTTCCCATGCTGTCTAGCTTCAAGTGAAAGTTTATACTGATTTCCTATGGAAGGCTCCAAAGTATCTTCCTGACCAATTGCTTCCTGTTTCAATGGTTTCCCCTTAATTTGGATATCCATTACTCTATCCTGTTGTGGTACTTTCTGAATTAGATTTTCTACACTAAATCCTTCACTTTACAGGTACTCCATAACCTCAGTTTCTATTTCCTTAACTTCTCCATTATTAATCTCATTTGCTACTTTTCCTCTTTTTCTTATTTTTGTATTATAAAGTTTCCCATGTCTGGATTCCTTTGCCTGTATTTCTCTTCAGGTAGCTTTGCTGCTGCTCTTTTTGTATTAGTTACTTTTGCTTTCTTCTTTGCATAAATATTACACCACATTAAAACTCTTTTTCTTTCCCATGTTCATATTTTTTCTTCAGATGTTTCCTAATCTTCCTGTTTGTCCCTGATTTGGGGACTCACTCCATCCTGCTGTGATTTAACCTGTGTTAGACATCTAAACCAAATCCTTCACTTCGCAGGCACTCCATAACTTCAACTTCTATTCTTTTAACTTCTACTTTACTAATATTCTTTTCTACATTCCATCTTTGTGATATTAGTTTTTTTTATTGTGAAATTTTCCATATCTAGATGCCTTTGCCTGTATTTCTCTTTGAATATCTTTGGGGCTGCCTTCTTTACATTGATTAATGTGGCTTTCTCCTTTGCAAAAATATTGCACCATATCAAATCTTCTCCCCCTATATGAAAGTAGAGATGTGTTTATTAACAGGTTCATAATATTAATTTGGGATCTGGGAAATAGAACCATTTCAAAAATTAACTATTCTAGCAGAATATTCATCTATATAATGGAACACAGTAAATTACATTTAATATTGTTCTGTTTCTGCCTGTAACATTGACATAGAGGATAAGTCCTGATTAAAGGGCAGCATCTGGAGTTCAAATAGCAGCTTGAACTCTTGATGGTGTGATTATGGATGATGGTTGTAGTCATCCTAGGACAGAGGGTGAGCACTCTGGAACATATCTGCTGGTTGATTTCTCTGGTGGAAACCACCACTCATAGTCTCTATAGGTGGATGGGCAGTCCTGCTGAGGTGAGCCCCTTGTCAAAGTGAAGAATAGTGCAGTACTAGCATCCATTGCATGTCCTTTCCAAGGGCAGTTACAGATATGCACACAAGAGGGGTAGGACAAAACAAAAAAATAATCAAACCACGTCTGATGGTTACCTACATGATCACTCCTCCAAGCCAACCTTTATCCACAGTGATGGCAGAATAGATGCACTGACTAGCCAGGGTGAGCCTGAAGCTCAACAGACAACAGGGGCAAAGAGACAAAAAAATAAATTTATTCCAGTTCTCTAGCTCTAACCTAATTTTATCTAAGAACATTTATTTTATTTTATTTTACATTTGTTAACTGGGATAGACCACTGGACACAGATCCATTTTCAGTGGAGGCCCGAGGAGAAAAGATCCCAAAGTAAGAAAAACAAACCAATATGTGGCTTATGACACATTCAGTAAAGCAAAAATTTCAGCCAAAAAATTTGTCAAATACAAATAGTATATAGCATATTACGAATTTTGCATGTAAAATAAAAGTCAAAAACAGAGAGATATAACTCAAGTAAATAAAATGGACATAACAATACTATTAGTCCAAATAGAGAGATAATACATCACTACTAGAGGTTCATTCTTTTAACTTCTATAGTCTTCTATCAGTAACTTCCATAGTCTTCAAACAGTACCCTCAGTGTGGAAGAAAATGAGCTAAGCAAATAATTGTTTGATTTAATAGACATATACAGATATACCAAGATCAATGAAATAGACTGCAGAATGTTAATAGAAGTTGAGATTTACCCATATAAGCATATTAAGTCAGTGTTTGTTAGCTTTATATATAACCCACCATTAGTATTCCAGTTTCTTCACTGAGCTACTAATGTGATTAATGAGTGATAGTTTTAGAATATTATATTGAGCAGTGAGCATTCAGCTAAAAGAAGGTCAGTTTATCAACATTTAATTTATAATTTGAAATGTTACTATATTCATCAGCAACTTCTAAAATATGTCAAATAGATCTCAATGGAATTTAGAAATACAATAGAATACCATCTGCAAATGGGATGGCATTAATGCAGGTATCAAACAATCTAACCCCTGTCGTGGAGGGATTATAGAGAATTTTAGAAAAGATTCACAAGATAAAATAAATAACATAGTGACAATGGGGACCCTTGAAGTGTGCCTGTAAAGATTTTATAGGTGGTGGCATTTTACCATTAATAGCAATGCAGGTGGAGGCTAATTCATACAGGACTTTAATAGCCTGAATAAAACTATTTGAGATTAATATTTATAATCTTAAATAGAAAATGCATGTGGACATAGTCAGATGCCTTGTTTGCAAATGTGAAATATTATCCCCCAGATTTAATAAACTCTGTGTAGGAATAGTGTAAGTCCTACACAGATTGTACTATGGCTGTGTCTGCATCTCCCCCTCGGCAGGTCGCCTTGCATATTAATGAAGGCGTGCTACCGAGAGAGAGCCATGTAACACAGTTACAGAATCAGTGTAGGGGGGGTGTTACAGTGTCATCAGATGAGTAACACACACCCTACATTGTTGAAGTGCCGGATGGCACTTAAATAATAAAGTGAAACACATTTAAATATTTTTTTTTTTTTTTTGCACAGTGCTTAGCGATAGACATGTGCCAGACATCTAAAAATAGAAACCAGATGAATTTCATTAGTTAGAAATGGTCATGTTTAAGCATAGCTAAGCAGGTTTGCATGGAGTGGTGGTCAGCAGTGCTTAAATGTAACTGAGAGCTATATATAACTGTATAGCTCTAATCACCATATCCTCAGTAACTGAATGGTTGGAGTGACAGCTTCATGTGCAGTAAGTGCACGGCTTGAATAGAGGCCATTCAGCTTTTTATATGCGATAGGTTAATGTTTTAATTTTTTTTATGTATGTTGTTGTGTCTTTCGGCTTTTCCTGGTTAGGGGTCGCCACAGCGGAACTCCAGTCCGCTAATGATTGGCAGTAGATTTTTACATGCTGAGTTGCCAGCTCTGATGCAGAACCTTCAACGAAGGTACGCCCATTCATACATGTCTCCACACAGAAGACGCTTTAGCTGAGAATCGAACAGGACAACGTCTTACTGTGAGGCGACAATGCTACCGCAGCACCACCACCGCAGTTAATTTTTTTTATGTATACATTGACATTTGTCAACTGGGTTAGTCCAGTTGGACCAGAAGCCCTTATTCAGTGGGGACCCAAGGATAAAAGCCCCAGTTACACACAAGTGTCCAATACACCAAAGTTATACTCCAAGATAATGTAGTGAAATGCATATATTTAGGAGATATAAAGTAAAATAGATACACATAATAATAAAGTATCATTAATGAACAATTACTTTCAATAATTGCTTTTTTGTTGATTTTTTGAAAAACTCTGGTTTGCTTGTAGCTAAGTTCTACTAAGCATTGCTAAGCCAAGCCTAGCAATGCTTAAATAGGACCTGTTTTAGCAGTACTTAGCAATGTGCAGCTCCACTTAGCTGGTCTGGGCACTGCTAAGCAATCCGAGTTTAAGCAGTCCTTAGATTAGCTAAGTGGGTTTGTGCACCACTAAGCATTGGTAAGCATTGCCAGTTTAAGCACTACTCAGCTAAACTTAGCAAGTTTGCACAGTGCTAAGCTTTGCTTATCATTTTTAAAAATGGTCCAATGGTGGCAAAGGGCTGGAAAACAGCCTTATTTAAGTTGAACAAGCAGGAATACAGCCAGAACCTGTTGGAGTTTGATCACTGCAGGAGCTATGGCTGGAGTTGGAGAGGGTGCGTGCTTCTGTGCACAGTGCTGAGGCATTTTGTAGTCCAGGGTTATGGTTGGGCTCCTTGTCAAAGACCGTGGTGACCAGCTGCTGCAGGGCTAGGTACCAGAGCTCTGAATACAAGTCAGAGGCCTGAGACCAGCTGACATGTGAACTCACCACTGCAACTGGCATCTCCCACACTGGTGAGCAGGTGCATCATCATTATGATGACCTGAAGCAAAGGAAGAGGGAATTCTTGGCCCAGTGGATCCAAGATGCTCAGGACCATAATGCCTAGAAGTTTGTAAGTATAGGAACCATTGATTTACCAAATTCTAGTATGAATATCTGATAGACAGGTATACATAATGATTGTTTTCCCCCCACAGCTGCAGAGGAGAAGCCTCACAACCTGGAGGCCCATGAAGGGCGTCTGGCCAGGATGCACTGAGAGTGTGGTGAGTACAGATATATCTTGCAATATATAGTAATATAATTAAGAAAGAGTACAGTACTAAGTGCCAGTAGGTAAAGTCTGTTGTGAGTGTACTGCAATGAATGTGTACATAGACTTGTACTGATATAAGTGAGTATTGCCAGGTACAGTTCAATATAGATGAAAGCATGAAACATGCTACTGTTATGGAAAGAAAATTAATACAGCATTAATAATGTTTGCCAATAACATCTGTATACTGTATTAATAATACATGTTCTGGTAATAAAGTACACCGGCATTGAAAATGTGAAGGAAAGAATTAACTGCATTCCTGATCTACAGGAAATACAGTACAACTGCAGTCAGAATTGTGGAGAAATAAAGGTAGTACTGCATAGATTGTGTAATAACAGATGTCTTCCAATGCCTGCATTATTTAAAGTGTAGCACAATAAAGATTGTCAGCTGTATACCAATCACTGTGTCATCTCACCCTCAATAAATCTGTGCTCTGCCAATTGTTGAATGTATTACGGGATGTTGCTCAAGAAGTCAAATATTACAGGTTTTGTGAAGTAAGAATGAGTATAACACCATGAAGTGACCGGAGGTTGACCAATAAATAACTATTACACTAAAGTGTAGATGTGGAGCTGTACTACAAGATATAATGCAATATGATAATTGCTCTGCACTATGATCTGAACCTAGAGTAGTACTGTCTAAGGTATTTTAGTGTTTTTCTCCCAGAATTGTCTTGTGTTAACCTTTGCATTTCAGCTATATGCACCCCTAAACATAGGTACGTTGATGTAGTCAAGTATGAAACTGTAATAGCTGTAGACTGCAAATATACCATCTGCAAATGTATATGGGTCAGGTAGGCAACCCAACACCCCAATATGGTCTGTACATATCACACATATTCCCATCCACTAGGGGTTGTTTACATCTGAATTCCAAGTATTAATACACAGTTCACTTACTATCTCTGTCATACATGAATCTTATGCATGCACGTTCAACTGTCACTGCAGTCTTGTGTGACACTTTACCTATATTACCAGGTCACACTTTGTCACCAGGTGAGCTATAGGTACATGTCACTCAGTCAACATGCAGCAGTGGCCCACTAGTTCAGTGTGATAAGCAATGTATATGTTGTTCATTTTGCCACACACAGACTGGGGTTTGAATCCAGGGACAGGTACTAAGATATATTTATAGTAACAGGCAAAGTAGTACTGAATATTTATAGAAACAGTCATGTATTGTTAACAGATATTCTCCCCACAGGACTTACAACTAAATAAATGTCTGTAGTAACTGCATGAAGGGTATGCTAATGTCTGTGTCCAGATGTAGTAGTGCGTAAACAGCATTTCTCAGCAAGATGATAAAACTCCATTAAATCAAATGACATGAAGTACAGCACTATTCCAAGTTAATAAGACATATTAAATGGTCTATTGTTGGTATGGCTGTATGCCTGCTGTGTCCGTGAATGCCTGCTGATAGTCTAACCCCATGCCTGCCAATGATGGCAGAATAAGTGTAAACTCTCTGCACTGTGCACGATACATGTCTCTCAAGTGTCAAGCTGTCATGGATAATAATCACTGCTGCCAAAAACCTTGGACACAGATATAAACCCAGTTGAAGTATGCCAGTAGCACACTCACACATCAGTGCAGAGTACACCTTGGTAGTCATATATGTTCCCCTGACATGTAATAGTCCCCTATAGTTATGTACCTGTAGGTGTTACAGCTTGGCCAATACCTTCCCATCTGGATAACTGGAGAGGTATGTACGTGCTACAGAAGTCATATGGTACTTGTAGACATAAAGTAAGGGCAGAGCTGTGGAGTATTGAGCAGTACTGTTGTGAAAAATATAGCCTATACAGTTGGTAATGTAATGTCTTTCTCTCCCTCCACCCCTTATCTGCATCACAAATTATTATTCTTATAATACGGGTATGGTTCCATTTTCACATATGTTGTTCTCAAAATCCTGATGTTGGGCCTTGTGTTGTATTATTGATTATATATAGGTTCATAGGTTCATAGGTGCATACTAGGCTAATGGCCCTGGAGCCTTTACAAGCCTTCGCCCATAGAAGTGCCCTGGCATTGTGCCACCCGATGTTAGTTCCCAGTGCCTCTGTCAGGTAGAGCCACTGGAGTGATCCTCAGGGTGAGCTTTCTATTTCCCATCCACTCATCAAGATTTCTCTTGAAGAGCGCCATTGAAGTGTTCTGCTTGCATGGACAGTCTCTGGGTTATTCCAATGGTTGCATACTAACATATCTTGTTGACATACCAATGTTGCTTGCCTTTTGCCATAACTGTTGCTGGCATGCTGTTACAATAATGACTGTTATTCCATTTATGCTTGTGTTCTGTATGCTATGCAATTCTATTGTTCTGGGTTAATTGAAACACCCATGCATGCTGTTATAACTAATGTTGAAATGTTCTGTTCATGACTAACCAATACACTTTGACAAACCTCAACACCATAGCATGAGTGGGTAGGCCAGTTCCAGTGGATCCACCTATCCCACTTCATCTGCCCATGGCATCAGGTCCCAGCACATCTGGGACCCAACCTGGAGCTGCCTCCTCCGCTGGTGCTGCACCACCCATGGGTGGAACCACCTTAGGAGACAAGACCCGTCCCTCCCCTGGGCATGGGAGGATGTGGTCACCCAAAATCAGTTCCCAGAGATGGTGCACAGAGTTATCCAGCATGATTTGGATGAGTGACTGCTCCAGATCAAGGGCAGACTGGCACAACTGAAGGGGCAGGCCAGCCCAGTCCCCAACCCTCAGCACAGCCACCTTCAGGCCGTGAAGAAGCAGTGGTGACTGCCCATGAGTGGGGAGCTCAGACCCACTGTTGCCACCTGGGTCACTTGGTCCTCTGATTCCCAAACACCTTCCCCATCCAAAGTGTTTACCCCCCTCATGTGTCATACACCACCCCTGTCTGGTGTCTTGTCTGTCTTGTCTGTCTGCAAATGCAACCTCACCTACCCAACTTACCTCCCCAAATGTACCTACAACCCTTCCCCATCATTCCACTCTCTCCTTATAAAAAGGGCATCTGTCCCACAAAAAATGTATCTCCCCATACATAGCTCTCCATTTCCTGCCATGTACACCGCCATCAATCAATCATCCCAGCAATTAATCAACAAAGATATGTCGCCCACACCCCTCCCTGTGAGATGTGAGGCTCCAAATGTCAAATTGTCCACAACTTGCACAGCTGTTGCTGTACAAGAAATGGAGAGCTATGGTCCTTTCCTACACTCATACTGCACATCCCTACCTGCCTTTCATATTCTTTCCCCCCGTACTTGCCCCCATTTCACCACTTTCCTATCACCACTTTTTTCTTTTCTTTTTTTGAAAATAATGTGGGCTTAAGCAGGATTAAGTGACACTTAGCATCATGGCACATCAAGCAAGCCCACACAAACCCACTTAAAACTGCTTTAATCACCTTATCTGATTCTGACACTGTTATGCACATCAATAAAATAGTCACCCCTGCCAAGACTTGAACCCAGGACCTTCTGAACTACAGCACAGTGCATTAGCCAACTAGGCCAACTCAGCTCTGGAAAAAATGATGTTTCGATAAATATATCATGCATTACACTGTTGTCACATCAGGATAAATGCACATCCCTGCCAAGTATTGAACCCAGCATCCTGTTAACTACACCATAGAGTATTAGCCCACTAGGTCACTCATGTTTTTTCAAAGATATCCTAATTGCCAATGACACACTACTTCTGCATATAATGGGATAAATGACAGCATACTTAGGCCTGTGATGCAGACACCAAACCAGTACACAGCCAAATACATGTTGAGGGATGTATGTGAGGGTTATGATATCAGATAGAGCTGACAACTGCACCAACTGTTGCAGAATGTCCACAGTTGTGCCACCTACTTATGGCATGGTTGTCATAAACCTATTTTGTGTGCTGAACTACTGGCTAGTCAGTGCAGTTAGAGGTTACAAAACAAGACAGATAGGTCAGTGTCACATGTCATACCCATTCAAACACACATGTCCATGGGAATCCTGTGTAACACACTGTATGCATGCACATATGTCTTGCAACTACACCTGCCACATTAATGACTCAGTAGCTCTATCTGTGACATACCTAGCATGTGTGGCATCTGGACACCCACAGTTCTGGCCCACAGTCCAGTCTGTTGCATGACAACTACATGCTTGTCAATACATCATAGAAATAACTGAACCCTGCAATGTCCAGCAGAACAGGTTGCTGCTACCGTAGTCACTGCCACTTACTGTAGCATGTCAAAGGCCTGTAGGGTTGAACATGCTTCACAAATATGAATGCATGTCTTAAATGCCACCTACCACTCTCTGGATGGCACTATTATGTAACATATGCACCAGAGCCATGCCTCACCTGGACTGTTATGGGTACTCTCACCCTGGCTATGTTGCTACAACAGAGCTGACACTGCTCCCTCACTCACATATACAACTTAATATCCCTCAATATGTTCACAATCCCCAGTATCACTTCTGGCCATAATGCAGCAGCTGCAGACTACTACACATGCAGCAGTATGTTCTGCTACCTGCTACAGACCTAACATACCTCCCAAACACCTAGAACAGGCCATCCACACAACACCCATACATAAAGGGATGGGGGGAATGGTCAAGTGACAGGGACATGTGTAACAGTCTCCCCCTACAAACATACACAGCTGATAGACCAACGTCAACTGCAGCAGCATGCACATTCAAATAAAAATGATGTATGACACTCACATCTGCCTGTCTCCTTACTGACCCCAACACATATTGTTAAACAGTAAACTGCCATAGAATCAGAAAGTCTGTTGATAATAGGCAGACATAGGATGCAAAACTGCAGACATACCACATCAATCCAAACAGTGGACAGTATTTCTACCTACCCTCTGTGATGCTGTAGTTCCCACACCTAATGTCCTCCTCACAGGCCAGAAAAAGGGCCAAGACCTACATGACGTCCCCAATTATAGCACTGTGTTACCATGCCATTGGCTAATGAAAATGCAACCCAACTGTTCTGGATGTTATTAGCAAATTTGAGTCAGGTCACAGATTGGTACAGAGGCAATCACCTGTCCATGAGCATTACCTACAAAAGGCAAGCTGCTGCCTATGGTAAACAGGTCTGTGACTTTCTTCATGAAGACAGACTGTGCTTTCCTATGAAAACTACCACTGGAGTTCTGCTCACAAAGGAGTACAGCACTATACCAGGTATGTCATAGAATTCTCCATGTATTGGAATGCAGATGGCTGGATGCAGTTATGGGAAATAAGAATTCCAACCGTAGGTCTCAGCAACATATCTTGGAATGACATGCTGCTGTTAGTCAGCTGTCAAGCACCTGCAGTCTTCCCTTTTGGCTCTGTCTGCAGTGACATAGATCACAGCTCTGGCCTCTGAGTCCCCCCAGCAATGGTCAGCTCACATACGAATACTACTGGATTGTCTGTTGTACAATAGTGACAGTAACAACTGGTGGATACAGCTGGCATATCACATCATGCACTGTCAGTGAGCCCCTCTCAGTCTGTGAATGTCATACAGGCACAGTTAAACCATGGTCCAGGTGTTCCTGATGTACTCAGGCTTGGTCACTGTGTACTCCACATCTGTATCTCATTGCCTGACAGCTATAGCTAGCATACCTGGGACCCCCTGGAGCAGGACAGCAGGTTATAGGCAGCAGTAGTAGGGGGCACAGGCACCGCCTCAACAGCAGTCTGTATATATTGAGCATACAATGTAAGGGAATGAATACAGTACCAGATATTAATATAATATTACTGTGTTCTGAAGGGTCTGCCATGTCACAGACACATTACCCACAGTCTGGGTACAACCATTACATATTGTCCAACTGGTTTCCAGACATCCACATTTGTCTGGCAGGGGTCCACATATATCAGGCACATGTACACATTCCATAAACATCTGTGTACTGCAGATGTTGGGCACCTTTGAGGAAGAAACCCTACACCACATTTGCACTGCTCTCGGGTATTGTGTAGCACACATGTTGCTGGAATATCCACATACATTTGTAGCACCAGTCATGTATTTGTCGGATGGTGGATGTATGACATAGTACTGTAATGTTGCCCATAGGGGACACACCACAGTAGATGGCAGTAATGGGTGTGGATACATAACATAACAGTCTGTCACAGCACACAGGTCATAACTGGTATACCTAGGATCATATGAGGTTACTAGGCTATGGGCCCTAGGCCCCCATAAGCCTAGCCCAGATGTTCATAGGTTCATAGGTTCATAGGTTCATACTAGGCTATCTGCCCTGGGGCAATTATAAGCCTAGCCCGATTCTGTATGGCTTACGCCACCCCTTGATTTGAGTATACTGTGCCCTTTTTAAAGTTTAGTTTACTGTGCCTCTGTCTAATAGTGACACAGGAGTAATCCCTGGGACAAACCTACGATCCCCCATCCACTTATCGAGATTCTTCTTGAAGAGATTCAGTGAGGTGCTCTGCCTCACATGAACTGGAATTCTATTCCAGAGCGAAGGGAGCCTCTGGGTTATGAACCTGTCCCTCCAGCAAGTTCTATTTATTTCTGTGCTGAGGTTCAAGTCCCTCGAGCGTGTGGCTCTAAGGGATTTAGATTTACTGAGGTGGAGCATGTCCATTAATTCTGGATTTGACATAGCTTTGTATGTCAGGCATAGATCGCCTCGAAGTAGGTGGTATGCAACTGAGTAGAGCTGGAGTTTTTTTAACCAAGCAGTATATGGCATCTGTTTGAGACCCTTGATCCTCTTGGTGAGATACTTTTGGGGTCTTTCTAATTGCTGCAGGTGTCGGGTAAGGTACATCCCAAAGGGGCATTGTATTCTATGATGGGCCTGATGAGGGATGAATAAAGGCACGATTACCTCTCTTGATCTAGATGTGAAACCCTTCGTGATGAGGTGGGCTATGTAGAAGGCCTTTCTAACCACTTTGGCAATGTGGTTTTCAAAGGAGAGATTGCTATCAACTTGGGTTCCCAGGTCTCTAATAACTTTCTCTGTACTTAATGGGTTTCCGCCTATGTGGTAATTTGTGGGCACATTGTTTTTGCCAAAGGGTATGACTATACATTTTTTGGCATTTAGCTTTAAACCATGGCGCTGGCACCAGTTATCTGTCTCTGTGAGACCTTTTTGAAGGATGTTTGTGTCAGCTGGAGAGTTGATTATGGCACCCAGTTTGCAGTCGTCTGCGAACTTGGTGAGCCATAGTCCTCCCACGTTTGCCTGTACCTCGGAAAAGTATATACCGAACAAGAGTGGTCCCAGGACAGAACCCTGTGGGGCGCCACTTGTGACCGGTTTGAGTCTGACATGGCTCCAGCAACTCTCACTCTGTGGGTTCTGTCTTTGAGCCAGTTTGCGACCCATCTTGTGACATAGGGGTTTATATTTAAGCTGGATAGCTTATCTATGATGCCCGAGTGGGGTATTGTGTCAAATGCCTTTGCAAGGTCCAGATAGGCTTTGTGGACTACCTTTCCTTCATCTATGGCTTTGGTGACTGTTTCAAAGAAGTCAACCAGGTTCAAAAGGCAGGATCTGCCCTTGACAAAGCCGAACTGGGTAGGATCTAGTGTCTGTAGGTCCCCAATGTCTTTGTTTATGAGCTCCATGATGATCCTCTCCATAGCCTTGCAAACTAAGCTAGTCAGGCTTATGGGGCGATAGTTTCCAGGGTCCGTAGATGCTCCACCTTTGTGGAGTGGGACCACTGTTGCTGTACGCCATTCTGTGGGCACATATCCTGTAGTGAGGCTGAGATTGTATAGCTGTTTTATTTGAGGGATTAGTTCCTCTTGTAGTTCATGTAGGACGCAACCTGGGACGCCATCTGGTCCCATGGAAGCAGTGTTTTTTGCTTTGGAGAGGGCAGCCTTCACCTGAGCATCTGAGATGTTTGGGAGGCAGCCCTCTGCCGGGATAGATATTTGCTCTTTTGGGGGGGAGGGGTGGAGAAGTTCGCACTGAACCTGTCTGCTAGGATATTGGCGATGTCTGTGGGTTCAGTGTATTTTTTGTCATTTAGAATCAACTCAGAACAAGTCTGGGAGTTGCATCCCAAGTTTCTAACATAACTGAAAAAAGCCTTATGATTGTCTTTGGTGTCCTGTGCAATTTTTCTCTCGAAGCTGGTCTTGGAGGATTTTATGAGGGATCTTAATTTTTTGCTAGTACTGATCAGAGATGCCTTCCCTATTAGGGATTTTGCTCTATCATGTAGTAGCTTCCTCCTTCTGTTGTACAGTTTATTTATGGCAGGGGTCCACCAGACTGGACGCCTGCCTTTGGATGATTGGGTCTTGGTTTTGTTTGGGATAGCATGATCCATGCATTCCTGGAGATGTCTGTAGAATGCATTTATATAGGATTCTGCAGTTTGGGCTGTAGTTTCCACTGGCCCTGTGGCCTTGAAGGATTCCACTTCGGTTTTGAGAAGTGAGAAGTTCGCTTTTGAGAAGTTTTTCACTGTGTGTATGCAAGGCAGCACCTGAGGCCCAGTCAAACAGGGACACAGGTGGTAGCCCAAGGGTGTATGTGCTGTTAACTATCCAGTTATCCAGGTTCCACTTGCAAAGGTGTAAATAGCTACTCTGCTTGATGTGGAAAAGGTGTCCTTTCCACAGCAGGATGAGTGTGTGGTACACACATCTGAGCTTCCAACAAGCCCAGTTGATGTCACACAACAGGTTGAGGGCATGTGTGTGGGTTAATAGAGTGGAGCTTCAGTTGCACTTGTGCTGCAGTACCAACAATGTGAAGTCCATGATTGCCATGTATGTCAGGCAGAGGTCACCTCTGAGGATTATGTATGAAACTGGGTAGTGGGATGGTCTTATAGCTTGTGTGTATGGTAGAGGTTTGAGGCCCTGGTATTCCCTGGTGGGGAACCTCTGTGATGTCCCCAGCTGCTGCATGTGCTGTGTGAAGTGAATGATGAATGGGGCATTGTACTTAATAATGGGCCTTATTGGGGAGAATACAGGGATGTTATGACCCCATGCCCCTGAATGCCATACCCTTATGTATGAGGTGGGCCATGTAGAAGGTTTACCTTACAACGGAATCAACATGGGGTGAAATGTCATGTTGCCATCGACCTGTATGCACAGATCCCTCACTACTGATTGTGTGCCTAGGATGTTGTTAGTACTGTGATAATATGTGGGGATGTTAGTCTCCCCAGAGGGGTTGACACTGCATTTCCTGGTATGCAGCCTGAGCCCATGTTTCTGGCACCCATCATGTGTCTGCATGAGACCATCCTAGCCTGATGTCCACATCACTAGGGAATCCACTGAAAGCAGACAGCATGCAGTCATCTGCAGATATGGTTGCTCATAGCCCAGTGGCTGTGCCCTGTGCATAAGAGAGGCCCAAACATAGAATACCAGGTGGCACCGCTTGTTATGGGTCAATCTCTTGAGGTGGATTCATCTATGTGGACTAGGTGGGTCATGTTAGCATGTGAGTGTGCTACCCCGCTGATAACATATGGTGTGATGCATACTTGGGAGCATATATCTGTTATGGCCAAGTGGGTTATACTGTCAAAGTCTTTATCCAGGTCAAGGTAGGTAGTGTGCAGTCTCACCCCCACCCCCGCATGGCTTTGGTGACTATGTCAAAGAGGTCAACGGAGTGTAACAGACATAATCCCTTCCTTGATGAAGCCTAACTGTGAGTGATGGAATGTGTGGAGGTCACCAATGTCCTTGTTAATGAGACTCACTATAAACTGTGCTATGCCCTTGCAGATCAGCCCAGTTAGGCTGATGGGTGTATAATGTGACAGATTGGTGGATGCCCCACCTTAGTGTAAAGGGGTGACAGTGGTTGTCCTTCACACGGCTGGTACAAAGGTGGTAGTCAGGCCTCCTTTGAATACAGTGCCTTATGATGTTACAAGGTCATGCTTGCAGTCATGCAGGATGCATCCTGTGATGTGATAGGCTCCCATGTCTGCTGTATACCATGGCTATCACATGGCAGTGGTGACCTGTTAAGTACATATCGAAGAAGGGGGCAGGTACTGTTAACATCCTGATGTATTGATGGGGGGACAGGGGGTGAAGCCTGTACTGACTCTGTCAGGCATCAAGTATGCTAGACCTACAGCACTGGTATAGATGGTGCCCTAGTCCAGCACAAATGAGCAGATTCAAGTGCATCCTCTGATGTTGCAGACATATGTGCAGAAGGGGAGATGATTCTCAGTAGTGGATGTCAACAATGTGTGCTGTGTGTTTGCTGCACAGGTTTCCAGGAGTGATCCCATTAGTTTGTTCACACTAAGGAGACATTGCTCCAAAATGAGCCCCTGCTCCTACTTTGTCTCAGACAGCAGTATGTCATCCCTGTTATAGACACTATTTTTTGCAGATGTCCACCAAGCAGGTGTACATATCCTTGCAGAGGATGATGTAATCCTGTCAGGTATACCTGACTCCATGCATCTATACAAATGCACATATAACACTTGTGTGTATGTGTGGATATTGGTGCCAGGTCTTACATTGGGGTTGGGGGCTGTGAAGCTGTGTATACCACCACAGGAGGCTGTATTCCATGTTGGAGGTGTATGTATGTCTGACCCTAGCTAGATGAGTATTGTGGGAAATGGTGACTGCAAACATGACCGCATGATGGCTGCCTTGCCACAGAGGATGACACTGTAGGGATGCTGCAATGGTAAGCCGTTTTGTGTAATATCAGCTCCAACACACCTTCACCTCATGTGGGGGTAGCCGCTAGCTGCACCAAGGTGCTTGTAATTCCAATGTTGATGGCTCTCTGGCCATTTTTGTGCTGGCATGGGTACATCTTCCAATGTATGTTTGGGTTGTTCAAGTAACCCAGGATCAGGGTACAGACCCAAATCCTAATACAGTTGTTGAGGTCCATATAGGCAGAATAGGCTTCCTGGTCACATGTGGGGGCCAGTAGCTAGTTATAATTTGAATAGGTGTGTTGGCAATGGTGAACTGCCCCTACAGTGTCCCCTGTGCATCTTACTGCCTCTACAACATGGAGGTGTGTACGTGTCTCATATATAGTGAAACCCTATGTCCCATAGCATTACCACCCAGACTTTTGGGGTCTGACTGTATGATAGGATGGTTGACCAGGTAAGGCTGGGGTGCTCTGTGCAGCTTTGACCCATGTGTCTGTGACTACACAGATGTCAGCCTTTCCCAGGGTTAAGAATGCTTGCACTCAGGGCAGAGTCATGTGTAGATTCCTAATGTTTAGCAGCATGGCCTTCAGTGTGTGCTGCGCTGACAGTTGTATGTTGGTAGTGATAACCTCACCACTTTTCCTAATGAAGGCACTATGGGGTGGTGAGAACCATTGCCAGATGCATGAAGGCCAGATGAGACAGATGGAGGCCATTTCTGGCAAAGCATCGTGGTCTGTTGACCATATCATCCCAGGCTCTCAGGTACTGGAACTCCCTGGAATATCATAAGACATGTTAAGGTAAATCATTTCCTGACTGTATTGTGGCATCAGTCTGGGTGGCAGTGGAATGCTGCATAAGGCTAGGGACATACCTGCCTGGTACACATAATCAGCATGCTCACTCATGTCTCACTGCATACAGTCCAGGGAGGTACATCTCAGGTCAGGCACACCAACATGGACTGTGACAGACTCATGACAGTACCTGTTGGTGAGAGACAGCAGTGTATGTGCAATATGCCGGATTCTGTCACCTTACACACAAGTCACTGTGACCAACCACATATACAGCCTGGTGAGAGGCACATCAGTGTGTCTCACAATGGAGTCTCCTATGTGTAATATGTTTGATATGTGGTGACGCCTTTGTAGCTGTAGACACAGGTGTGTAGCTATGTGTGGTATGTGCTGCGTAGGGCTGTGGCATTCACTTGTGACTTTGCCTCAGAGGTCTCCTTTGTTTGTGGATGTGTATGTTGATTATGTCTGCATATGTGTGTGTGTGTGTGTGTTGTGTTGGTGTGGATGGTGTGAGAGGTGTACTGATTGTGTCAACACCCTATTCAGGGACAGATATGTGGACTTGACAGTGAGAGAGCATGGACTGTAAGTTTCTAATGTCATTGCATCTTTCACACAGTGTGTTTTTTGGTGGTGTTTTTAGATGGTTGTCCATCTGTGTATATGAGCCAGATGCTACACTGTGCCAGGATATCAAGCAGACTGGCAGGGGAAACTGTAGGACATTGTCCAGCCACATATTCTAGAATATGAGGGAGGAAGGCCAGTGAGACCTAAGGAGTGGGCCTAAAGCCCAGGTGCTTACTACAACAGTAGGAGGCTGACACCACTACATACAATGTAGATAGGCAATGAACAAGCAGTAAAAGGTGCAACAGGAAAATGCATTTGAACACCTTATAGGACATGCAGCAAGTAGCAGGAAACATCAAGATCAGAAGGGCAATGCATGATGTATTGCCACTATGTTGCTAATAGCCACATACATACTGTGGTGATAGATGGTGGGGTATGATGTGGGAGTTAGCAGTGGATAGTGCTGGCAAATGTGGATGTGCAGGGTTTGTACATAATAGTGAACAGTGTATGTGGTCCTGTGATGTGTTCCCCTCTTCATGTCTTTCAAGAGGGATGTACCCCCATAGGAATCCACCTTTCTCAGAAGAAGACAATGACACCATAATTGATGCCCTGAGACTCCATCACCAGGTCCTGTTGTCAAAGAGTTGCCATAACGAGCAAGAACATGTTGCACTGTGGGCAGACCTCATGGCATTGGTTAATCATGTGGGCCAGCACGACAGGAGCTATGAGCAGGTCTGATGCCGGGCCACTGATATGATATGATACATGACAAAGGGCTGCAGCTGTGGCCAGGGACTGTGCTGGCAGTGGTGGAGGACCTGCTACACAACAGCCACTCTCGGCCATAGAGGAGTTCCTGGCAAACTTGGGTTCAGCCACCAGCTCACAAGAATTGATCACACCATATGTCATGGAGGTGGGTGACACAGCTTCCACAGCCAAGGAGCATCCAGGTAAGCCTCCAGTTGTCATCAAGTTAATACTGTAGCATTCACAGTGGCAGCCTCTGAATATCTGTACACATATGTCAGGTCAATCTGCATTTGTGGGGGGGGGGATTGTAATGCACATGTATGCACACATATTGTGAATGTCAGCAATGTGGGTAGTATCACAGTCTGTACTGTACATGTTGATATATGCACATATTATCCTGTACCAATGCCACATTTGTATTTGCTGACAATACCTCTCCCCCGCAAATCCATAGGTACCTCTGGTGTGGCCGGGGTCCATCATCCTGTTGCCGGTAAGTGTGGACCTGTTTTGTTATGGCTTATCTATACCCTAGGCATGTTAAGGACTGCCACTTTGCCATGGTCACAACTGTTGGGCTTAGCCATATTGCAATACGTGCATGTCCACGTGTGGAGGGGTGCACTGCAGTGCATTACATCAGTAATCACAGTAGCATATTTGTAGGAGCAGTAACATATTAGCACGTATTTTTGTGAAGGTGTAAGCAGTCTGCTATAAAGGGGTTCATTACTATTGTGGAAATGAGTGCACTGTGTTGTAGGTGAAGGTCCATCACATACACTGACATGTCACTTATCTCACAGGTGTATAGTACTAGCAACATTAACTGGATGTACCTGCACTGCATGTTGTTAATGGCCTGCCTTGTGTGAGCCTGTTGTGGTCTGCTTGTCTGTTGTGCATGGCATCAGTCATAAAGCTGCTTGTGTGTTGTGCATGGCATCAGTCATAAGGTGTGGTCTGTCTAATGCATTTGTGGCACCTCATCTGTGTGTGTGTGTGTGTGTGTGTGTGTGTGTGTGTGTGTGTGTGTGTGTGTGTGTGTGTGTGTGTGTGTGTGTGTGTGTGTGTGGATCAGCAGACATTATAGTGCGGGAATTAATGTAGTCATGTTGTCTTCCCCTCACAGGTGACCATGTGAGTTGGAGTGTGTCCCCCTCACAACATGATGTCATGTCTCATTGGAATCTGATGATGATGGTAGCCATAGTGAAGCACAGGTGGGTTGTTGGTGGCTGAATCTGTCCCATTGGTTGATATCCCACTTCCTCCTCCAATGTACCCGCACACAGTCAGTATGCCCACAAATACCCAGTCCTCAGCAGTCATAGATATTGGACAGTCAGAGGATGGTGGCATCAAACAGGAGAGTGTGGCGACTATGGCATCTGTGACTGCAGACACTAGCCATAGCCAGAGATCTGTTGAGGTCCCATACAGGCAGATTGACAGGGGTGCTCAAATTAGAACTGCTGCCCATCCAGCACCTGTCAGAGGTGTCACAGCATGTGTCACCTGATGCATGTTTCGGTCCATCATGGAGGCACAGACACATTGTGAACAGTACACCAGATGGAAAATCAAGGTCATGGATGTCACACTGTCTAGCATGCATGACTCCATCCATGGCATTTGTTGATGCCTTACGTCATTTCACTGATGTAGTGGATAGACGGTGGGGTAAAACATTCTCAGTCCTTAACTGTGCAATGTCTGTGCTTGAAAATGTGGTGGGAGTAGGTCATCAGACACATGGACGTAGGTCAGCAAAAACATCAGCTGAGAGCCCATGTGGCCATGCACAGTCACACTCCCGTAGTGAAACAAAAATGGCAAACCAGGAACAACTGCAGACCACCGATTTATTTATTTATTTAACCAAAATTGTACTAAGCGCTTTCACCCACACACATCAGGGCATCTTCAGAGTACATGCACACACTCACACATCACTGTCACATGCAGGTCACCACCAGACACACATGCCTCCTCTCCATGGCCCAGCTGACCAGCACCCCTCCAGACACACGCACATGATGTCAACTGTGTGGCACAGCCTAGGCCTTTGGCAACCCCACACCACACCCTGTGCCTGGGATGATACATGTGCTACATCCCTGTCATCCATACCATCGATGCTGGGACATGCTAATATTTGGCTGATGCACAGGGTGAATATAGTACACTTAGGAGCAGTTTGTAGTGCAGTAGTGTCATGCCTTGTAAGGTGCTGTCTACTGGCAATTGTCATGCAAACACATCAAAGTGTATGTAACTTTGTGTCATGATGCTGTATTGCTGTTATTATTGCTGACTCCCAAACCTTATTCTGTTTCTGTTCCACGTGTCTGTGTGTCTACACCATGGGGACCTGCTGCCAATAGAGCAACTCAGGATGGCATAGTGGCAATGCAGAAATATGACATTGCCAAGGTATGGCTGTATGTGTGCATGGTTACCTAGGTGCATATGTGTAGAACAGTGTGTGAGGGACAATGGGGGGCGGGCAGTATAATCTTGCACACATACCCCTTGGCACAGCAAGCTACTCCTGATACATGTCACGTGGGATTTCTGTAGGATCACAGGTCCATAGGATCATAGAAGGTTAGTAAGGTAATGGTGCTGGGTCCCTTACAAGCCGTGCCATTACTTTATCCTCAACAGAATCATCGATCAGCACCTGTTGCCTCTGTCATTGAGGGACACGTGTGAACCCTGGGACAGATTTGTGGTTTCCCATCCACTGATCATGGCTGCACTTGATGAGGGTCTGCATGGTACTCTTTTTGACATGTCTGGGAAGTGCATTCCTGAGACAGGTCAGCCTCTGGGAGACAAACCTACCTCTCCATCAGGTTTTGTTAATGTCGCATATCAGATTCAGGCCTGTCATGCTGGTAATGCATGAAGAGTTAGACTCACATATATGGGCCAGCTGTTGAAGGGCTGGGCACAACATTGCCATCTAGGGGTGCCACAGCCCACCTGTAGACAATCTGTCTAATACCGAGTCAGGCACTACTGATTCAATGCTGTCTGCATGGAACAGGTGTTGGAGGCCATGGATTATCTTTGTGGGTATTACTATGGCCTTTTCAGTTGCTACAGATGTCTGGATAGGTACATACCAAATGAGCCATAGTACTAAATTATTTTTGTACTGACTGAGGAATATACGGAGGTAATATCCACCTTTTTCCTGGATGCACTCCCTTTACCTGTGTGGTGAACTACATACATGGCTTTTCTGACCACTGCCAATAGTTGATGGCTGAATGCAAAAGTGTTATCAACCTGAGTACCCAGGTCTTTCAATACAGACTGTATGTTTATGGGGTTGCCGTTGGTGTGGTAAATAATGGGGACATGTCCTTGCCATATGGTATGATGGTACAGTTTTCTGTGTTCATCTTGAGACTAGGACCTTGCCACCATTCCATACCCAATGTAAGACCCCATTGCAGTGTGTTAACATCAGTTTTTGGGTCAATGACAGACAGCACACAACTTGCAGTCACCACAGCCTTAGGCAATACCTCCAAATATGAGTGGTGGCAGTTAGCATTCATGCCTAGATACAGCTGGGTCATTGATGGGCAGCAGCTAATCTCAGGGCTTCCACATGTCTACATATTGCACAGACAAGCAACACAGAGTAGGTTGCCACCTTATGAAATGTGCAATGTGGGACACTTCTTGTAGTATCATAAAAGTTGGCATGACAAACCATACATGGCAAGTGCAATGGACAGGACTTCTCTTGGTTTTCCACTATGACAGCTTATTTTTGTCACATTTCCATAGCTTATGCTATTTCTCATAACATTAAAGTGTTTCTGATGTACAGTAACTGCTTTATGCAACTGTTACACAACTTTAGGAAATGTTTGTTGTCCTACACTCTTGGGATCTCTGTATTGTTTGATTTGCTTTCACAGGTCACACCTGGGCAAACATGGACTGCAACCTACAAGGTGGGACAGGTGGTGGCCATACCTCTCACCTGCACAGATTTCTACAGAATGTCCTGATGCTTGCCACATATTTCTGGTCCATTTTTCATAAAATTGTTGTTTTCTGGCAAATTAGTGGTAAAGCATTAAAGACTGAAGTTAGACAGTAGTGACAGTTATTTTATTTTCAGACTTCATACCCTTCAGAAAATTCATGCTAATGCACAACCTGTTATGCTATCAACGTTCTATGTTTGTAAGAGCAATATTTAAAAATTGCCCCTGTTGTTTGGTCTTTATCTCACTTCTCTGTATGGCTTTATTCAGATTTCTTGCTGTAAGGGGTTAAGAGGTATGATGGTGGGCTTAACTCAGCCACACTGCTCTAAGGGGATATGCATCCACACATGCATGCACTCACAAAGTTTTCTGTTTTGGGAATAGAACTCCTACCTATCTAGTTATATACATTATAGTACTACATACATATCACATGCGTCATGCAGCTTATGTGCCTAGAGAGTGTATGATGGTGCATCTAAAGTGAATGACACCAACAGGCCCTGTAAAGTAATCCAATTGGGGGTTAACAGGGTGAAACAGGCCCTCAAAATGGTATAACCATCTCACACACAAGGCAGTCTCACTACTGCAGGGGATATGCCTCACACACACACACACACACACACACACACAAACACACACACACACACACAGAATTGCCAGTTGTGAGATTAGAACCCCTAACAAACCAAAGTAAAGTGAACACACTACACTCCTCCGCTCCTCGGGAACTATGAAATGATTCTCCAAAGCACCAAATATAAAATAATACACTTTATTGGATTTTAAGCTTCTCACAAGCTTTTCGTCGGTTAAATTACACCAACTTCTTCAGAAACTCCAGAAAATAATAAACGGAAACAATGTCACTCAATCACCACTCCTTTAAATACTCTTCCATCTTTATGTGAAAAAGTAAACAGAAGATAGATAAAAATATGCGAAAAAGTACATTAGATGCATTTAAAACATTTAAAATACAAGAATATAAACCTGGATTGAGAACATGTAAATGAATGAATATTGCTTATTTTTATAAACATATTATTAAATTTGATAAAATGTTAAAATAGATAAAATAGACCATAGATAAGTCCTAGGTGTCCTGCTAGTTTTTGCTGCTACCATCTGAAGGAAGCTACTACCAAAAATACTATAAGATTGCCGTAAGAAAAATGCTGTAGAAAATGGCATAAATGTATTCCAATTGCTATACATTTTATTATTTATATTTATATTTAAAGCTGTCCTATTACTTGTATTGTACTTATATATGTAAGACCTATTGAGAATCAACTGGGGAACTCAATGCTATCTAGTTAGACTCTTAAGTTTCAATATACATGTTATGGATAATCTATCATTTATGCCCGGATAATGGCAGGCGTCCAGTCTTAGTTGCCAGATCAATTCTCTCCCTTCGAGAATTAATGAATCGGCTCCTCCTCTACCATCTGATCGAACTTGGTCAATGGCTACAAAAGAGAATGAATGTAGGGGATTTTCCTTTACATGCTATGCTAAAGCGTTTTCCACCTTTCCCTTCCTGATAGCGTCGGTTTTACCGACATAGAAAATTGGGCAGTGGGAACACTTAGCTAGATAGACAACTCCTGTACTAGAACAATTAAACCTGCCTTGTATTCAATATCTAGACTCCCTTATGACAGAAGTCGACCCCATGGAAATGTGCTTATAGTATCGGCACGTGTTACATTTAAACATACCTACACTTAAACACCGTCAATTTAGTTTTAGACTCCAGAATACTCTTAAGGTTTACACCCCTCCTGAAAGTTATTTTGGGATATTCCATTACGCTGTCCCTAAATGACCCATCCTGCATAATGAAACTCCAGTTTTTATGTATGATTGAAATGATACCCTTTACATCCACATTGTAAGTTAGGATGAAACTACAGGGATAAGGTGTCTTGGCTACTGGTTTAGATGTACCATTATCCTCACTAACATTAGAAGGATTTAGAATAGGCACATAGAAACCTGCACCCACTTGTTATGGACTTCACAAATTAAGTCCGAAATAAGTTCTGCCAGGTATCCTCTTTTGAGAAAAAGGCCCTCCATGAATTTACACTCATCAAGGGAGTCACTGTCTCTAGTCACCATTCTTGCAGCTCTCACCAATTGACCCTTTATGTTGGATTTCTTTTGAGCAAAAGGGTGACAACTGCTGAACTGCAAATAAATGTTAGAAAAAGTTTCCTTTCGGTGGATTCTAGCTATGTAACAGTTAAAGTTTTTATCTTTTGAAAGATCTACATCCATATATGAAATCCTGTCACTTTCCATGCTGAAAGTGAACTTTAAAAACTCGGTGGAAGAGTTAAAATGATTTAGCAGCTGATCCACTATGTCACCATCCCCTTTTAGGATGATAAAAATATCATCCAAAAATCGTGTATACAATAGCATCCTGTCCTGGAACATAGGGTTTGTGAATACATATTCCCTTTCCCAGACAACCATCACCAAATTTGCCACACTGGCACCACAAGGAGATCCCATAGGTACCCATATTTTTTGTAGGTAATACTTGTTGTTAAAAGATACGTAATTGTTGGACAAAATAATGTCCAACAATTCACTGACCTGTTGGATCTCCTCGTTAGGTGCTCCTTTGGAACTCATCATGGTGGGAATCCAATCCAGTGCCACTGAATGGGGGATAGATGAGTACAAATCCCTCACATCTATGGTCAAAAAATAACTTTCTACACTGTAAGGGATTTGATTAACCCTGGCCAAAAAACACCAGGAATCCTTGGATATCTGTGGTTCACTCTCTACATATTTGTTCAAAATTGAATCTACTATCTTCGCACTAGCATAGGTTATGCTACCTCTGGCGCTAACCAAGGGACGCATAGGTGGATCTTAGAGATTCTTGTGAATTTTAGGCCAGCCAAAGATTATGGGAATTTTGGGCGCTGATGTGGATATATAGTTAAATAAATGCAGATCTATTGTATTGTTAATAAACATGTCATTATAATAACCAGAGATTTTAGCAAGTCCTATATTCAACTCATTCATAGATATTTCCTTGTAAGTCTCGAAGTCCAAGATGTCTACCATTATCCTTATATAATCCCATTGATTCATCACCACCAAGCCACCTCCCTTATCAGGCTGCATTACTCTGACTGGTGCATTACATAGGAGATCTAATAAGGCCCTTTCTTCCTTACTGATATTAAATCTAAATAACTGGGACGAAAGGGGCTGCCTTAATAAGTAGCGGATGTCCAATTCACAAATCTGCTCAAACACTTCTAATACAGGACATAAAGGTTGGTTATAGGTACTAGGGATGGTAAACATACCCAGCTCCCTAGTACAATTACCCAACAATAATAGCAAGTTTAACTTTCTGACAAACAGCTTTAATTCCAAGATAGTTTTAGCCAAATCTGCCCATCTAGTTGGTACAAAATTAAGGCCTTTGGCTAACAACTCCACTAAATCACTGGAAAAGTTAAAGTCAGAAAAGTTAAAATCTGAATCAGAATTTGTGATGACGACGCATGTCTTTGTAGTGGACCAGTCTTCTTCATCCTGGGTCTCAACTAATTCCTCCTGTTTCTGGATCTGTTCCTGGTCTTCTGACCCTGATAGGAGGAATGATGGGAGGCTGGGTTCTGATAATTTGACTTCTCCACCTCCTAAACAGGAGGGGTAGATTGATGTTGCAAAGCCAGACGGTCACTCCATCGAATTGGCTCACTAGATTCTATAGTATCAACCTCCACATGTGTAGAGCCACTAGATCTTGCTCCCACTTCAGTATTGGGGCTACTTGTTCCACCAGAATGGCACACACTAGAGGCCAAAATGTTGCCTTGAGAAGGTGGTGGTTTTGGGTATGCCGTACCTTCCCCATATGCCTTGATATCCCTTTTGAGCTTTTTTATTTTGTTGGCTGTAATTTTATTAATGAGTTGGTCAATACTATTAAATGACCGCTCATAATCAAAACGGTAACGGTGGAAATTTAGATCATTTTTGATTTCCACATCCAATTTTGTAATTTCTTTAGTTAGAATATCAGCAGCCTGTTGGTAATGACCTTTTATCAAATCCAACAGTTCAAAACCATGTTTATCAAACAATTTTATCGAGTCAGTGTGGAATGTCGATCCTTCCACCAACCCCGTGGGGCATTGCCAAGACCCAAGACCCTTAGGGACCACTTTAGCTTGTTTACATTCATTAAAGTATGCCACCTCTAGTTTAATTTTTCTCAATTTCATCAAACTTTGGTCGAAAATGCTTAATTTAGATGGCAAATTAAATGTTTCAGACATACCTTGTTCTACTGTAGTGCTCCCTTGGTTTTCCTGAAGGGAAAAAGGCCGGCTGAGCCACATGTTGAGGTTAAATGGCTCCTAAAAATTATTTACAAAAGAAACAGTAGCAGCATTTCAATGAGGCGAAACACCTCGCATTGAATTGATTGTCGGCGTACAATCATCCTGTGTGTCCACCCTGGGCAGTGAACTAGTACCTAAAGGTTGGATATCCCCACATGTAATGCTGTTGAAAAATCCATTTGATTCAGCATGGACGGACCGACTACCAGGATGTGCACTATCCGGGCGGTCCGTAAAAATGTTGTTGCCATTAGAAACATTGATACCATTAGAAATATTCGTAGTATTCACTTCAGGGCTCCTTTGTGAACCAATGAAGCCATCCAACTGGGCCAAAAAGGTATTAACCTTTTGAGTTAACAATTCCAAGAGTTGGGTAAGATTTGTATCGTCTTCCGAAGCAGTTCCAGATAGGGGCAAAGGAGGAGTGTCCATCACAAACCAAAACACTCTAACAGACCAAAGTAAAGCGAACACACTGTAGAAAAATAGGATGCACTACACTCCTCCGCTCCTCGCAACACTTTATTGGATTTTAAGCTTCTCACAAGCATTTTGTCAGTTAAATTACACCAACTTCTTCAGAAACTCCAGAAAATAATAGGCGGAAACAACATCACTCAATCACCACTCCTTTAAATACTCATATTTACAGTTATATTTATAGTTACACATATGCACTGAGTTGCCATTGTTGGGATTAGAACCCCTACCTATCTAGCTATATACACTATAGTGCTACATACTTATTGCATGCACCACAGACCTTATGTGTTTGGAGAGTGTCTAATGGTACATCTAAGGTTGATGACATTAGTAGGCCATGTAAAGTAGTCCAATGGGGGGTTAACAGATAGGCACAGACTTTAAAATGTATAAGCATTGCACCTACATAGACAGGAACTACACACAGCTCCAAAGAGATATAGTTACACACACACACACACACACACACACACACACACACACACACACACACATACACAAACACACACACACACTGAACTGCCATTGCTGGGATTAGAACCACTACCTCTCTAGCTATATACACTATAATGCTACACAGTTATTTCATGCACCATGAAGCTTATGCATTTGGATAGTGCCTGCTACACTGTTGGGGTGGATGACATCAGTAGCTGCTGACAGGGAAGCCACTGTTGTGGAGGACACCAGTTACAGGGCCATAAAATGAGTGACCATTGCACAGACATTGGGCTGTTGGGTGTGTGCATTCTGCTGTATGTGGAATGTATACACATACACACACAAGGTGGCTGATGTGAGATTAGAACCCCTACCTACCCACCTACTATTATACACTACTGCTTACCATACTATTTGCATGCATCACTGGTTACAATTGGCGTATGAATGGCTGCAGCACTACATCACATTATGCCTTTCTGGGTCTCTCTTTCTCTCTCTCTCTCCCTCTCTCTCCCTCTCTCTCTCTCTCTCTCTCTCTCTATTTCTCTCTCTCTCTCTCTGTCTCTCTTCCTCTGTCTGCCTCTCTACACATGGTATATATATATATATATATATATATATATATATATATATATATGTGTGTGTGTGTGTGTGTGTGTGTCTATATCTTATATGTGCCACATACAGATAGATAAGGGTAATTATGTCTGATGGGGATAGGGAGAGACAGTTAAGGTCTACATAGCTCTCTGTATGGCGAGAGATATATGGGCATCACAGTTCTATAGTCAGATATGGGTTCAGACATGGGCTGAAATTAGGAGCATGCCCAGTATGAGCATCATTAATTACAAAGGGGTTCCAGGCCAGAAATACCTATACTCCAGTCCAGGATTTTTTTGTGCTACAGCCAATTGTCTGCTTTACATGGTGGAACAGTACAGCACCTCCCTGATATACTGCCTGAGGGATTTTCTGGCTGTGTGCTGTTTGTAATATCTGACCCATATGTAGGGTGTGTACAGCGTGTATTATACTGAACAGAGTTTTGCATACTATGTCTGGTGCATTTTACATAGCACTGTGATTTCTTGGTATGTCATTGGCAGATCAAAATAGATTGATGTTAGGAAACACTGACAGACATTTGGGTAACCAACACCATACACTGCAGGGAACCTATGCTACTACACAAACTGTTGTATTCTGCACTTTCCACATTAGTCTGGCAAGTAGTTCCTCCTGCCCCTATATGTGGTCCTTTGTCCTGCCCTGCTACAGTTCCTGGCTTTGTCTACAGTTGCTGCTGTACATAGTTGCAGGTATGATGTGACTGGGGTAAGAGATGTAACACCACACTTAGGGTTACGGACTTCACACCTCTGACTGTAGCTGTTTTGCAGGTTGTTCAGCATAGTGCCCCATACGTCTGCTCTGGTCCTCAGACATTTTGTCTTTTACTGTTATTATAAGGCTACATGTTGCTCAAACCTCTCATACTCCTGCAGCCATTAATGTGGACAGGGCCATATATAACAGTGGGACATAGGCCCAAACATGGGGACAGGATTTTAATATTGCTCCTACAAACATAGACAGTTGGTGGAATGGTTTTGTATTAGCATGCATTTCCAATGGGTATGAAGTCTGCATCTCACCTGTCTGTTATTAGTTTCTCACAGCAGCCTTTAGTTATTTGCCAGTAGTGTGCTAGAAAACTGCAAATGTTATGACAAACAGAACAGATATTTGAGGCATAAATGTGGACATTCTGTTAAACTCTATACATTTGTGGGGTATGGATGGTGCCCACTGACTTGTTGTAAGTACTGACACAGTTACATCACAGCCTTTATATCCTGCTGCTACACTGACTTGTTACAACCTGCTGTTCTACTAGCCACCATCTGGGTTACTGAGGGCTGTGTACTGTCCATATCCATGGCCCCCTGTCCCTCCATTGTGTCTGTCTTTATCCAGCTTACCTGCAGTAAGAAATACTGACATATAGACAGTCTGTAGAACTCCTACCATATTGGAGTTCATCACATGCAAAACAGTAGGTGCAGCCAATCTAGAACCATGTACCCCATCAACCATGGTAATGTACTTACCCACTAAGTCACAACAGTCAACAGTTTACTTCCTGACATAATCAACCACAGACAAGCATAGCACTTTGACCCCTGTATACTGTAGAAATGGTACATGTCACCGGGTTGATTGGGACAGCCCAGGGATTTTGTGGTCTGCTGCTATTACCTTGCAAACATACATTGAGTGCAGTTGTATAGGGAACATGGGTGTGTTAGCTTAGGGGACTCTAGCATTGACAGTCAAGCATCTGTCATGTGACCCTGCTGTATGTCATTTCCTCACATAGTGCATTGGGTTTTGTTGGCTTGGGGCCTACAGCATATTAAGGATCGGCCAGTATTGGACAGAGAGTTCCTGTTGTCCCACATAGCTGTCAGTTGTCTGCAGCTATCCCAGTAGCCCACTCTATTCCCTTGCATACATGCAGGAGGTCCATACATATGCGACCACTGTCTACTATCCCATTCATTTCTTGTAAAGAAGAGTGACTTACCTTGTGTCATCAGCAGTTGAGACAACAGTGCTTCAGGGCTTTCTCTGTCTGATGCATGCAGTACACAGCCAATACGTGGTAAGGTACAGGTTGTGTGGTGTGGCTGGCATCCTTTTTACTATGTATGTGAGTCAGAGTGAGGTGTCAGTCCCTAGGTCCCTAGATTATCAGTGCATGTGCTATGTGTTGCCTCTTTGCCAAATGCAGGGTATACTGGGCACGCCTACATTTGCCTACAGGGATAGGCTCAGGGGGTTCCTCCTCCGAGTACCCCTGTGGCTGTGGGGACCTTGACACTGGTGGGGGTTGTGTGTCCCTTCTCTGTGATATTCCTGCCACAGCTGTTTCTACAGGATCATATTGTGTAGCATGGCACATAATGTGAACATGTGTGCACATGTGGCTGAGGAGTACTGCAGGGCTCATCAGATATATCAAGGCAGCGGAACTATGACTTGAGCATCCCAAACACATGCTCTGTGATATTCCTAATTTGTTATGTGTGCCTCATTATGGCATTCTTCAGTAGGTGTGTGTGTGCATTTCTGATGGGTGTCATCATCCATGGTTTTAGTGCATAGCCAGCATCCCCCAGTAAATGTCCATATGGGATGCCCCCACAGCAAACATCTGGTACAGCTGTGAGGCTTACAAGATGTGGGAGTCGTGATAGCTGCCAGGGCAGCCAGCACACACATTCATGATAATGCACTGGGCATTGCACACGACTTGGCAATTGATGGAGTAATACTCCTTGCATTAGACGTAGGCCCTACCCTCTTCAATGGGTGGTGCTTTGATGTGCACATGAGTGCAGTCTATGGCACCCAGTACCTCAGGATAGTGTGCTACATGGTGGAAGAGACACATATTGCTGACCCTCTATTCAGGGGAGTGAGGTACATAAATGTGCTCACTGGCATGTGCTTGCATGGCATCCAGGAACTGGTGGAGTACTCTGGATGCAGATGCCTGTGAGATCCCCATTATATCTCCAGCTGGTCTTTAAAATGTACCTAGAGCTAATATTCTAAGGGCTACACATACCTTTGTTTCCACTGGGATGGATCCCCCTCTGTTAGCTCTGGGTCCTAGTTGAGGGAGGCAGAGCTCGGTGAGTTCTTGTAGTATTTCCTTGTTCACCCTGTAGCGCTCTACAATCTCCAACTCATGTAGCCCCTGGAAGGTCACCCTGGGCCTGAACACTCTTCTCCTTCTCAATCTGAGCCTATTGTCAGCATCATCATCTTCACTGACCTCAGCCTCAAGCACATACAGATGTAGCAAAGCAGCAGCAGCCTCTAGCATTTTGTCAGTTAAAATTCCTAAGTATGCACTCCAATGGTGCAGAGTATGTGGAAAAATCAGATTGTAGGGTGCATGCATACTTTATAGTGGTGTGCTGCAGTTGCAGCCTGTGTGACTGGATACAGAGTACAATAGGTGGCAAATCAATCACAAAGCTAAATTGTCTAGTAATAGAGCTGCACCTCTAATCTGACTCAAAGGCAAAGCAATAACTCCTTGCTTGTCCACCGTAGAGCCAAATCAAATTCCAGTCACCACTTGTTATAGCTGCATGAATACTGATGTCTGTAAAAACCTGCAAAAGTTGAAAAAAATGACTTATCCTAACAGGGTGTATATACTGAAACCATTATCAGAAGATGTGATATAGTGTAAATCTGCAACTACATTCCACAGCTATGAGTACAAACTTTAAAATGACAAAGACAAGCATACTTTAATAAACTATAATAAATGCAAACATTATTTAATAAACTAAATATAAAGGAAAAATCAAAATGCTGTAAAATTATATTCTTATTGAACAGCCTGATGTCTTTGGCAGAAAACACCTTTAAGGATTTCTGATCAAATTCATCTATCCTTTTATAATAATTCATTAATAATGCCTCACACCAATTAATGAAATCATTAAGCTTTCCAATCTCTTAAAGCAATACACTTTAAAATATTAAAATAGTGTTGTATAAAGGCAAATAACCATGTTAAACCAACTAATTTGTGTTCAGCCCTTTAAGATGCATGGAGGTGATTAATAGAGATATACTAAACCTCCAGACACTGGACCCAACCCAGTTTGGTTTCATCAAGGGCAGATCATGCCTACTCAACCTGGTGGACTTCTTTGAGAAGGTCACCAAAGCAACGGATGAGGGCAAAGTCATTCAAACTGCCTACCTTGACCTGGCCAAGGTATTTGACACAATACCCCACTCGGGTATTGTTGACAAACTTAAGAGGTTAGGTACAAACCCATATGTCACCCAACTGGCTCACAGACAGGACATAGGATGTTAGAACTGACCTAGGAAGTTAGAACTGGGGAGTCCACTTCTAAAAAGAGGCCAATCACAAGTGGAGTCCCTCAGGGATCAGTCCTTGGATCTCTCCTTTTTGGCATTTACTTCTCAGAAGTCAAGGCCAATGTCAGTGGTCTCTGGCTGACTAAATTTGCAGATGATTGCAAATTAGGAGCTGTCATTGAATCTCACACTGGCACAAATGTTCCCCAGGGTGGGCTGATGCAGACAAACAACTGGTGTCAGAGCCATGGCCTAAAACTAAATGCCAAAAAATCATAATAGTATCCTTTGGGAAGTCATCCATCCCTGGTAACTATCATATTGACAACACACCCAAAGAGTTGACCCAGTAGTCATGGACTTAGGGACACTCATAGATAGTAATCTAGCCTTTGATCATCACGTGCCTACAGTGGTGAGGAAATCATTCTGTGTTGCACAACTTATAAACAAAGGTATAGCATCTAAGTCCAAGGAAGTCATTGTTCCGCTGTATTTGGCATTCATCAGACCTATCATTGAGTACAATGCCTCCTTTGGTATGTACCTAACAAGGCATATCCAACAATTGGAACATCCACAGAGGTTTCTCACTAAAAGAATACAGGGCATAAGTAATATGTCCTATGCAGACTGCCTCAAGGCCCTATCCCTGTATTCTGACTCCTACAGGCTTTTGAGTGTAGATCTATGCCTGGCATACAGGGCATTATCAGATCCCACTCTGATGGACCTCCTGCATATCCACCAAACAAACAGCACCAGAATTACCCATTCTAAAGACTTAAACACTGCCTGTGATATAAATAGGACCTGCTGGAGAGATAGATATCTATCCCAGAGACTACCCCACCTCAGCTATGGAACAGGCTCCCCATCCATGTAAAGCACAGCTCCTCCCTAACCCAATTCAAGTGCAACTTGGACAATTGGATGGGAAACCAGAAATTCATCCCTTGTTTGGCTCCTATGTCTCTAATGGACAGAGGTAACCTGTACATGGTTTATCTCCCAGGCCCATGCTTACACTTATCAAGGGTATCAGAACTTGTCAGAGATTCGGGATGCAGGTCTAGGCTTAAAAAGGCCCTTGTAGTTGTTAGCCTAGTAAACAGCTATGAACCTAGGAACCTGTAAGAGCAATTGTAATTCCTTTGTTAATAGAATTTCATCTATGCTACTAGAAATATTACACAAAACCACACATCTTACAGAACCAACATTTCCTGCATGACAATGAATAATATAGACTGCTAATGTACTCAATGGAAAACCTCAAGTAGTTTCTCTTCGCTGTTCCTGTACTTTTACTTTCACCTTCCTTATTGTTTTCTAATATACAACACACAGGCATACAACCACAGTCAATTCTATAAACTGCACTTTTGGTATCAGAAATGTACTTACAATTTAAGATATGTTTGTGGTCATTAATCATCCATCAATTACCTTTATGCACATCATTACTGCATGTATTTATAAACACTATGTTGTTCACATTTATGCTTTCGCACTGAAGGGAGTTGTTTCATAGAAAACAAATTGGCAACTACTAACTTATCCTTCTATGTGAAAATACCAATCTCAAGTTTCAAAACTATACTTAAATCACTCAAGAAAATATGGCAATTTTTCTGAATGATTGTTTTAAATTGTCACAAAAGAGGATATTGCCAGTCCAGCTATCTGGAAATTTGTAAATAATTATGTCATTTGTGAATATCAACATGATTTATATAGAAGTGTGACAAAGAGAGATACTACCAACCCAGCTGTGTGGAATTTTGTAAATGTTTATATGTCATTTGTGAATGCTTGTGTTACAACCTTATTAAAACTGTATGTTATGTGTATATCAAACTAAGTTTGTACAGACATGTGTGTTGAAAAGGGTTTGTAAAGTACTGAGCTTAAAGATGTATCTACAGTGTACCCTACTGGAAAAGAACAGAAATGTATATACACCATTGTAACTGTTTAAATGTATATATTTTAACAGGGGAAACTGGAACACCAGAGGTTAACTTGCAAAACTTCAGAAAAATGGTTGAACCCCCCCCCCCACCTAAACACACTGTTCAATCTCTGCCTCTCCACAGGCTACATGCCCATAGAATGGTGCACAGCAATGGTTATTCTGGTCCACAAAGGAGGGGCCACAACTGACCCTGGTAACTATCACCCCATAAGCCTGACTAGCCTGGTCTGAAAGGCTATGGAGCGCATCATCATGGAGCTCATTAACAAAGACATTTGGAATCCAAACACTTGACCCGACCCAGTTCGGCTTTGTTAAGTGCAGATCATGCCTACTAAACCTGGTTGACTTCTTTGAGACAGTCACCAAGGCCATAGATGAGGGGAAGGTAGTTCACACAGCCTACCTTGACCTCACCAAGGCTTTTGACACCATTCCCCACTCAGGAATTATTGAAAACTCACCAGCCTGAACATAAATCCCTATGTCACAAGATGGGTCACCAACTGGCTTACAGACAGAACTCACATGGTAAGAATAGCGGGATCTAGGTCCAACTCTAAACCAGTCACAAGTGCTGTCCCACAAGGCTTGGTTCTGAGACCCCTACTGTTTGGCATATACTTCTCAGAAGTACAGGCAAACAGAGGAGGACTATGGCTAACCAAGTTTGCTGATGACTGCAAACTGGGAGCCATAATTGACCCTCCGGCTGACATGGACATTCTCCAAAAGGGCCTTACTGAGACGGACACCTGGTGTCAAAGTCATGGTCTCAAGCTAAATGCCAAAAAATGCATAGTCATCCCGTTTGGGAAAAACAAAACACCCATGAATTACCACATAGGTTGCAGCCCCCTTAATACAGAAGAGGTAATAAGAGATCTGGGGACCCAGGTAGATAGTAATCTCTCCTTTGGCAATCATATTGCCAAAGTAGTTAGGATATTCTTCTATGTATCCGATCTAATTACAAAAGGGTTTGCATCTAAAAATGAAGAGGTTATAGTGCCCCTCTACTCGTCACTCATCAGACCCATCATAGAGTACAATGCCTTATTTTGGATGTACCTCACAAGACACTTCCAACAGCTGGAAAGACCACAAAAGTACCTCACCAAGAAGATTACTGGCCTCAAACATGTGTCCTATGCAGCCCGACTGGAAAAACTCCAGCTGTACTCAGTTGCATATCGCTTACTCAGAGGTGATCTCTGCCTGACTTACAAAGCCATGTCCAACCCAGAATTGATGGACATGCTCCACCTAAAGAAATCCAAGTCACTGCGAGCCACTCACTCTAGAGAGCTAAACCTCGCCACAACAATAAATAGAACATGCTGGAGGGATAGATTCCTGTCACGGAGACTCCCCATGCTTTGGAACAAAATTCCTAACTACATTAGGCAGAGCCCCTCACTAACACTCTTCAAGAGAAACCTTGACAAGTGAATGGGTAACAGAAAATACACCCCTGGGATCACTTCATTGGCTTTTCTTGACAGAGGCTCAGTTAATTAATCAATGGAGTGGCGAAAGCTGACACACTCTGGCTAGGCTTATAAATGCCCTCGGCAGATAGCCTAGTACCTACCTATGAACCTATGAACCTATGAAATTAAATTACTTTATGGCTATGCCATAAAAAAACAATGTTATCTTTCAGTTTCAGTGCCACAGGAGACATAATGTCTGTACTAGACAAGATTTTGTATTGTCTTTAAAGGTAGAGGAATGTACATTATTTTACAACTGCCACTATTTGCCAAACTATCTGAGGTCTATATATTTTCACAGGTGAATTCTAAATACTGCTATCTTTCATCAAAGGGGAGTTTACCTGGGATAGAGTCAGATGACAAGAAATTATGTCATTCTGCAAGCTATCCCTACAGTAATATTTGAGATATTAATTTGGGAAGTCTCTGAGAGAGACAGTTAGGATTCTGTATTTTGTATTTTACCTGACAAGATCCACTCAGCACATCTGCCTTGCTATGAGTAAGTAAGCCCAGGGTACAGTAATTCTCTTAAATTCAGTCAGGAATATAGTGAAGCATAGTTTAGATATTTTTCTTTATTTATCTGAGACTGTCCTGCAATGTTGTTTTAACTATTTCCTGTCATTTTGGACTCTAATGCTACTGTATATATGTATTTAGTATTGTCTTGCTCTTTTATTATTTATTATTAAATATATTCAAACCTTTTATTGTGAATGATCTTTGTGAGACATATTTAAGTTTTGGGAGTACTTGCATATTTATTTGGTGACACTGTGGGCCACTCCTAATAGCCTTGCTCTTGGTCAAACTACCATTTGTATTGATAGTAACATTACACAGTAAGATTGGACATCCTTTGTTAAGGGCCTTAAAGTAGCTGATAAAGAGTTGGCTGGTGGCACTGATAACTACCTTATAGTCTGAGCAGAAGGGGCATAGCTAGCAAACCTGTGCCAGCCTTTCCCATGTGTGTGTGTGTGTGTGTGTGTGTGTGTGTGTGTGTGTGTGTGTGTGTGTGTGTGTGTGTGTGTGTGTGTGTGTGTGTGTGTGTAAAACAAATTTCCAAGAGTGTGTGTGTCAGCTACTTCGGCAGGGACACGGAACACTGATTGGACAGAGAGGATGCTGGAGGACTTGATTTGGCCACTCACCTGAGATCTCAACTCTGTAACTGCCTTATTGAGGATCTGGAGGAAGAGGAAAAAAACAGCCCTGGACTGACTGTGATCTCTGTGTGCTCTTAAGGGAAATTGCAATTGATGCAGAGAGCTGCATCTGGAAATGCTGTGTGTGTACCTGTAATCCTCCCTGTGAACGTCCCCCACTGTTGCCAGTGGTGAGGACTGAGGCTCCTTGATTACTGGGCCAGAGGTGGGGCATCACATAAATGTATCTAAGAAATGGTTTTAAGTTGTGCCAACATAACATCTAAAGTTTCAAAACACCTTTTAGACACCTGAATGCTGTCTCTCCTTTCCTCTCAAAGACTTTGTTTTCCCAATGCTTCAGTACACTACAGGAGTTCCATGTTCATAGCTTCATAGGTAAGTATTAAGCTAACTGCCCTTGTGTGTCATTTTAAGCCTATCCAATTTCCCTTTTTATGCTCAAATTCACCTATCCTATTTGGTTAGAAATTACCCTTACCCATCCCATGGTTGATAATTATATATTACCCCTAATGGGAATAACTAGGGTCATACCATAGATAAGCTAATGGGACCCATGAATGGGATAAAGCATTTATAGGTTCATAGGCTCATAGGTGATTACTAGTCTGATGACACAAGATCCTTTACAAGCCTAGCCAATAATTCCCAGGATATGACAATATTATATCTTAATTCCCCAGATATGGGATAAGGTGGTATCAGGGCTGTGGGTCTTTGGGTGTTGGATCCCTGAGTAATTTTTACAGAATGCCACTGCCTATAAGGGACATGGACAGTACTCCAGGAGTGAATTTATGGTTCCCAATCCATTTATCCAAATGCTTTTTGAAGAGAGTGAGGGACAACCTTTGTTTTGCGAAGATGGGAAGTATATTCCATAGGCAAGGTAGCCTTTGGGATACAAATCTGTCACTCCAGCAAGTTCTGTTAGAGTCACAAATAAGGTTCAGGTCCATGGAACATGCAACCCTCAAATAATTTTTCTTGCAACTATGTAACATTTTCATCAGGGATGGATCAGAGAATGCTTTGTAGGTTAGGCATAAGTCCCTTCTCAATAAATGACATGAGACAGAGTAAAGGGATTGGGTCTTTAGCTAGTCTGCATAAGGATTGTGTCTTACTCTTTCCATTTTTTAATTAGAAACTTCTGAGGTCACTCCAGTTAGTGTAAGTGCTTAGTTAGGTACATGTAGAAGGGAGCATTGTACTCTATTATGGTCCTGATGACGACTGAGTACAATGGCACTATGACTTCCTTTGATCTTGATGCCATGTGTTTACTTATAAGTTGAGCCACACAGAATAATTTCCTCACTACCATAGCCACCTGGTGGTCAACGTTTAGGTTACTAACTATCTGTGTTCCTAGGTTCCTCACCACTGGGTCTACATTTTAGGGGTGTGCTATCAATATTATAATTTGCAGAAATATCTGATTTACCAAATGGTATGATTACACATTTTTAGCATTTAGTCTCAGACCATGGTTTTAGCCCCATTCATTTGTCCATTTTAGGCCTGTTTGTAGGATGTCAACATCATTTGGGGATTCACTGATTGCTCCCAGCTTAGAGTTGTCTGTGACCTTGGTGAGCCAGAGGTCCCCAACATTGGCCTTCACTTCAGAGAACTATATACCAAACAAAAGGAGTTCCAACACTGAGCCCTGTGGGACACTGCTAGTAAAAGGTTTCTTATCAGAAGTGGATTTACCTACCCAGACAGCATGTGTCCTGTCATTGAGCCATTTGGCTATTCATCTGACAATGTAGGGGGTTATGCCAAACTCAGTAAGTTTATCTATGATCCATGAGTGGGGGATTGCGTTGAAAGTGGTGTGTACCATTTTACCCTCATTCATGGCCCTGGTGACTTTTTCAACAACCAGACTTGACCAGACAAGACTTCCCTTTGACAAAGCCAAATTGGGTCTGTTTCAGTATCTGGAGAGTTCCTATGTTACTGTTGATCAGGTCTATGATAATTGTCTTCATGGCCATGCAGATAAGATTGATCAAGCTTATGGGTCTATAGTTCCCTGGGTCAGTTGATGGGCTCCCTTTGTGCAGACGGACGACTGTTGAAGTCCTCCATTCCTCTGGGACAAAGCCCATCTGGAGGCTGTGGTTAAAAAATGTTTTTTAGTGGCCCTGATAGACTGTGTTTTAAGCTATTTAAGAAGCATCCTGGAATGTTGTCAGAACCCATGGAGGCTGTGTTTTGGCTTTACCGAACACAGTAAGGACCTGTTTCCTTGTAATAACCGGTAGGGGGTGGTTGTGGGTATTTCTTTGGGGGAATTTGAAATGAACTTGTCAACCAGCAGGTTTGCTATAGTTTCAGGCAGGGTGTAAGTGTTGCCATTCATGATTAACTCAGCACATTGCTAACCATTTCCCCTGAGGTTACAAATATAATTCAAAATGTCTTATGGTTATCCTTCACTTGGGAGGCTATGTTTGCCTTATATTGTGATTTGGCAGATTTGACCATCTCTCTAATTTATTTGTTTAGACTTGAGTGTCTTTTTGTGCTGTTTTGTCTGTTCCTTCTTGGCTTTAGAGAGTTTTTTTCCCTTTTGAATAGACTATTTATGCTGGGGGTCCACCAGGGTGGTTTATTTTTGCCAGTAATCATATGTTTGACTCAGACAGGTACTGCTTCCTCTATGCAGCAATGAATGTAGTTGTACAAGTGCTTTTGTGTACAGCTCAGAGTAAGCCTCATTGTCATCCGGGTTCAAAGGGGCTTAGAAGTTTAATATGTTATCACTTAGTTTGAGGTAATTGGCCTTAGCAAAGTTCTTAACAAGTTTGGAATTTGATGGGGGTTCTAGGTTAGTTTTAATACTAAGGGAGATCATTTTGTGGTCAGATCTTACCTGGGAGGAGTTAATGCATAGGAACAAACAGCATCCCCCCATGTTCATAAGGACTAACTAGGTCTATGATATTTGTACCTATAGTTGGGGAGCTAATTAGTTGCTCCAGGATGTTTGCATTGATGAAGTCCAAAAACCTCTGAGCAAGTGAATTATGGGTCATATAAGTCTCTCAGTTTATGGAGGGCTAGTTGAAGTCACCCATAATTATGGTGTTATGCTGAATGTTAAGAGATTCCAGCAGGTTAAGGTAGGAGGTGAGGTTTTCCAAACTCATGTTAGGGAATCTGTAGCTAGCAAGGATATGATAGGGGGTCACACCTATGGTTTGTTGAACATAGAGTAGCTCAAGTGAGTCATCTTGTTGGACCAGTCTAGCAATTTACTTGTCTTTTATGAACACTGAGACACCTCCTTCGATTGTTTATCCTGAGCTGAGGAAGACTGAAATGTAAGAAAGGCATTGTAGCTTTTGATAACCATGGTGCTTTCCATGGTTCTAAACCATGTTTCCATGGCTGCACATGATATGTTTGCATTCTCCAGGGTGAGAAGTGCTTCCAGGGAGTGCAGTTTTTATTTAAATTCCTGGTGCTGAGTAGCAGTACCTTAAGGCAGTCATGAGTGATTTTTGTTATGTTGGATGATTTAAAAACTTGGCATGGCCTAAAAAAGGCACTATGGGGATAGATACAATTTTTACCAGTACCTAGAAGCCAAGTAGCGACAAGTACAAACCATCTCTGGTAAAGCATCGTGGTTTTTCACTCATGTCTCCCCAGGCTGACAGATATTGGATCCACTTTGTTGTGAAACCAGAAACTAAGCCAATTTTTGAATTCAACTTTTTTTTGGTGGTACTTTGTTATCTTTATTGGTGCTGGTAGGATGCTATTCAAGGCTAGAGTCATACCCACCCAGGACACATATTCAGGGAGCTCTATCATGTCTTTATTCATATAGTCCAGTGAGGTACATCTTAGGTCATTTACGCCCATATGGGCTATGTCTGTGTCATACTTGTACTTGTGGCTTAAAGACCCAAGTGCATGCATGATCTGTTGGACCCTGGCTCCAGACAGACAACTCACTGTGATCTCTTCTTTGTTTAGCCTGGTAAGGGTGACATCAGTATGTCTTACAATGGAATCCCCAATAACTAGAATGTTTGGCTGTATGGTGTGTTAACTTATGGGCTTGGAAGTGGGGCTACTGTCATTTTCAGCGTCATGTGTTGTGTGAGGTGCTGTCTTTTTTCAGTGTGCGCGGGGCCACTGAGAGATGCTTTTAGGAGGTCTTGGAATTTGTATGGATTACAAGTGAGTAGCTCCAAGCTAGTCTGTCCATGTACAGGACACAGTCCTGGGGTTAATTTTCTTTTTTTTATCCATAAATCCAAGTTGTGCTTGAATATGGACAGGGATGAACTTTGTTTTATGTGGATGGAGGAGTCTGCTCCAGAGTACCAGTATCCTCTGTAAGATAAACCTGTCCCTCCTAACTGTTCTGTTGAGGTTACAAAAGAAGCCTAGATCCCTATACTGAGTATTTCTGATGCCATTTGACTTGCTGATGGCAGTAAATCTATCAGTATTGGGTCGGATGATGCTTTGTTGTATGCCAGACACAGGTAGGTCACATCTTAGCTGTCTGTTGAATACCTAGTATAGTAACAGGTCTTTGAGTTAGTCCATGTAGGACATGCTGTTTAGGCCTTGTCCATTTAGTAAGGTATTTCTGTGGTTGTTCCAGTTGTTGCATGTGTCTGGACAGATACATGCCAAAGGGGGCATCATCATCATCAGGTTGGCTTAATGAGAGCTGAGTAAACAGGGACAATGACATCCATAGATCTAGACACAATTCCTTTGTTTATAAACTGTGCAATATATTAGGACTTCCTTACAACAATCGACACATGTTGGTCAAAAGTAGGGTCACTGTCCACATATCTTCCCAGTCCTGAACAACTGGATTAACTCTTAGGGGTGTATTGTCAGTGTGATAGTTCCCTGGGGTAGATGACTTCACAAAGGATACAGTAATGCATTTTTGGCAATTAGTCCAGGATATTGGCACCAGTTATTTATTTAGGACAAATCTTCCTGCAGGATGGCTAAGTCATTTGGGGATACAATGACTGCTCCTAGCTTGCAGTCATGTGCAAACTTAGCCAGCCAGAGCCTGTTGCTATTAATTTTTACTTAAGAAAAGTAAATGCCAAACAGGAGAGGTCTGAGCACAGAACCCTGGTGGACTCCACTCATGACTGGCATACCTCTCAGCCTCTTAATGCAAGAAATCTGGACAAAGCCTGACAAAATGGGAAGACAAAGGCCTAAAAATAGGGGCACATTTTAAATATTGTTCTTAGAAAGTTGCTAGAGTAACAGGGTTTGTTTTAGCATACATGTTCTAAAGAATTTGAAGTCTGAAACTCAAATGTATGTCATTGTTTAGTGACTTCAGTCCTCAGATCATCCCAGTGATTTGCCAGAAAACTACAAATTTTATGAGGAACGGGCAAAAAATATGAGCCAAAAATCTGGACAGTTGAGATGTATGATGACTGGTCTCTTTGTGGAGGTAACTTCCTCTATTTTTTTTCCTGCTTTCTATATGTGAGCCAGTTGGCAATCCAGAGTGACACAGTGGTTTATTATCAGTTTATTTAGTGTCTCTACTATGTCTGAGTGGGGAATTGTGCCGAAAGCTTTTCCCAGGTTGAGATATGTGATGTGTACTGTTTAACCTTCATCCATTGCTTTGACAACTTTTTGAAAAAGATCCACCAGGCTGAGTGCTTGAAGTCCAGTGGCTGGAGTTTCCCTGTTACCAGATTGATTAGTTTAATGATAAGCCTTTCCATGGCTTTGCATATGAGGCTGGTCAGACTTATGGAGCTCTAATTGCTTATCTGTGGAAAGTCCTCCCTTAGGCAGATGAATGACTGTAGCTGTTATCCGTTTGCTTGGTGCAAAACCTGTATGGAATAGTGCTGTTAGGGGTTCAGCTAAACCATGCTTCATGCTATTTAAGATACATCCAGGGATATTGTCAAGACAGACTGATGCTGAATTTTTAGCTTTTGATCAAACTTTTAGGACTTGGTTTTGTGCGATAGTTGGAGGTGAGCCAGTTTCAGGTATATTTTGAGGGACAGAAGGAGGGATGACAGGGGTACACTTAGAGCTAAACTTATCATACAGTAGGTTTGCTATATCTTCAGTGTCAGTGTAGCTAACATTGTTCATAAGCAGCTGAGTGTATTGCTGCATTGTGCTTTTGAGATTACAGACATAACTGAAAAATGCCTTGTGATTGTCTTTGCCTGGATAGCTCTTTTAGCTTCAAACTTGGCTTTGGGTGAATTTTATTAAGCTCCCTAGCTGTTTGTTTATTTCAGTGACAAGGGCTTTAACATTCTGGGACTTACTCTTACTTTTGGTCAAAATTTTTTTACTTTAATTTTTGTTGATATTATGATTCCACCATGTGGGTTTGTTTCTGTTGTTCGCCCTGTACTTGCTCCTATAGGGTACAGCTGCATCTATACAGCTGTTTGCATGCTGACATAGTGTGGTGATGTATATTTCTGCATATTCAGTGGAGCTAACTGGATATGGTGGGGATTTGAAGCTTGCTAATATATCACTTAGGAGTAGGTGGTTTGTCTTAAAGAAATTTCTAAAGGTTTTGTAGTTTAATAAATACATTTCATCAAATCTTTGCTTAATCTACTATCCTTCTAATATTCCTCTTAACTCAAATTCAGAATGTGGTAACCACACTTACAGACAAGGTATTCATGCTGTCTGCAAGCAGGAATTAGTGCATTTTTGAAAGATAACACACCTTGTAGTTGTGCATGAAATAACAGATTTCAGTGGTGACAGGCATATGTAAAGGATAGGCTGCCTGTTATTATGATGCAAATCTTCAATAAAAGCATTGCATAAGTTTGTTTCACCCTGACACATAAATATTGAATTGTCTATGTGGCATCCAAACAATATAGCATGCACCTGGAAAGCAGAAGAACAAATATATCACTGTTTATAGTGAAGCATGGCACTGTTTACATAGCTGGAGCAAAACATGACCTTCACAGACACATTGACCTTTTTCAAATAATATTCTCATTCAAGAACACACTAATTCTGTGTAAGACAAAATGTAAATAGTTCACTAAAAAAAGATATTTTGAGTGCCTCACTTAGGCATATATAACCACTTCACAATCGTGTTGATGTTTAATAAAAGATTATGAAGAACACTCATCTACCATGGCCTTGTGATAATTTCCTTGCCACACAACGGAACATAGTTTTTGCAAAAATTGCCCATTGCTCCTCAAATAATCTACCTATTGTACCACCAAGGGTTTCAAAATCATATCAGAAACTTTTTTTTTTTTTTTTTTTTTATGAACTTTGGATAAAGTATAGATATATGGAGTAACTGAATCCTTCACATGCAAATTACATCTGTATGCAGATGTCAGAAAACTAAGTTGGTCATATCACACACACACACACACACACACACACACACACACACACATATATATATATATATATATATATATATATATATGTTGTTGTGTCTTCCTGCTTTTCCTGGTTAGGGGTTGCCACAGCGGAACTCTGGTCCACTAATGATTGGTAGTTGATTTTTACGTGCCGAGTTACCAGCCCTGACGCACAACCTTCCAACGAAGGTATGCCCATTCACGTATGTCTCCACACAGAAGACGATCTAGCTGAGAATCGAACCAGACAGCATCTTACTGTGAAGTGGCAACGCTACCGCAGCACCACCACCGCGGATATATATATATATATATATATATATATATATATATATATATATATATATATATATATATATATATACAGATAGATGTGTGTGTGTGTGTGTGTGTGTGTATGTATATGTATATATATATATATATATATATATATATATATATATATATACATATAGATGTGTGTGTGTGTGTGTGTGTGTGTATATATATATATATATATATATATATATATATATATAGATGTGTGTGTGTGTGTGTGTGTGTGTGTGTGTGTGTATATATATATATATATATATATATATATCTACTGCCAGTATTTGAAAGACACCCACTGTACTTAACATTTTAACATCTAGTAACCTTGCAGTATGCAATGCCCTATGTATTCTGTGCACTGTGCATGAGGTGAGTGCTTTTGGAGTACTTGTGCAGTTTTAAATATCTCTTGTAGCATCTCTGTTAATTATTTTGGAAATCTATTCTTAGTCCTCAGATGATATTCGCTCTACTTGTCTTTCCTTTAAAGATATGAGAGATTCTTTGTAAAGGATAAAGATTTCTCAAAGCTGGTTGAAGTATGGCAATCTTCAAAAATTAATGACACTTTTTCCAAACTCATTATTGGTATTAAAATATGCATAGAAGTTTTAATAAATGAATATCAGACTATTTTTTTGCAAAACAGAAGTGCATATAGGTGCCATTTCTATATTATGACTGCTGTAGTTAGTACCGTTAACTCCTGTGAAGAGATGGGAGGAGTGTTTTCATGATTAACCATGCTGTGTGCTAGAGGACTGCAGTCCAAAGTTACAAGAACTTTCATCATTTACAAAAATGACGTTTCCCCTCCATATACACTTGTATATAATAATTGTCATGCAAACAATCCCCCTGATTCAACAAACTCCATGTAGGCTTCACACAGAGCACACACGGAGTGTTTTCACGTATGTGATATTGCTCATCACACTACATCGTGCCATGCATTTCAAATATGCATGGTGTGTGTAAGCAAGGTTTCACAGCTTGCACCAGTGTTGCTGGCCACAAACCTTGTAATATGATTGTGGATTATACCTCACAACCTTTTAGTGCAAGAAATCTGGAAAAAGACTAAAATAATGGGACAAACGGATTAAAATAGGGGCAGATTTACAAGATTGCTCTTATAAATGTAGAAAGTAGCTAGAATAATAGGATTTGTGTTATCATGCATTTTCTGAAGGATAGGAAGTATTAAACTAAAATGTATGTCATTATGTATTGACTTCAATCTTCAGTGAATTTTCAGAAAAACACACATTTTACAAGGAACAGCCCGAAAATATGATGCAAGCATCTGGACATTCTGCAAAATTCTGGACAGTTGGGAGGTATCATGCAGATAGCATTTCCGTGTAAGGTTGCTGGCAGAAAAAGCAGATTATAGAACAGCATGGCAAATGTTCTTCCCTTACTTGAGTTTTCTTCATTAAAATTTGTTTGGAGCACTGCTATACATTATTTTTCTTCATTTCAACTATGTCTCCATTTTTTTTTTTTTTTTTGAGGCCAATGTTTTTACGATGCTCTGCTTAGCACAAGTATGTTTGGCTATGCTCATCTAGTTTGCATGAAGTGCAGCAGTGTACAAACTGGAGGAATGGACCAACCAGGTAGCACACAGGACCCAAACAGCCATAGGCATAAACGTGGTGCATTCAGTTAATACTATTGGCCATTGCACAAGCATGGTAAATGGCATTGCGCTGCAGTTAACAGCGAGAACTTTACAATGAATACTAAGATAGGGCATATCATGTCACTAATCCTGTGGCAGCAGATAAGTGTTGGTGTGGAGTGCAGATGGTCCGGGGTTCTAGTACAGGGTGTGCAAATTTTGTTTTACTGTTGTGAGATTGCAGATTATAGCAATGAAGTGCAACATACACAACTGTTTTCTCAACCTTTATGTGGCAGTAGCTGTAAGTGTAGGAGAGCAGTAGACATGGTCCATTTACACAAGTGCCTGTATACTAAATAATCTTGAAATTGCAGTGCTTGCCACTGTCATGTATCACTTAACATTGAACAAACACTGTGCCTGCTAATGCGCACCCTTGCCTATTGTATTTGCCCGATAGTAAGTGACATGCAATGATTTCAAATGCTGCAAAATCAAAATGTGTGCACTCTCAGTAAGTGTGAAATGTGCAATTGGTGGGAGAACACCAGGATACAAAATGCAATTGGTGGGAAATGCTCATTCTACATTGAGCTTGAGCTATGGTAGACATGTCTGGTGTTGCTGGTGAGGGAGTGCACATCTGAGCACAGAGGTGGGGTGTTTATTAGTCCAAAGTTTTTACCAGACTCCTAGTTAAGGAACATGGGCCCTGACTGCTGTAGCAGGACTATTCAGGTTCAGAATACAAGTCTGAAGCCTGGAATAGTATTGCCAGGACTTTGATCAGTGCTACAGGTATCCCCCGCACTGGTGAACAATGCGGACATCACTTTGATGACCTCTGAAGGAGGAAGCAGGATACCCTCGACCACTGGCTTGAGGAATTTAGTATGAGGACACCCCACATATCTGTACATATCAAGTTTAGTGAGTACCAAAAAAAGGAACAGGTGCTTGAGAAACCAGTAACCAGAAAGTGTAAAGCACAAACACTCCACCGGTTTCAGTACTTGTTGGAATTTAATTAGGTAAAATACAAAAACACACATAAACGTTAAAACCAGATACATTTTCGTCGCCAACTTCTTCAGATGAGCTTAGTACAACACCACCATCATTTAAATATCAATCCAGCAATTAATTCCACCCAATGAATGCACACGAGTCACAAATGCTAATTGTGATTATAATCCAATTAAATATACCTCAAACATCCAATTCCCTATAACAGTCCCACATAGTAATATAAAGTGCATAGTGCTATTACATTTATAAACATACTCACTACACTTTATACACATATAAAAATTCATACATATATAAAAAATTTATACATATATAAAAACTCATACTTATAAAAACTAGTTCATGTATTTTAATACAAATGCTAGGAATTAACTTTAAATTATATAAATAAATGAATAAATATCACCATCTAGTGGACATTCATATAATCTTCTTTTAAAAACTTTTTTAAAAATCAATCAGTTAAAAAACATTTTTTTCCTTGATCAAATGAATGTTCTTTTTACATTATACAATGGAAAATACTACATTTCAAGCCCTGTCTATAACTTAGCAGATCTAAGCTTTAATACAGGCATAATAGAAATCATATAATTTAACCCAGGACTTTTACACGCTTCCAATATTACTTGCCAGTACAACTCTCTATATTCAACCCTTGTTTCCCATGGTCCACCCCTCGGGTCAATAGCTACAGTCTCTAGAACAAAGAATCCAAATTCAGCTCCTGTACGTACACAGATGTGTTTAAATAGGGCATTATTTTCATTTTAATATCGTAGAGGTGTTCGTACAACCTCTGTTTGAGTTTTCTCTCACGTTTCCCTATGTAAAATGAGTCACATATTTTACATAATGCTAAATATATAATTCCTTTAGTGTTACAATTCACATAGGTGTTCAAGTGTAACTTCCTATTACGAGAGTTTAAATATAATGTATCTCCTATTAGCAAGTGAGAACAATAATTACAACTTCCACATTTAAACAGACCTTTTTTACTCCTAGAGTGTCCTTCACTTCTTCCTATTTGAGTACCCTTCTCCAGAAGGTTCTTGATGTTTTTACCTTTTTGATATATATACTTTATTTCTTTATCAAAAATGTGTTCCAAATCTGATATTTTAGCAAAATTCAGCCATTCTCTTTCTATGACTTTCCTAACAATACCAGCTTGTCCATCATGACATCTTTTACTTTTATTTGATCATGCTGCACAACAAAAAATAATTTTGACATTGTAGAAGTACATTGTATTTAAGGTGTCTTATACCTTTAAGGAGAAGTGATGTCATGATCACTATAAATAGAAGGAAAGGGGTGGAGTACAAACCATCTGAAAAAGTTTTCAAACTTTTGGAAATGAAAAGCGTTTTACTTGTATTGTGTTAATTAACCAAAAATATTGAAGTTGGTATTGCTTAATAAGTACTTTTTACTTCAAGCAATACAGAGTCACTGGTGTTTGGAGATAAGGTTTACAGCACTTGGATACAAGCGCAAAGAAAGGAAATTTTGTCAGGTACATTTGCTATACTTGGTCTGTTTTTCTGCAGCTATTCCAGGTCTTTTGGTTTCTACAGTTATTGAGTTTGTCAATATTTAAAACCTTCCTGATTGATAACAGTAGTTAATTCCAAGTTCCTTGTCATGGTTACCTCATCTGTGTCTCCCACCCCCTCCCCCTGAAGTTTTTTGGCCCATATTGAACAGGCTCTTTCTGCATCAGTCTCTCTGACCTCCTAAGTGGGGGAAATTCCGTGGGGTCATAGATGTTTGTGTTAAGCCCATAATTGTCTCCTTCTGAATCCATTTCCTTCCTATTGTAGTCATTCTTGTCATGATCAAATCTAGTATATTGTTTGGGTTTGGGGTAGTGTGTATTTGCTTTATATTCACTCAAATCCCTTTCAATCTTTTTAACCTTTCTATTTTGTACCTCATTGCATTTCGTTTCAATCTTTTTCAACAGTTCATGGTATTTAGCTTTCTCAGTATCAGTGGTGTACATTAAATCATTCACAATGTCGGTGTTAGCACGCTCATAACAGAATATATCTTTTCCATTTCTGTTTCATTATTTTTTATTATTGCTCTCATTATCCCAAACCCATAGCGTTCAAAAGCCTCAATAAGTTGTTTGTGAAAGTCCGTACCCTCATTCACATTGTTTGGGTACTTACATACCCTTAGTCCCTTCGGCACTATTTTCAGTTGCAAACAGTATTTCAGATATGCGTTATCCATCTCTCACATCTTGTATTTGTGCAATAAATGTTCTAAGTCCAACAATTGACTAGCATAAGTACCATTAGAATCAACACTGTTAATGTTCCTTTTAAATTCGAATTTCACATTAAGAATGTCACTTAGATTACGTTTGGTACCTGGTAAAACCACTAAAGGTTCTGTTGCAAAACATGTTGTGTTACTCTCTTTGTTGCCATTAATGTTCATAGATGTGGTTTTTTCACCGGCATTTGCAGCAAAAATACGGGGAAAACCATCCAAACATCTTCTCCTTCTACTACTAGTATTAGGAATATCGCCATCTACACCCAGCTCATCCGTTGCCATTCCTTCCTTAGAAACTGAACGTCCCCTTGCTTCCTGGTTGCCTGGGATGGCCAGTGTTGACGCCAATGTCATCATCGATTGGCTGATAGGTGTTAGTAGCTCCACAACTTGCATGATTTGTCCAATGAGCTTGCGAAGCTCACCAACTTCAGAACTTCTGTTAATCCCTTCAAGCAATGCACCCAGTGAAGAATCCATTCTGTAAACACAACCAAGAACCAAAAAAGGAACAGGTGCTTGAGAAACCAGTAACCAGAAAGTGTAAAGCACAAACACTCTAGTTTTTATAAGTATGAGTTTGTATATATGTATGAATTTTTTATATATGTATGAATTTTTATATGTGTATGAAATGTAGTGAATATGTTTATAAATGTAATAGCACTATGCACTTTGTTTGAGGTATATTTAATTGGATTATAATCACAATTAGTATTTGTGACTCAATGCATGCATTCATTGGGTGGAATTAATTGCTGGATTGATATTTAAATGATGGTGGTGTTGTACTAAGCTCATCTGGAGAAATTGGCGACAAAAACGTATCTGTTTTTAACGTTTATGTGTGTTTTTGTATTTTTCCTAATTAAATTCCAAAAAGTACTGAAACCAGTGGCGTGTTTGAAGTTTAGTGAGTAATTGTAAGAGTTAAAAGCTGAATATAGTCAAGACGGATATTCATAATGGTATTTTGCTCTGTTCTGTTTTTTCCATAGCTGCTATGGAGTGAGCTTCAAATGTGAGGTCCCATGCCGTGCATTTGTTAAGGATGCGAGAAGCATATAGTATGTATGCATCAGAACAGTATTGTTTTAAATAGTAATTTAACAATATTAATAATAATAATAATAATAATAATAATAAATTGAATAATAATTTAGTAGCATTAAAATTTATGAATGGCTTAGTTGGTATTTAATACAGTTGTATCAAACTGAGTATGCATATCTCAACTGTAAAGGAAAGTATGCATGCTTGCATCTGTAGCACAAAGCAACCGTTCCATATTCTCAAATAACAGTGAGCATGCATCTCTAAACTTGAAAAGGAAAGTATGCATGCAGTAGTCTGTATGAGTTCACTATTGGAGGGTAGACAGTGGTTGTGGGTTCAAAAACCACACTTCCCAAATATACAGTGCTGTTAGGTTTTCATCATTATTGCAATGTAACTTCAAACCTCTGTACCAGTGGCACAAATGGCCTTCTGTAAGCTGCAATCTGTACAATAGCATGCCTCTGTTATACACTGGATAGTCTTAAAAGTAATGAAGAAATGTGTTAGGAGTTTGTAGTGTTAAAAGTATAGGTAATAGAATAGAGTCAAATAATTGTATCATGCTTTGTATGTCACGTATGAAGTTACTAATGTTCTCCCTTTTTTTCTCTCACCCCAACACATGTCTTTTCATTTTTTTTTTAATTTTAATTTTTTTTTCCCACCGCACTGAGGGATAGGCCTGTCCCACAGGATCCTCCTGCCGCCACTCCACCAGCTACAGCACCTCTTCCTAGCACATCTGGTGTGAAGCCTAGCAGCACCCCTATGCTGTTCCTGTACTACCTGGCCCCTCAGGTAGTTCTGCCCCAAAAGATAGGCCTGTGACTTCCTTCCTGAGCAGTGGTGGAGGTGGTGACTTTATCACCCAAGAAAAACTGCCAGGGATGGTGCATAGGATTGTGTACACCACTATGGGTGCATGCCTACACCAGATGATGTGCCTGCCCTCCATCCTGGTTCAGAATATCTGTAGGAGATGCAAATGTTGAGCACTGCAGCCAGAAATGCAGTGAGGTGACAGTGATGACAGTACACTGGGTGAGGACTAGATTCTCACTGTCAACCAACTTGACATGCATGGGACCTCAATTTCCCCAGTCTCTCCCCAACCATGGTGTTTACCCACCTCTTGTGCCCTTCACTGTCCCTGTCTCTTGTCTTGTTTGTCTTGTCTGTCTGCAATTGCTTCCTCACCTACCCAACTTACCTCACTCAGACATTCCTACTTCTCTTCCCCAAATCATCCCATACATAGCTCTCCATTTTACAAACATTATGTTGTGGTCATTCATCTCTCTGCAGGTAACATTCCAGGTTAAGCTAATATTTTGCATACATGATCATGTTTTATGGTTGAAGAAAAGATAGCTATGGTTCTTTCCTACATCCTTCCTGCACATTCCTGTCTTCCTTTCAGTTTGTTTTTCCCCTGCTTGCTTCCCGTTTCACCACTTTCATGACTTTTCCATTTCTTTTCTTTAAAGAATTATTATGAGATAGTGCCCACTGCATACCAACATGAAACCACTCTGAATGGCAGAAATATAAGTAATTGTATTTAAAGTAAAATACACACCTACAAAATTACTACTTACACCCATATTTGAACCCAGTAACATCTGTCTCCAGCAACAATGCATTAACACTAGCTGCCACAGCATCGGTTAGGTAGCATATGTATTTTATACAATCAATAGTAACTGACACAGTTTAGCAAGGATTTCCCTTTGTTCTCCCATGGTTGCTTCCCATATCACCAATATCGTAGCTTCCCCATTAATTTTATATGAAGCATCATAGTGTGATCCCCATTAATGTTTTATAAAGCATTATTGTGAGATACCCATTTAATTTTATAAAGCATTAGTGCACAATGGTGCACGTTGGTGTGCATCGCTCACCATTAATAAGCAAAGCTAATAGAAAAATAGTTCAATGTATTAGTTACAGTTGTATTTGGAACCAGTACTATCTGGCCCCAAAAAGAACATATTACTGCATTTAGTGAATTAATACCTGGAGCCAGAGAGTCAGTTAAGTAGTAGATGTATGCAACAGCAGATAAGTCTGCCATTTGTTATTCAGTGCCTCAAATACAAGTGCTACACAACTACATCTCTAGCACCATCTGTTAATGTATTGATCCATTCATTTTTGGGGTCAAATGGTACTGGGTTTGAATCCAAGTATATGTAACAGTTTCAAATGCGTTTGCATGTAAATCCAAATTCTGAAGTGTGATAGTTGGTATGGAGTCTTTAAAATATTGCTAGATGGTACTGGTTTCCAATACAACTGTATATAACACTTTTAACTGCTTTTTGATGTAGCCGCATGTTAGTGAGTGATGGGCACCATCTTGCAATTATGCTTTAAAGAAAATAAATCAGAAAGAGAGAAAAGTGGAGAAATTGAGAGCAAGCAGGTAGAAGAACAAAGTGAAAGGAGGGCAGGAATGAGCAGGAGGGATGTAGGACAGAACCATAGTTAACCATTTCGTCTACAGTAAAAAATGTTCAGATGTGCAGAATATTAGCTGAATTTGCAGTGTCAACCCCAGAGAAAGAGGTGACATAACACAATAATGTTGTATAGCCAATTGGACTGAATCAAGTGTGAACAGTTGCCCTTTTTTGAGAGAGAGAGAGAGAGAGAGAGGAATGGAGAAGGGGCATAGGTATGTCTAGGTCAGGTAGGTTGGGTAGGTAAAAAAGCAATATCAGACAGGGCAGACAAGACAAGACACAAGGATGGTGAAGGAAACAATATGTGGCTGAACATCATGGTTGAGTGAGGGTAGGGACATAGTGAGCCAATGGATGTCAAGCTGGGTGACAGTGAAAATCGAGTCATCACCCACTGGACTGTCATCAGTGTCACCTCACTGCACTGATGGCTGCAGTGTCTGATATCTGTCTCCTTGTGTTACTCAGTATAATGATGGAGAGCAATGTCTCCATCTGGCGTAGGCATGCACCAACTGTGTGGTGCACAATCCAATGCACAAACCCTGACAATTCATTGCAGGTGATAAAATTACCATCTCTGCCACTGCTCCCAGAGGGAACCATTAGCCTATCCTGTGGGGCAGAACTACTTGAGGGGCAAGGTAGTGCTGGGCCAGCAGAGTACGCTATCAGGTTGTGTCCCAGATGTGCTGGGCCTTAGTACTGTAGCCAGTGTAGTGGAGGCAGGAGGATCCTGTGGAGCAGGCCTACCCTGCTCTGCTGTGGGAAAAAAAATTTAAAAAAAAAAAAAGACAGAAGATATGGGTTGGGGTAAGAGAAAAACAAGGGAGAACAATAACAACTTCATATGTGACATACAGTGCATTTACACAATTATTTGACACTATTCTGTTACCTTTACTTTTACTACCAACACCTAACAAATAACTTTTTTTACTATTAAGACTACCCAGCTCATAACAGATGCACACCATACTGCAGATTGCAGCTAGCAATCCTTGATGTGTGCATATATTGTACATATGCATGTTCCAATTATATTGATTACAGTTTACAGCAGGCCACTGGTGCCACTGCTTTAGAGCTCTGACATTACATTGCAGTATCAATGAAAACTTAACAGTATTGTATATTTAAGAAGTGTGGTTTTTGAACCCACAACCACTGACTACTCTCTAACATTGAACTGTTGTTTTGGCATCCAGACTAATGTATGTATGCTTTCCTGTTGCAGTTGAGAGATGAATGCTCAATTTAATGCAACTGTATAATAAACCAATAAAGGTGTCTTTACGTTTAATGCTAAAATAACAGTACTGTTTGGATACATACATACCACATGCTTCTCAAATCCATGGCAATCTAGTGGCATGGGTTCACGCATTCAGTTCTCTGTCTGTGACAGCTTCAGAAAAAACAGAACTGAGTACCATTTTGAATACCAATCCTGAGTATATCCAGATTTAGTTTTTACAAGTAGTCTCCTTACACATCTGTGGGGTGCCCCCTGTCCTACATTCCTCAATCCAACAGTCAAGGAAATCCCTTTTCCTCATCCAGAGGTCTCTGTAGTAATTCATACATTGTTCAACAGTGCAGGGGATACCAGTAGCACTGGTCAAAGCCCAGGCAAGACTATTTCATGCCTCTGACTTGTAATATGAGCCACAACAGTCACTCGGCAAAAGCCTTGGCCCATGTTCATTCACTAGGAGTCCAATAAATACTTTGGATGCTTGGACACTCCATCTTTGAGCAAGGAATCTCAAAATCTCTGCACGAACACCTGCCATGCCTATCACAGATCAAGACCAATGTAGAATGATGTTTTCCTGCCAATTGCAGGTATTGTGCTTACTGAGAGTGCACATTTTTTAGTTTTGCAACATTTGAAAGTGTTGTAAATTGCTTACCATTACTAAAACACAGTGCTTGAGGGTGCACACTGTTGGAAATCATGTTTGTGCAATGGCCAACAGTCTTAATTGAATGCATCCAATTTATGTTTGTGGCTGTCTGGGTCCTGTCTTGTACCTGGTGGGCCATTTGACCTGTTTCTGCACTGCCATTTTGCGAGCAAACCAGATGAGAATACCAAACACGTTTGGGCTAAGTGGTGCATCCTGCAAACAGTGCCCCCTCAAATAAAAAAATAAATAAATAAATTTAAAAAATGAGAAAGAGTTGAAATGAGGAAAATCAGTCTGTGACATATACAGTAGAAAATGTTAGTACACATGAGATATGTCTATATAGGTCTTGATCCCAACTTTCACTCCAATGTACCTTCAGAAAACAGGCTAAGTGCCTTATCCATCTTTACCACACTAACAGCTTTGCAGCAAATAAATGAAGTAATTCCTCACACAACCAATTGCAACTGAATGCACACTGATATAAAGGCATAAACTGTTACTTGTAAATTCCTTATGTTTAATATATTTTGATGTAGTGCACTTAGTGATCACACAACCTGTTATGATTATTCCTTGCAAATATACAGCACTGCCTTATTTTTCTGTATTTCTTGGTCATTCATAAGTTATCTGACCAGTACTCAGAGACATGCAGTGTGTAAGCCATTCTATAACATTTACCTTAAAATGTGTGAGGATATTAAATGGGAATACTACGATATGCAGTTGCCATCAAATGAAGGACAGCTTGGATGGCACAATCCAGCACTGACTGCTCTTTTTTTGAGGGAGAGCAAATGTGAGTTCCTGTTATGGTACATGCAAGAGTACACTGTTCTTTCAAGGGGGGTGGATCCAAGCTGAGCTACTATAATGGCACAAACAAGGATATGTTGCTGTTGTTACTCTCCTTGTTTTGCATCCTGCCTGTTTGATCTTGTGAGGGTTGTGAAGTCAGAAAGTGCAATGTGTCTCATTACTTTCTTACTTCTCTATGTTATGATTTCACATTACAAACACATGATACTAAACTGAGGGCATACAGTGATAATCAGTACTTTGAAGAGGTATGAATGTCTGAATCTTTGATGCCTGAAGCCTACTACTTGTAATGGACACATACAAGTCAAATAACTCTCTGCTGTCACGTCTTACATTAATTTCTGCACAAATCTCCCACCTTTTACTTGCTTACTATGCCAAGTGATGAAATACAAGTATTTACCTTGTCAATGCAGCAGTTGCCACAGTATTTGTTCAAGGCTGACTGTGATTTAAGCAGTACTCAGCCAGACATGGGGAGGTAAAGGCTCTGGCTCTGAATTGAGGCTGGCAGAGGTTGCAGAGTTCCTATACTGTGTCCCTATCCACCCTATAGCACTCTACAGTGTCCATGTTGTGTATGCTGTGATAAGTTAAATGTAGCCTGAAAACTCTTCTCTGTCTTGACCTAAGCCTATTGGCAGCAGCATTGTCTGTAGCACATACAAATGGAGTTAAGCAGCAGCAGCTCCTAATGCTCTGTCTGTGTAGACTTTCTGTGTCTGTACTCCACTACTTTTGAAATCTGCAGGAAAAACCTGCATGTAGTCTGCATGGTTGCTTTATAACTTCTTGAATAGCTCCACCAGATTGGTTGATTAGCATGCACTTCAGCTGCTTATGCTTTAATTAGCATCTCTAAAACACAGGATAAGACAAATGCAATCTATTAATAATGTACTCAGTTATAAAAGAGCAAATGTGGCTAGCCAAACTGATGGTGAGAACACTTGCTACATATTTGCTGGACTTCACAAAAGCAAATTTGTTCAAAGATAACTTTACAGAGGAGTACTGAACTCAAGGAGGTATGCTCCCATTTTGCTACCTACATAATGCATATGCTGGAATATATATATTAACGAATAATGTGAAGCAAAAGCTTTTACACTTTTATCTGTATGCATTAGTTAGAAGTGTACTGATGGTATGGCCATGTTTGTCAAGCCGTTTTAGAGGTGCACATGATTGACAATACATGAAAATAGAAAGCCGTGTGATACATATGTACAAATGTTTCAGGGACAGGTACTTTGCAAGCACATTTAGCATTTCAGAGATGTTGTATTAGCAAACTGGTTCATTTTCCTGTTCTTTTATGGGTGGGGGAACAAAGAAATGTTACTGTTATTTCACAAACTAGAATGGACTGTTCTTTGTGGGGAAGCACAGCTGAGTTACTGCTATGGCACATACAAGGGTATCGTGCTCCTGCTACTCTCCTTGTTTTGCATCCTGCCTGTCATTAGTATTTCATGTCTGCAGACTATTTTATGTTTTTCCAGTGTGTACTACTGACTGCCTGCCTTTACTGTTATATCTGGAAACAGTTACTTTGTAGTTATGTGATACTTATGAGTATTATCATTCTGTTGTCTTTTAAGACACAAACAATGTCAGTGAGGCAGAGACCACCATTTAATGAAGCAGAGAACAATATTGTTGATGCTTTCTGTCAACATGGGGTATTTCTGCTGGGAAGGGGTCGGCCCAATATACAACAAAGGCTACAAGTATGGCAGCAGATCGTTGCCAACATCAGTTCTGTGGGTGGCCACAGCTGGACATATGTACAGGTGTGCTACAGGGCTACTGACATCATTACATTTGCAAGAAGGTGAGCAGCTGCTGTTGCCCAAAACCAAATGGTGACTGGGGAAGGCATGCTACAGAACCATCTCTTATCCCCAATGAAGAGTTCCTAGCGAATATCCTGCAACATGAGAGCTCACAGCAGAGTGGACTACAGCATGTCCTTAATAGGGGTGCCACTCCTTCTGAGTAGAGTGGACTACAGCATGTCCTTAATAGGGGTGCCAGGAGGAGCTTACAGGTAGGCTTTGTTATATGACCAGTTGAATACTGTTGTATAGTAAAACAATTGAAATAAAAGTTACTTCTGTGTCATATATCTTATTTTGGGGGGAGGGATTGAAGATTGCTACAGTGATAGGTTCAGTTTAGAGTTTTCAGCCATGTTCTTCTTGAGTGTACAGTTAATGCAGATATACAGGAGTACATGTAGTTGTCCTTACCTCTTGTTTAACTTATTTCAGGACCATCAGGAATCCAGCAACATATGCCTCCTGCAGATGGTAAGCCAAATAAATTTATGTCAGTACTGCAAATCAGTTTAAAGAAATATAATGTGTCATTTTAGGCCTGTCGTGTGTATTGCTGCACTGTCTTTAATAGTGGCAGCACTGTTAGTTGTTTAGCATATATTGCACAATAGTTATGCAGGCATTAATGTATGCCTGTGTTTCTTCCTTTTTATTACAGGTAATCATGACAGTGAGAGTGTGGGCCCTCTGTCACCTGATGTTAGTGTCTCATCAGACACTGATGATGATGGTGGTGAAACTGATGCACAGTCAGGTGGTGCAGAGGTTGAATCAGACACAGAGGTTGACATCCAGCCACCCCCTTTATTTTCCCCGGACATAGTCAGTAGGCCTATGCATACCCAGTCCACTGAGACCTCAGATATAGGACAGGTGGAGGATGAGGACATTGATCAGTGAAGTGTGACTACTATGGCTTTACTGCCTGTAGACACTGACTGTAGCCAAAGTGTGGGCAAGGTGCCATGCAGGAAGATTGATAGGAGTGCTAGGAGGGGGCCTGCTGTCTGTCATCCACCTGGTGCAGGTGTCTCTTCCCATGTCACTCAATGTATGTGTTCATAGGTTCATAGGTTCATAGGTAGGTACTAGGCTATCGGCCCAAGGGCCTACGTAAGCCTAGCCAACAAGGTTCCCTGGCTTACGCCACCCAAGAACGTTATTTTCCTGTGTCACTGTTGAGCAGAGACACAGAAGTGATCCCCTGGGTGTTGGGCCATCATTGAGACACAGGCATGTTCAGAAAGGTGCTCCTGACAAATGCTCAGGGTTGTAGATGTGGCACAGGTTGACATGCGTGACTGTCTCCACCATGTTGCCAATTCACTGGATCAGATGAATGAAACATTGAAACAAGGGGTGTCTGTGATTGACCAAGTAGTGTCTGTCATGGAACAAGCAGTGCTTGTGATGGAACATCTGCTGGGAGAGCAACAGCATCCTCATGGGCATAGGTCAACCACAACATCTGTTGATAGCCGATGTGGCCATGTCCGATCATGCTTCTGTAGTGGCAGAACTTCCACTGACCCATCAGTGAGTGTGCAAAACACACCCAGATATGGCAGACCATGGAGTCATGGTCCTAGGTATTCCCATGAAGGGAGCATGTCCAATAGACATCAGTCATGTTCAGGTAACAGCACTGCATCTGACCTTGGGCATGGAGGTGCCAGTACAACTCCCAACAGAGCCACTTCTTGTGGTCGGAGGAGACAAAGATGAACTGCCAACTCTGCCATACATGGTTCACACCTGTCTAACATACCAAGATGTAGAGCTAGCACTGAGCTTGGCTGTATTAATGCAGACTCTCACACACCACTGTCACATGGAGGGCCCCTACAGACACACACATAACAGCTACATGGTTCAGCAGCCTGCCTGCTTCACTTTGTTACTCACACTCACCAACCTTTTGTGTCAGCATAGATCTCCTGTCCCATACACAACACCCTGCACAAGTGATGATAGCTGTGCCTTATCCCTGTTTTCTTTCTTTTGAATTCAAATATACAAAAGCTTTTTGTCTGATGCACAGGGTGTATAACTACATTAGTGCCTAGTATATCTGCGTTTGTGCTGTTGAACTGATAATTGTATCTGCCACTTATATTTGCTTTGCCAAGTTATACAGTGGATGGCATCATCATGTTGGTATTTTTTAGTGTATTCTCTTGTAAGGGTTGTGATGTCAGGAACTGCAATGTGTCTCATTACTTTCTAACATTTCTCTTTAATGATTTTCCAGCATAGATATATGGTGCTCATCATAAGACATGCCATCACATTCAGCTCTCAGGATTGTATGACAGCACTGTAGTCAAACTCATCTGAACAGTAATACAGTATAATGCTCTCTTTTACATGAACCTCACCAGACACATGCAGCAGCTGGACAGACCACAGAGCTTTCTCTTGTATGTGGAAAAATTAAAAGACATGTCACTGTAGTCTGTCTGGTATCAAATTACATTATAACTGTTATTCTAAGCCTCTTACATTTGGTTTAAGCACTTGGGCTTTAGGTCAGTTGTTTTAAATTAAGAAGGTTTGTAGTCTACATGCTTGTGAAAGGAGAGGGTAGCCTCTGCCCTTCTGAGCTGGTAATTCCTGGTTGAAGGCTTATTGTGCCTGTTGTTATAAGTGACATTGTTCTGGTTTAAGCACTTGGGCTCCATACCAGTTATTTTACATCAGGAAGATTTGTAGTCTAAACTCTTGTGGCAGGAAAGGAAAGCCTACACTCTTCTAAGCTTGGAATTGCTGGTGAAGGCTTATTGTGCCTGTTATTCTAAGTGTCTTTGCCCTGGTTTAATCACTTGCATTTCAGACAAATTATTTCACACTAGGAAGGTTTGTGGTCTACACTCTTGTGTGAGTATTCTACTGAATTACTGCTTTATGTTTTTTTCTGTTGAGACTGTGATTTTCTGCACTTTGAATTTCTAGTACTTCTGCATTGTATAGCATAGGATATATTCAACCTTGCTGAATCTAGACTGTTTGGCATAATCTGAGCACTAAAACCAGCCATCTTTTATTAAGAAGACCCCCTGCATCCTTATAGCACAAATGTGCAGCCCAGGACCCATCTGAGTTGGGGATTGTTGGAATAAGACTCACTCTTGGGCTTTCCCTTCAGTTACTTTTTCAAAATCATTTAACTTTGCTTATATTTAAGCATTGTGTTTGGGCAGGTTTGTCCTTAGTTTAGCTGAACTGCTCAGTTTGCACTGCTGCCCTGTGAGAAACTCAGGTATGCATTGTGAAGCACTGACACAGTTTTCTACCCCTACCCCTCCATAGAATAGCCACTTTTTGTTAGTCTAACAGCAGAACCTGGTTCATCTAGCCCACTCCCCACTAGTTACTACAGTATATACTTGTCATAATGGACTGACAGTTTCCCACAATTTTGCCAGCCACACTGATTGACACTGGCATCCTGTGGCAATGTAGCAATTGCCTCTTGTATACTGACAACCACTTACTTCTAAAACAATCAAATTCATCATGTGAGAGCTGTGCTATACTGTGAATTTGGAATCAATTCTCTCACATAACAACAAACCAGATACCAAACAGGTTGTCAGCACAGACATTGCATCTCTTGCACATAAGAAGCTCACAACACATACACCCACATATGAGGAGGTACTTGCTAGAAACCTACCTAAATATCCGAGACCACCCAAGCACAAACGTACCACACATATTGCAGACCCAACAGAATCTACTACACATAATAATGCACACAACAGTGTCTCAGCCAATAAACCCCTAAGACAAAACCCCTCAAAACCAAATGTCTTGGTCATAGGCAACTCCATAGTGAACTATAATTCCAATAATTATGCACCTGAGAAAGAACTTTGGGTGAAAGTTTTTACTTTCATGCTTGGGAAATTGCTTGGGATCATTAAAGGATTTTAGTTATTCGTGTGTACTTTTAATATTGTTTGGAATTATTAAAGGATTTTATCTCACTCTGCCAAGGCTACAATGCCTTCCACATATTCAGACCACAAAACAAGCATGAAAGAACCAAAGGCGGAGATGTATCCATCTTCATTAATGACAAATATGCCTCAAGACTGCTCAAACAGTATAAATCCCTAGAGCTACTCTAAGTCCAACTAACTGTTCATAAAACCCCCTTCCATATGATTGTTAGCTGTAGGTCTCCAATCATGAACCACAAAAACTGCTCTACCTACCTGGACCTACTTTAGTCACTTACTATACAGCCAAACATTTTGGTCATGGTTGATTTCTACTATCCTGCCATTGAATGGGAGTTATATATGACCACAAACATGCTCGCACTAAGGTTCATATTAACCCATATTAACCTGCATGCATTTACACAAATCATATCCACCCCTACCAGGATAAGTAAACCCAACCAAAAAGAAAGTATACTTGACTGGGTACTCATAAACAGTCACCCCCAACTGTACACCTCTGGTACCCTCCTTAATGGCCTAAGCGATCACCTTCTCACATATGTAATTAAGCACAAAACCATTAATTCCCAACAACCCTTACTCAGAAAGGTTAGAAACAATAAAAACTTTGACCCTGCCAAATTCCAACAAGAACTAAACTCATGTAATTGGTCTATTCTAAAACACCTCCCCTTAGTGGAAGCAGTAGCATACTTTAACAACAAATTCCTTGAGATCCTTGATTTGCATGTACCTATTCGTTCAAAGAGAACCAAGGCAAAAACTGCACCATGGCTTTCTATAAAGGCTAAAGTCAAAATTACCCTTAGAAACAAAGCACGGGCATTATGGCGTTCTTCTAAAGACCCTCAAGATCACATTAAATACAGGCAATCCAGGAACGAAACCATAAAATCAATTTTACAAGACAAAAAACAATACTACTGTAATTTACAGACAGTAAATCAAAATAACCCACAGAAGTTTTGGGCAGGTTTAAATAATCTACTACATCCTGGGCAAATTTCAACCCAAATCCCTGCTGCTACTATTGATAAAACCCCTGAAGATGTTTCTGATAGTTTTAACCAATTCTTTACTGATACAATTCAAGCCCTAGCTAGCCAACTACCTCCTAGCTTCCCTGGTCCTGAAAGTAGCACCCCTAGAAACCTACTCGCGTTCAGCTTCCAACCAGTCACCACTTCACTTATCGGTACCTTGATCAAAAAATTAAAACCCACTACACTTTCTGCTGATCAACTCCCTGCCGAGTACCTACAAAAATCAGCTGATGCTATTTCTTACCCCATCTCAATACTAATCAATCGAACCATAGTAGAAGCTAAAATTCCCACCATCTGGAAAATATCCTATGTAATCCCACTTCACAAAGGAGGCAGCTCTACTGAATTCTCCAATTATAGGCCAATAGCTATACTCTCTCCACTTGCAAAGATTATGGAAAAATGTATTCATAGACAACTCATGCACCACCTAATCCAGAATCACCTTATGGCAGACACTCAGCATGGCTTCCGTCCTCATCACAGCACTACTTCAGCCCTCCTAGCCTTTACTAACACCATAAACCATAATTGCAACAATAATTATATATCCTCAGCCCTCTTTTGGATCTTTCCAAGGCATTCGATATGGTTGATCACCAACTTTTAATCCACACCCTGCAAACATTCTGTCTAGATACTGGAGCCCTCCAATGGTTTCAATCCTACCTGAATGGTCGACAGCAGGCTGTCCTCTGGCAGAACAAACTCTCTAACCTTCTACCTAACACCCTTGGAGTACCACAAGGCTCTATACTAGGGCCCTTGCTGTTCTCCATCTTCATTAACGACCTTTATACTGTCATCCCAATAGTCAGCTGTATCCAATATGTTGATGACTCTACTCTGATTTGCTCAGCCACATCTCCAGTAGAGTTATGGTCAGCTACCCAGACCACCTTTAATACAATAGAAAACAGGCTTTCTGAACATCGTCTGATCCTAAATCCCAAAAAAACTAAAATGCTGTTATTTTCACCAACATGTAGGTCTACCACTTTCACCTTTACCATAAAATCAAATGATGGCACAATAATCTCCCCTGATCCATCTACAAAACTATCAGGTGTCATCATAGACAATAATCTAAAATTTGATCTACATGTTAACCAAACTATCAAAACCATCAATAAAAAACTTGGGTCACTTTACAGAATAAAAGCCTTCCTAACCCCTCCAGCTAAAATTGCCATAGCTCGCTCTCACCTTCTTTCAACCCTTCTGTATGCATCCCCTCTACTCTCGAATTTAAACAAGACTGTCCTTAACAAACTCTCAATTTGCTACAACCACATCGTCAGGTTTGCCACTGGGCTGCCTTTTAGGACACATCATTGCATCAATCTAAATCAGCTTGGGTGGCTTGAACTACCCAGCCTAATCCAGTATAACCAACTGATTATGGCCTATAAAATCCTCTATAATCCGGACAATACTCCTGCACTTAAAAATATTATCACCCCCTATAACAATCCTAGACCACTTCGATCCTCTAACAAACTACTAATTCAGACTAGCAAAATTAATAACACAGCCGGTGATTCTCTCTTTGCAAACTCTGTAAGTAGATCCTGGAACTCTCTTCCAGCTGATATTACTTTACTTTCCACCTTAGGTCAGTTTAAAGCTAGACTCAAACAACATTTGTCACTTAACTGGCTATGTCAATGTATCAAGCCTGGCTAACTCTCTCTAGAATGTGTAAAAATCTGTTAACCAGTTTACTGTGTAATTTAATTTAATCCTGACTTGTGCTCAGGATTAACTGTAACCTGTGGAACTTGTTTAACTTGCTTACTTATGTAATCTCTGTAAATAGTCTGTGTGTAATATGTAATGCTGGTATTATGTAATGCTGTATCTGCTTACCCTTGGAGCTTTTCTCCCCGGGCCTCCGCTGAAAATGGACATGCATCCAATCGGGCTATTCCGGTCAACAAATGTAAAATAAAAATAAAAATAAAATACATTTTGTTAATACAAATGCTCTGGAACAGATAGTCTGTACCTAAAGGGCTTGAATGTCCTAGACTTAGTACTCACCAGCACAGAAGGTCTCTGCTCCACCATCTGTTTTTTGCCATCCCTGGTAAGTTCTGATCATAAATCAGTCTTGTTTGAATTAACAATCATACCGGACCCCCGCAAGAGCAAAAAATATGAAATATTTCTCCAACACAAACTATTGCCCCCTCAGAGATGACATAAATAGTTTCAAACCCCCTGTTACTACTGTCAACAATGACTGCTATACAGAGGTATACAGAAATGTTCTGTATAAACACCTATACAAATGTATGGGCTCTGCTGTACCTGAACATATCAAAACAAGGTCCTTACAAAAAAAAGCCACCCTTGTGGCCATCAGGCATAAGTAGGTTATGCAACAACAGGAAGAACGTAATATCTAAGAAGAAGAGAAAAGTGACTCAGCAGAGGAAGGACACCCTTCACAGCTTGAACAAGCAAATTAGGTATCTTATAAAGTCTTCTAAAGTCAATTACGAAGCTAAACTAGCATCCCTAGCTAAGGATAATCACAAGGCATTCTTTAGCTGCATCAAAAATCTGAAAGGGAAGGCCAGACTAGTAGTGAACGGCACCACTCATACTGACCGTGAGGACATCGCCAACCTGCTAGCAGGCAGATTTGACATAAACTTCACCTCTCTGTCCCCACCAGACATACCCAAAAGCATAACTGTCACCAGTCCTCTACCTAGTGTCTCCAAAGAGCAGGGCATAACTGCATTTCCCATGGCCAGAAACACAGCCTCTGTGGGACCAGATATCATCCCAGGCTGCCTACTAAATAATCTAAGACAGGACTTTGCAGAACCAATTGGCACTCTCTTCAACCACAGTTTAAGTACTGGCTTTGTGTCAGCATAGTGGAAAACAGCAACAGTAATTCCCTTGCATAAAGTGGATCCATCAACTGACCCTGGGAACTATAGACCCATAAGCCTAACCAGTCTTATCTGCAAGGCTATGGAGAGAATTATCATATACCTTATCAATAAAGATATAAGTGACCTTCAAACTCTTGACCTGACCCAATTTTGCTTTTTTAAGGGTAGATCATGCTTAAGCCTGGTGGACTTCTTCAACAATGTCACCAAAGCCCCAAATGAAGACAAAACAGTACATACAGCCTATCCTGACTTAGCCCAGGCTTTTGACACAATCTCCCACTCAGATATCATTGATAAACTCACCCAGCTGGAAATTAACCCATATGTCACTAAATGGGCAGCCAACTGGCTCACCAACAGCATGCATACAGTCAAAGTTGGGGTTTCCACCACTACCAGCAGATCAGTTACCACTGGTGTACCACAAGGACCTATGCTGGACCCCCTACTGTTTGGAATCTATTTAACAGAAGTCCAGGTGAAAATAGATGGCTTGTGTCTTACCAAGTTTGCCGATGACTGCAAACTGGGTGCAATCATTAAGTCCCACAATGATGTTGGCATACTACCTAAAGGGCTTACACAGAAAAATAATTGGAGCCAAAGCCATGGACTTAAACTAAACACAAAACAAAATGCATTATCATCCCTTTCGGCAAAGGAGAAGTCCCTGCAAATTACAATATTAACAGTATCCCCCTGAGCTCAAATCCTGTGGTGAGAGATTTGGGAAGACATGTTGATAGCAACCTTAACTTTGATCACCATGTGTCCACAGTGGTAAAGAAGGCCTTCTATGTTGCACATCTCATAAGTAAGGGCATCACATCCAGATCTAAGGATGTTGTAACTCCCTTTTACTCATCCCTCATCAGACCACTAATAGAGTAGAATGCTTCCTTCTGTATGTACCTCACCAGACACCTGTAGCAGCTGGAGACACCTCAGAGGTTTCTCACCAAGAAAATTCAGGACCTACATGGACAGACTGAAGGCCCTGTCACTGTACTCTATTTCTTATAGGCTGTTGAGAGGTGACTTGTGCCTGGCATACAAAGCAATCTCAGACCCTTCCCTAATGGAAATGTTGCACATCTGCAAGTCACATGGTACAAGATTCACTTGCTTTATGGATCTTAATCTAGCCTGTGATAGTAACAGGACACGCTGGAGAGACAGATATGTCTCCCAGAAATTGCCACTCCTTTGGAACAAACTTCCAATTCAAATAAAACAGAGCTCCTCAATGACTCTATTTAAGCATAACTTAGACAACTGGATGGAGGACCGTAAATTTATCCTGGGGGGTGTCACCTATGTCGCTCTTGGATAAGGGTAGCTGGTACTGATCATAGACTTACACTGCAAATATAGACCATACAACTTGGTCAATAGGAGAACAAAGGTATAACATGACTAGGTTTATAAAGGACCTAGGGCTAATAGCCTAGTAGCCTTCTATGAACATATGAACCTAAGGTGACATCTTTCTGTGTTCCAGGCCAGTGTCTGATCATGCCCTGGTTTGATGACCGCATATTCAATAATCTGATATAGCTGATGACATTAGCATTGTCTATTGAGCATATGGTAATAACAGTGCCCCACATGCTGGTGTAAAATGCACTCTGTAATGTCAAGTAACACCACACACACACACACACACACACACACACACACACACACACACACACACACACACACAGTTGATTACAGTGAGAATTGAAACCTTACCTAAGTATACAGACTACAAAATACAGTACTTTACACAAGCACCATGGCACAAGTCTGACTTTTACATGGCTGCAGGTCAACTTATAGTGGATGACATCAGCAGGCCATGTGGGAGACACAAGGTTGGGAGAGCTGCATGAAATGGATGTGTAGTCTTGTGCATGTATGAAAATACTGGTAAGCCATGCCATTGGAGAAGTAACTGTAGGATAGCATATCTATTCTGCTGAGTAGAGATACACATACACCTAGTTGACTGCAAAAAGAACAGAACCTCTACCTATCTAAGTACACACACTATAGAACACAGTACTTTATGCAAGATCCATGGCACAAGTTTGACCTTTACATGGCTGCAAGTCAACTTACAGTGGATGACATCAGCAGTGCATGTTGGAGAGAAGATGTTGTGAGGCCTGCCTGAAATGGATGTGTAGCCAGGTGCAAGTGTTAAAATACTGCAATTTATGGGATTGGGGCTGTAACAACAGGATACACACTTGCTCTTCTGGCTAAACACACATACACACACATAAACACACACACACACACACACACACACACACACACACACACACACACACAC
>NC_056730.1:650096931-650131931 GCF_019279795.1 Protopterus annectens | reverse complement strand
ATATCGTGCAAACATGCAGCTCAAAAAGTGAAGGAAAGGTTGTAGACCCTGTACTAGAACCAGGAACATCTATACTAAAGCCCTACATAAACACATGTTGCCACAGGAATAGTTATGTGACAAGCAGTGAGAAACCTGTCATTCAATCCTCTTTCCTGTTTTCGCACTAAACACCCCATCACCCAAACAATGACAAAAATTTAAAAAGAAATTTTAATTTAAAGCAGACAGTGATGATTCATTTTAACAAACAATAAATAATTGTTTACAATTGTACAATTTGTTACAATTCAGAAATTCGAATGAGTTTTGACCTCATTTGTATCTTCACCATGCTGACAGTCCTGAATCTATACAGTTGGTAACAGTGTAGGCAGGGAAATTGAAGGGGAGCCCAGTGTTGTACACTTAAGGGAGGGTATTACTTTGGTTTATATCTACACAGAGGAATGCAGGTTTTGATACAATTTAACTATATTCCATCAGATGCATACTGCATATGCGTACGTGATAGTATGAATAGTATGTTTCATGGGGTTTACACTTTTAGTTGTCTACATTAGTTATGAGTACATTCTTCATTTGGGGTGGGCGAGCAAAGCTGCATTTATGTCATGGCATTTAAAAAGGAATTGTCATTATTGTTACTTTTCTAGCATCCACCATGTCTGATAATGTCATAATATGTGTGTGGGGTTACATGTTACAGTCAGTTCTGTACAAATATATGGACTTTTACTTGATCTTGTTTCTGTGTAGACTCCATTCCATGGCTGTATTCAGAAAATAACTCAGCTACTTATGCTGTAATTTGCATGTCACCAAAGTTTCCATGTTTGCACATGAGTGCGCGCCACTATGTGGAGTTTATTGAATCTAAAACCATTTGCGGTCATGTGTGCATTGCACTACAATGTGCATACAATCAAAAATGACCATGTAGGATTTATTGAATCCCCCTATCTGTAGTATTGATAAGGAAAGGGAAGAGCAATCCACACCACCATGATCATCCTGGCTCTTTTATTTATTTATTTGTTTGTTTGTCTGTTTGTTTATTCTCATCATAGTCTGTGGAAACCATAAAGTTATCTCTGAGGTTCAGCTGCACCTTAATGAAATGCAAAACTCTACTATATAGAACTTCATATATCGAGCAATAAGTATACAGGTTCACAGAATGCCACTGATATGAACATCTTTCTTGCCCCAATCTGCAATAGCATAATACTAATGGGCTGCAGCATTCCAAGTGAGTGGTTAGAAATTTTGGGTCAAGTTTGCAATTAAAGTAGTTACTCACTTAACTTCTAGAATAAAATAAAATAATGAGGAGCCTTTTAATGTTGAGTTTAATAGAGGAACACAAAAAGTACAGTTGTGTACACTTACCATAAATGTAGATGTTTGAATGTATTCACTGTTGCAGTCATTACATTTGCGTTATCTGCTTGCATTAGCCCTCAGTCGACCTGATTAACAAAGTCTTGGGTCCTGCATCAGATGCTGTCCCTTCTTCCATGACGTCAGGTTGTCAGGGGTATAAAATATGCAGCCGACCCCATTACATCTGTTTTTCTTGCCCCAGATGTCAAGTGCCCCCCTAATGGGAAGCAATTAAATCTATAATTACAAGGATATACCTCCAAAAAAAAAGCAAGTACACCAAAAAGCTTTTTGAGCATAGTAAGGGAGAGTAGAGGTATAGCCAAAAGAATAAAAGGGGGCTGGAGGGAGGGTAACCAGGACTGCACTAGTGAATACACTTGAACATCTACATTTATGGTAAGTGTACACAACTGTACTATGTTCTTCATGTTTCACTGTTGCAGTCATTACATTCGGGTAGATTCCCAAAGCTAAGGTTGGGAGGAGGAATTTAAATAGAATTAGGACCAGCTATAAGACCCTGCAAGACTGTAGTGGCAAAGCCAGCTCTGGATTTAGAGAAAAATGGCAAATGATAATGCTTGGTGAAAGTATGTACAGAACTCCAAGTGGCAACTTCTAGGATGTCCCTGGTAGGAACGCCCATGAGAAAGGCTGTGGAGGTAGATGCAGCCCTGGTTAAATGGGGTCTGACACCCTGTGGGATAGGTTTTCCATGGTGCTTATAGCAGAAATGAATGCAGTGGCCTATCCATTTAGAAATGTCTTGTTTGAAATAGCTTTTCTCTCTGTCCCTGCAGCAAATGCCACCAGCAGTTTTTCAGATTTCCTTTGAGGTTTAGTCCTGTCCAAGTAAAATCTATGTTGTCTGTGCACATCTAAGGAGTGCAGTATCTGTTCCCCTTTGTTCTGTGGGTTAGGAAAGATGGTAGGCAAATGAATGGACTGATTAAGAGCCACACTGGAAACCACCTTGGGCATGAAAGAGGGATTGGATCTGAGGGACACCCTGTCCGCATGAAAGATGATGAAAGGCTCCACTGCCATAAGGGCCTGTAATTCAGATACCCTTCTTGCAGAAGTGATTGCTAAAAGGAAAGCTGTTTTCCAGGAAAGGAATGCTAAATCTACAGTAGCAGCTGGCTCGAAAGGAGGAAGATTGAAGTTCTCCAAGACAAAGTTAAGATCCCAGGCTAGAGGTGGAGCTCTCCTGGGTGGCCTTAAATTTTTGGCCCCTCTGAGGAACTGCTTCAGCAGTGGGTGAGAGAAGGGAGGCTCTGTACTGTAATGAGCTGAAATGGCTGAGGCATGAATTGTGATGGAGGAAAAGGACAAGCCCTTATGAAGCATCTCAGTCAAGTATTGTAGAATCTGAGGTAAATTAGGCACTGCTGCGCTCATCCCTTGAGAATGTTTCCAGGCACAAAATCTTTTCCATTTTGCAGCATAAGATTTTCTAGTACTAGGCCTCCTTGCCTCTAAAATGATATCCATCACTGATTTACTGAGGGATGGTAAAGGAGAGATTAGGTAATTAGCCAGGCTGCTAGGTTCAGGGTTTGTAGCTGAGGGTGCAGAATCTGGTTCTCCTGCTGAGACAACAGGGAAGGAGTCTGAGGCAGGTACCATGGGGCCAAGAGTGACACACTGCGCAAGAGGGGGTACCAGTGTTGGCGTGGCCAGTCTGGTGCAATTAAAATTGTCCTTGGCTTGTCCTGTTTGATCCTTAATAGTACCTTTGAGAGCAGAGGCAGAGGAGGAAAGGCATAAACTGATAGGTTTTTCCAGCTGAAGGATAGACCATCCACTTTACAAGCTAGCTTGTGGGGAATCCTTGTGCAAAATTTGCCCAATTGATGGTTCTGGGGGGAGGCAAACAGGTCTATATCTGGGCTCCCCCACTTGCTTGTCAACATGTTGAAAATCCTTGGTTCCAGTTTCCACTCTTGTAGGTCCATGATGTTTCTGCTTAGTCTGTCTGCCAGTGTATTTAGTTTTCCCAGCAGGAATTGAGCTTGTAGAGTCACTTGGTAGCTCAAGGCTGTGTTCCACAATGCCATGGCTAGTCTGCAGAGGGGGTATGAATGTGTACCCCCCTGCTTGTTTATGTACCACATGACAGTGGTGTTGTCTGTCTTAACCAGTAATTGCCCTGGAAAAATGTGGTCCTTGAAGGCTGTCAGAGCATTCTGTACAGCTAACATTTCCTTTTGATTTATGTGCAGGTGCATTTGACTTGGGTTCCATTTGCCCTGAATGCACTTCCCTGCCAGGTGAGCCCCCCATGCATAGTTTGATGCATCTGTTGTTAAGGATTGGGTGGCAGGGGGTAGTGTGAATGGTATTCCCCTGTTTTGGTGGCAGGCCTCTGCCCACCAAAGGAACTCTAGGTGTAGGCAAGGTATGATAGGAATCATTGCTTCTCGATCCTGTGAATGTTGACACCATAAGCTTTTGCGATACCGTTGTAGTTTCCTCATATGCAGCCTTGCATATGGAACTAGAAGAATGCAGGAGGCCATGAACCCCAAGGCTTGCAGTATTTGCCTTGCAGATAGCTGGGTTTTTGTGATCACTTGTTTGAAGTAGGTTGTCAAATGAATCCGTTTCTCTGGCTTGAGGAAAGCCATCTGGGAAGTTGTATTCAAGCTTGCTCCCAGGAATATAATTTGTTGACAGGGTACTAGGTGTTATTTCTTTTCATTTATGGTGTACCCCCAGACAAGTCAGCACCCTTTGAACAAAGGCCAGATGATTCAAAAGTATGTCCCGGCTTTCTGCCTGAATTAGACAATCATCCAGGTATGGGTATATATGAATATTTCTTTGCCCGCAAAATGCAATAACTGGAGCTAGACACTTTGTGAATACCCTGGCCACAGTAGATAAGCTAAAGGGCAGTGCAGAGAACTGATAGTGCATGTAGCCTGCTTTGAAGCGTAGATATCTTCTGCAAGACTCCCTGATAGGGATGTGCAGGTATGCTTCTTTAAAGTCTAGTGTTGCTAACCATGCATCTTTGCCTAACATAGAAAGCAGCTGGTGAAGAGTCAGCGTTTTGAATTTTGGAATCACCAGAAAGGTGTTTAGAGTAGAAAGTTCCAGAATAGGATGCCATGTATTGCCTTTTCTGGGTACCAGGAATAATTCTCGAATAGAAACCTTGTCCCTTTTCCTCTTCTGGTACCAACTGAATAGCTCCCATGCTTAAGAGAGAGAGAACTTGATTTTGGGCCTCTGCCCACTGATTTGGGGGTAGATCTGGCCACCCACTTGGTGTTGGTAATGTGTGGAAGTGAAATCTGTATCCTTGGAACATTATATTTAAAACCCATTTGTCCTGGGTAATGAGTTCCCAGTTTTTGGACTGCAGATCAATCTTTCCGCCTAAAGGAGCATTCAGTTGAGAAGTGCTTGGAAGTTTTAAAAGCAAGTCATTGAGACAGTTTTCCATAGGAGGGAGTCTTACTACTCTCAGATTTGGGTGCGGAAATCCCCCACTGCTTAGTCTTATGTGTCTCCTTGGACTGAAATCTGGGGTTTCTGCTGTGTCTGGGTTTGGCTTGAGAAGACCTGGAAGGGGCTGGAAAGGACCAATTCTTAGAGTGCCAATGCCTACTAAATCTAGGAGGCTGAACCTGAAAGAAATCTTTAAGAGTTTGCATAGATTTAGCTTTGTCTTCCATCTTTTTAAGAACTTCCTCAGCCTTGTTGCCAAACAGGTGGTCCTGATTCAAGGGAGCATCCAACAGTTTAGCTTTAACATGATCAGGCAAAGATTGCTCCTTAAGCCAAGCATGCCTTTTGAGCACAGACCCAGTAACAGCAGGCCTGCAAGAGGCCTCTAATGAATCAAATCCACATTGCAAAGTACGTTTACTAACCTGTTCAGCAGAATGCATTAAATTCTGTAATTCTTTATTTTCAGCACAGTCAGGAATCAACATCATTTTCTGTTTAAGCAACCCAATAACATGTTGTTGATACTTTAACATATGAAACAGGCAGTTTAAAGCCCTAATGGCCAAGGTTGCAGAAGTGTAAACCTTCTTACCCCATCTATTCAGCACCCTGGAGTCTCTATCAGAAGGGGTAGGTTTTTTAGCAGTAGAAGCCTTAATGCCCTTAGGTCCCTGTGAAATAGTCTCTGGAACCGCAATAGGACTTTTAAAAACAAACTTGTGTGAATCAGGATCCCTGTAATATCTGTCAAGTTTTCTGGGAGCAGGAGGCAAAGAATCAGGGGCCAAACAAAATTCTGAAAAAGCACCATCAACAATGTCTAGTACAGGAGGTATAGCTAAAGGCCTGTGCTAAGGCAGGAGTAAGAAATCTCTAAGCCTTTTTTCTGAATCAGAAAAATCCTGGCTTTCCCATTGGAAATTCTCCCTTAGTGTATGTAAGGTTTCACCAAAAGAAAAATCCTCTGGAGGGGAAGCAGAGGGAATAGAGTCCCCTGCATCAGAATCCTCATAAGTAGATAAGGGCAAATCCAGATCATCAGAAGAATCAGAATAATCATAATCCTGGTCAGAAGATTCATAAATAACTTCAGTCCTAGGTCTCTTAGAAGGGGGAGTTTGGCTTCCCCTGATTAAAGTTATAAAATCTTCAGCCATTCTTATCATTTGCTTTTTAAGCATAGAGGCCTGAGCATTTGGCCTGGGCATCAGTTTCTTAGGCATGGTTCGAGATTTAGGCCTAAATGAAGAAGGAGGCATTGATTTAATATGTAAGTCCATAGGCCTAAATACACCCTCAGAAGCTGGTGCCTGCACAGCAGCTCTGGACCCATCCAAGGTAGAGACATCCGCAGGTTCCACAGTTGAAGCATCTCATGGCATACCGGACTCCAAATGGGTCTCAGTAGAGGCCTGCGAATCAGAAGTAGCGGGTATCAGGGGCTGCAAAAGTGCCTCACTGAGTACAGGTGAACTGGCGACTGGCTTAGGAAAAGCGTCATTGGCAGCTTTGGACCTAGGCAGCCTGTCTCTGTCTTTATCTTTGTGCTTTTTCGGAACCCCGGTAGTCGGATGACTAACCAATATTTCTGGATAATTAAACCGAGAACCGAAATATTTAGAGGCAAAAATATACTGACGATGGATAGTGCACTGATTAAATAAAGCACAAAACTGACAGCAAGGAACGTCATGGTCAGAGCCTAGGCAAGAAATACAGTACGAATGAAAATCTTTGTGAGGTATTTACTTTCCACAAGTAATGCAATTATTAGCTTTTACTGACATTGGTAAGGAACAAGAAAAAGTTTCCCTAATGGGGTACTTAGCTTTAGTTGTAGACTTCAGTTCTGAAACTCAAAAACAAAAATTTCAGGAGTCGGCCGACCGGCACTTGCGAACTGCGTCTGCTTTGGGCACCGCACAGCAAGAAAGACTGATGTAATGGCATCGGCTGCTGCATGTTTTATACCTCTGATGACCTAACATCATGGAAGAAGGGACAGCATCTGATGCAGGTCCCAAGACTTTGTTAATCAGGCCGATTGAGGGCTACTGCAAGCAGATAACCCAAATATAATGACTGTAACAGTGAAATACGAAGAACATCTGCAGTGGTTCATTCTGACACCATTTTATTAGCACCCAGAAAGACACTTTTTGACAATAAGAGATTTAATTATTATGTGATTAATCACTGCCAGATCATCTACTGCTTCAAAAAATCATACTACAAATTAACAGTAGTAAGTACATTGTACAATAAAACTAAATGAGCTATCACTGCAACCAAGTTCACGAAGGAGCAAGCCCCTTTACCTGCAATCACTATATACAGCTACTCTGAGGTCAGACAAACTCAAAAAAAGGGAAACTCACCTTTTCCTGTCTTCGTTGAGTCACACAAAACCAAATGTAAAAGCACATCACTGTGAGACAGACATTCGTACATAATGGATGTGATCTTCTTCTAGTAATGTTTAATGACACAACATAGCATTACACAAATAAATGTCACATTATGAAGAGTTCATATTGTAAAATGACTAATGTGAGTTGTAGACAATAATGAATACACAATTCATTAATGTTTGCAACTCACTTTAGTCATTTTATTACACAATCTCTTTGTAACAGTACAGGAATTAAAAAAATATGCAGTTGTATTTTTTGTCTGATAACAAGATAGTCGATGGCTTTATAGCAAAAAAGAGTAATATATAAGTCATTCATTTTGGGATTTAGTTATCTAAGCAAATCCAAATGTATTTATCTCATTAATGATACATTCTTAATTTTGTAGAAGTAATTTGGATGCACAGACTTCTTGTACAATGTCATTAATGGTCATAAAGGTAGTAATATGTAAGGATGATGTTTATGAACATAACATACTAGCCAAAGGTGATTTTGTGCATTGAAGAAAAGGTGCAAAGTGCATGAATATGGCAAGGCTCATTCAGTCACAAAATGGTGCATTATGTTGGCTGTGTGGTGATTTCATTGCTATTATTGAAGAGTGTACAGCATGGAGAGTGCTGTACGTTGGAGTCATTAGCAATGAAGCAGTCAAGAATGTTTCAATATTATTTGGGTTGATGCACAGCTTGGTGGCACTATATGAACACAGAGTGGGGTCCAATGCTCTGCAAGCAAAGAGTCTGCAAGTGAAAAAAGGGCTTTGAATAGAGCATTCATGAATAATTAATTATGTAGTGCCATGTTCTTCACTGAGATACAAAATTCCCTTGCACAGCTACTGCTCACCCAATGACCCACACAGTTTTGACCAGGAAGCTGACATTGTACTGATGTCAAGCTGGGGGGGGGGTACAGCTATAAGATCATCTGTGCATTTGACTGCGTAGGAAATATTATTCCAGCTTACACTTCAAATGATAACATTATGTAACAACTTTGCAATAGATGTACAAGAGATCAAGTTTTATGAAAGGTTGGACACTAAGGAGGGGGAAAAGATCTGTACCAATTGGCTAGACAACCAAGTTAGGAAAGATGTGCAGCAGGTTAGGATGATAAAGGATAATGAGGGAAACGTATTCACAAGTAAGGAATTTGTGTTGAGCAGTTGGAAAGAGTACTTTGAGGGGCTGATGAATGAAGAAAATGAGAGAGAGAAGGTTGGATGATGTAGAGACAGAGAATCAGGAAGTGCAACAGATTAGCAAGGAGGAAGTAAGGACAGCTATGAAGAAGATGAAGAATGGAAAGGCTGTTGATCCAGATGATATACCTTTGGAAGCATGGAGGTGTTTAGGAGAGATGGCAGTGAGGTTTTTAACCAGATTGTTTAACGAGATCTTGGAAAGTGAGGGGATGCATGAGGAGTGGAGAAGAAGTGTATTGGTACTGATTTTTAAGAATAGGGGTGATGTGCAGAGCTGTAGTAACTACAGACTGATAAAACTGATCAGCCACAGCATGAAGTTATAGGAAAGAGTAGTGGAAGCTAGGTTAAGAAGGGAGGTGATAATTAATGAGCAGCAGTACATTTCATGCCAGGAAAGAGCACTACAGATATGATGTTTGCTCTGAGGGTGTTGATGGGGAAGTATGGAGAAGGTGAGAAGGACCTGAATTGTGTCTTTGTGGACTTAGAGAAAGCATATTACAGGATGCCTAGAGATGAGTTGTGGTATTGTATGAGGAAGTTGGCAGAGAAGTATGTAAGAGTGGTACAGGATATATACAAGGGCAATTTGGCAGCGGTGAGGTCTGCGGTAGGAGTGACAGATGCATTCAAGTTGGAGAAGGGATTACATCAAAGATCAGCTATGAGATCTTTCTTATTTGTAATGGTGATGGACAAGTTGACAGATGAAACCAGACAGGAGACACCATATACTATGATGTTTGAGGATGACACTGTGATTTGTAGCAAAAGTAGGGAACAGGTTGAGGAGACCCTGGAGAAGTGGAGATATGCTCAAGAGAGGAGAGGAATGAAAGTCAGCAGGACTAAGATGGAATATATGTGTGTAAATGTGAGGGAGGACAGAAGAATAGTGAGGATGCAGGGACTAGAGGTGGCAAAGGTGGATGAGTTTAAATACTTAGGATCAAGAGTTCAGGGTAATAGTGAGTGTGGAAGGGAGGTGAAGAAGAGAGTGCAGGCAGGGTGAAGTGGATGGACAAGAGTGTCAGAAGTGATTTGTGACAGATGGGTACCAGTAAGAGTGAAAGGGAAGGTCTACAAGATGGTAGTGAGACCAGCTATGTTATATGGGTTAGAAATGGTGGCACTGATGAAAAGACAGGCATCAGAGCTGGAGGTGTTAGAGTTACAGATGTTAAGATTTGGATTAGGTGTAATGAGGATGGATAGGTTTAGAAAAGAGTATATTAGAGAGTCAGCTCAGGTTGACAGTTTGGAGCCAAAGCCAGAGAGGCAAGATTGCATTGGTTAAGGGACGCTGGGTATATTGGGAGAAGGATGCTAAGGATGGAGCTGCCAGGTAAGAGGAAGAGAGGAAGGCCTAAGATAAGGTTTATGAATGTGGTGAGAGAGGACATGCAGGTGGTTGGTGTGACACAGCAAGATGCAGAGGACAGGAAGAAATAGAAAAAGATGATCCACTGTGGTGACCCCTAATGTGAACAGCCAAAAGAAAAAGAAGAAGAGGACGTACAAGAGATCAACAACAACAGCATTGATCAGTATATGATTAGGACCCAAAAGTACAGTGGTTCTATGAATAAACTGGAACACAGCACTGGGCTTCAAGGTCATCTGCCATGCAAATCAGCATTGCTATTTTACTTTTCTGGATCATTATCATGGCAGCAATTGGGAGGTACTTGTAAGGAGCTACAAGTAGCTTATGTTTATTGGCCATGGTATATGATTTGAAAACTTTTGTTGTTTTGTACCTTGAGCCGCAACTTCACACTCACAGATGAATTAATGGCTTTCTAAACATATACAAACTAATTTCGGATACAGATATAAGGATCCAGTATATAAATAATAAAAACACTAGGTAAACAGTGTTTCAAATGTATGAAAACAGTTCAGAACAACAAGTACTGTATCTCACATGTATCATAATATTGTTCTTTACTTATTTCTACAAGAGTGTAATTTATTTTTTTTTTAAATCCAGGATAAGTATTTTGAAAGGTGGGAAAGGATATATTATCCTTTATGCAAATAACTATTTCAGTAACACAAGTCAACATTTGACATTCACAAACAAATCTTCCACTTAGAAGTACTGTACTTTTATGGGCATCATATTCACACAAGTAGCGGCTGATGATCTGGGGCTACAGGACTGAAGTCTCTTCAGGGAACCCACAGCAAATTTACTACAAAAGAATAAAATAGGGCCAGAGCCTGAATGGGTAACTGAAAGCAGCAGTATTTTAGAGCTCCATATAACTAGTTAAATAAGACAGGAAAAAAATATTATTTTTGTTCTTCAAAGTATAAAATCTTATAGATAAAGGACTAATTTACATAATTAGAAACTTTGGTGAAGTTTTACAAATATTTTCCTGTCAAAAAGCAACTCAAGGAATTCTCATCAGGATGCTGCCTTAAGGAACTACAACAGATGACATCTTCCCTGCAGGAGTTATCTTTGAAGATGGATGATTTTAAAGAGAACCTAGAAAATCTTAAAACAAGCAGTCAAAAACAGGCTGACACCCTCAGTAATGCTACAACACCAGACAAGGATAACAGGAATAGAGGTTTCACTAAATGACTTAGAAAGCAGACTTAAGGAGGAAGAAACACAGAAAGAACTGCTTCTTAAACAAAACACTTGGTTGGTTAATAAAGTAGATGACTTGGAAAATAGAGAGAGGAGAAATAACATCAGGATTTTCGGATTACCTAAAAATACAGAAGGTGAGGATATTATTATCTTTTTATCAAGCTGGATCCCTGACTTTTTAAATTTAAAAGAAAGGCTTTCCTTTGGCATTGAAAGGGCACACAGAACTCTTGGGAAACCTCCCACTAACTCAAACTCTCCTCCTAGGTCAATAATTATTAAATTTCTTTCATACATGGACAAGGAACTGCTTTTAAGATCTGCTTGGAGGAAGGCACCTCTAAAGTATAAACAAAGCCTGATAAGATTTGATAACAACTATTCATCTAGAATAATGGAACAAAAGAAAAAAGTGTGGCCAATAATAAAGTTTCTGAAACAAAATAACATCAAGGCACAGCTTGCATATCCAGCTAAGATAAGTATACTGTATGCCAACGAGATGAGAACTTTTATTGACTAAGAGGAAGCCTCTTCATTTATTAAAACTAATAATGTGATTACTTTACTAGAATATATGGATTGGATGTCACCTTCTCTTAAGAGAACAAAAGAAACAAATGTCTGGACAGACATTAAAAAGAAGAAGCAAAAGGCTAATACTATTACAGCCAAATCTCTCAAAGCATCTACTATGATATGAATTGTTTTAACATTACTTTAAAGGACCAATTTTACTGCTTGGAATTTTAAAACAAAGGTAACTAACTACTGGAATCTTTATCTATATTTTTTGAAAATAGATGACACATGAGAGTTTTCACATTACCTCAGGTATGTAAAACAGGGTACTTTTCTTTCACAGAAGGAGGGTTATATAGCACATAAAATATTTATACTGTAAATCAACCTGCATGGTATACGTGTATTTTCTTTTAATTTTCTCTTTTATTTCTCTCTCTTTTCTCATTATTTATTTTAACTGCATATTGTCTCCTTTTCTAAATTCTCTCATATTTACTATACTCATGTAGTCTATATATATTTAATAACTCACTATCTATACATAGATAAATAATAGTCTAAAATAATCTAGTTTTAAGGTAGACTAATTGGAATAGTGAACTTAATTGTTATTACAATATTTATTATAGTAATGATAGACACTGTTATGCTTAATGGGATTGGGGACATGTTTGTGATTAACTCTGAAATGTTCCATTCATGTACATATGTCCTTTGAATTATTTCCTTTTAGTATTAACAAATATATAAAAAAAAAAGGAGGGAAAAATGTATTGTTGGTTAAGAGAAGTGCAGCTTTCTTCACATTCTATTTGCCTCGTGAGCTATTTCATTTTTTTTAACATACACAGCTCAGAAACTGCTATATTTGCATTGCCATAGCAACAATAAATAATTGCAGCAGTTTCTAAGGACACTGTGATCCCGCAAAGTGCATTTAGCCTCGCATATAACAAATACTAAGAAAAAGTAATGTTTAGTTATTAAAATGAAATACAACCTAAGCAAGGTAAAATAAATACATAATAGGACTATTTGTAAATATTTCATGATTTATCCTCATAGGATTACATATTCCTTGAAACACAACTGGAATGTTCCCAACCTACATGTGCATTTAAAAGTAGATGCTTGATTAAAAAGTATTACTCAGTTTAACATGCTAGCCGTGGTGGTGCAGTGGTAGCATTGTTACCTCATAAAAAGAGGTTCTCCCATTCGATTCTCGGCTGGAGCGCCTTCTGTGTGGAGTCTGCATGTCCTCCCCATGGTTGAGTGGCGTTCGAAAGACATGCGTAAAATGGGCATGCCTTTGTTGAAGGTTGGGCATTGAGCTGGCACCTTGGCACTGTAAAAATCTACTGCCAATCATTAGCGGACCGGAGTTCCGCTGTGGTGACCCCTAACCGGGAAAAGCCAAAAGAAGAACTTAGTTTAACATGCTGATTCCACAAGTTGTCTGCACTGTAAAAGTTACATTTTATTTGTAACTTGAAATTGACAGTCTCTAGAGCACATGAAAAGATACATATTACTTTTTGCAACATGTTATCTTTTAGTTACCTCACACTCTGTACAAACTCACTTGGCAGCTGATAGCTATTTATTTAAAATATCAGTTTAAATATTAAATGTGCCCTTGAAATGTTATTGACATTTTGACAAAATATAATCTGAACTGTAAAATGAATGACAGTTTTTGACACTACAGTATAAGTAAAAATGTATATTGACAAGGAAGTATTGAAATGTTTTAGACTTCCAGTTAAAATAGCTTACTGTCAACATTTTCCGATATCAGAAAGTTTAAAGAGCTAGGAAATTACTATTATTTGTCTTTATAATGTTTATTAGACAGATGTTAGACTTTGCTTTGTTTAATGAATTGTGACATGTTTATGAAGAAAAGTGGACACAATTAGATGTTATTGCAATAGTTATTAGATTAATGATGGACACTGATATGCTTAATGGGTTACGGGGCATGCTAGCGATTAACTCTGAAATGTTTCATTTATATACATACTGTCAATTGAATTATTTCCGATAATATTAACATAATATATATATATATATATATATATATATATATATATATATATATATATATATATATATATAAGGAGGGGAAAATGTATTGTTGCTTGTGTGAAGTGAAGCTTTCTTTACATTCTATCAGCCTCGTGAACTATTTTAGTTTTTTTTTTTTTTTTTAATACTTATTGATCAGTAACCGCTATATTTGCATTGTCATGGCAACAGAAAACAACTGTGGCAGTTTATATGGACTTTGTGAATCTGCGAAGTGCATTTAGCCTCGCAGATAACAAAAAAAAAAGTAATGTTGTTTAGTTATTAAATTGAATTATAATCTAAGGAATGGTAAACTAGATAACTTAATAGAACAACTTGTAAATACTTTATAAATAACTCACATTGGACTACACATTCCTGGAAACTCAACTGAAATGTTCCCAAATTACTTGTGAACTTAAATGAAACTGCCTGATTAATAAGCATAACTTATTTTAACAACCTGAATCCATAAGCTATCTGCTCTATACATGCTACATTATATATGTCACTTGCATACGACAGTCTCTAGAGCACACAAAAAGAAGAATATTACTTTTGCAACATGTTATATTTGCACTACCCATACATACTATACTAATTCAATTGGCAACTGACAAGTTATTTATTTGAAACATCATTCTAAATATTAATTGTGCCCATGAAATATTGTTGCCGTTTTGACAAAACAAAACCTGAATTGAAAAAGGAATGATTTGAAGAAGTGAAGTATTGTACAGATTTCAAAGACAGCTATTGACACTACAGTATAAGTAGAAATGTATACATGCAAGGAAAAATTGTAATGCTTTAGTTAAAATAGCTTATTGTTAACTTTTTGCTTTATCAGAAATTTTAAAGAGCTAGGAAATTATTTCTAATTTGTCTTTATATTGTTTAGTAGAGTGACGTTAGTCACTGACTTGTTTAATGGATTGCGAGTCATGTACAAGACGGACCACTGAATGTTATTTCTTTTTACCTATGTTTGCTGAATTACTTTTATTAGTACTGATTTAAAACAAGGGAAGGTAAGGAAAGGGAAACCTCTGTTTTTGGTCAAGGGAGGAGATGCTTAAAAGTATTCTAACTGCCCCGATAACTCTTTAAGATGCTCTAAACACCATTTGATTAATACTTACCTAAGGTAAGTCTTGATTACCATATGGGTTCCTACACATTAATTCTAGACCTGATGTGATTACCCATTCAGGAAGCAGGAGGTGTCCTATGCAGGGTGGGAATTGTCAGGGTGATCATAGTTTGTTGTTAGACTCTGCTTTGTAAATCTATAAATATGTAAAAGCACTGCACAATAGAATGTAGGGTGCCTCTGCTCAGAGTCAGGATACCACTGATAAGCCATGTCTTTTCATAAGTGTAAGTTGAGGTTGGTGAGTTGAAGAGTGGGAAAGTAAAGGAAGGCAGTACACCTACAGTAAATTCATATTTCATTGGTAATCACTCATTGTTTCCTACAGAGTCCTTTTAGTCAAATTATTTTAGTAATAATATTTGTGTTGTTGACTTATTAAGTGTATGCTCCTCTGTTGCATTTAATTGATCCAAAATGACATATCTGACATGTTTGGGATCTCTTAAGGGTAACACAATATTGGATATTTTCAAAGTCAACATAATAATTGTTTACACTAAGAACATTCCATCCTGATATTTAAAATACAATAGAAGAACAATGAATAATATAGAATTTCATATCTCTTTTAAAAAAATTATCCATATAATAATTTAACATATGGAGCTCAGTTGATATTGTTGGTTAAAGGTATGAGCGATAATCCAATAGATCTATCTTTATCTATTGGATTAGGAATGACTTTCATTCCATGTTTAATGGGAAATTCATATTTACTTGTATTTGATACTTTAGAATTAATGCAACAAACGAATAGGAAGACACAGAGACAGCTGATATATCCAGTTCAAAACTTTTACTGCAGTGCAGCAAAACACAAGCGCTTCCACCAAACAGACATCATCAGGTGTATTACAAAAACACTAACAAACATCAAATGTCACATGATACAAATTCAAATTTGAAACCACAAATTTAAAGACACAACACATATAAAAGACATATAAATTTAATTTAAAAACATACATAAGTAATGCATACTAAAACTATACTTCAATACTAATAACTACCTTCTTAAGGGTCTCTTCTTTAATTTGGGTGCTAATGGAACTGATTCATTAAGCCCATGTCCTACATCAGCCCTAAACCTCACTATCCATGAGGATTCCAAATCCTCGGTCTTAGCACGTACATCACCTTGCCTCACATTCTCATAAACCCTAGCAATTATTAAAAATTTAAAACCATGACTAGAGTCAGTACTCAAAACATGCTTTGCCAATGCACTAACCACATTACCCCTAACCACATTACCTTTATTCATATGGTAGATATGTTCTCTTATGTGTTCTCTGAAGGGACGGTCAGTCTTACCTACGTAAAACTTTTTGCATACAATGCAGTGAGCTAAATAAACAATATGTGAGGTATCACATGTAGCTGCTATTGTGAAATTATAACATCTACCTTGGTCGGGATGTTCAAATTTGCAACTGCTGTCAATGTATACACACCAGTTGCAATGACCACATGGTTTAGTTCCAACTAAATGAGAATTCCTACTTGCCTCATTAGGGTAACACAACCTACTTCTCAGTGACCTACTGTTCCTATATAAAAAACATGGCACTTCAGATATGTGCCTAGAGATATCATTATCAGTTCTAAGGACACCCCAGTGTTTTTTTAATGATATCCTTGTAACAATCTACATCACTAGTATAAGTAACTTTAAACCTCAAACCAGTGTTATACTTACTTTCTCTCCTCCTAACAAACTCACTATTACCTGTAGAAAAAATCTGGTCTAGCTTCATTCATCCTTTTATCAAAAACCTTAACTGCGTTGTTTTGGATAACATATTCCTCATAACCTCTCTCCTTCAAACTCACCTTCACGTTATTAACTTCACCAATAAAATCACTATCACTAGCATTTAATCTTGAAGCTCTATAAAACCGGTTAGAAGCCACACTTTTAAAAACATAAAAAAGATGAAGACTGTCTCTATGTAATAAATGATTCACATGACAATCTTTCCTGTGCAACTTAGTGTAAATAACACCAGTTTTATCCTTAATAACAGAAACATCCAAGAAATCTACCGCTAATTCTGAGGAGAGAGATGTAAACTTCAAATAACAGGTACTACTATTCACATATTCCATAAAGGAAGCAAATATATCAAGGTCTCCCTTCCACAAAATAAATAGGTCGTCCACAATTCTACGAAAAAACAAAACATGTTCATTGAATGGCTCATTAAATATATGGTCATACTCCCAAACGACCATAACAGCATTGGCGTAGCTATTGGCACAAGAAGTGCCCATAGCCATGCCATTACATTGCTTATATATTTGCTCACTAAAAACAAAGATATTGTGCTCCAGCACAATCTCCAACAGTTTCACCAACAATTGAACCTTGCTAGGGGTGTGATCTGTAAACCGCTGCAAAAATTGAGTCACCTTATTAAGGCCATCTAAATTTGGTATAACAGTAAATAAAGACACCACATCCATAGTAACAAAAACCACATCATCATTCAAACAATTAAAGACATATTCATACAAGTCTCTAAAAAAATGTTCGGTGTCCCTTAATACGTGTTAATTTATTAATATCCGGTCTCAAATGTTTTTCTATATATTTAGAGATAGTCTCAGTGCACCAATTTCTACAAGAAACAATAGGTCTAAGTGGTGGATCAGACCCATCTTTGTGTACCTTCGGGAGACCTTGTATAACAGGAACAATAGGTTTATTTATATAAAAATATTCCAAAAGATGACTATCAAAAAGATTCATATCAAACACACATTTAAGTAAAATCTGCACATCATGTATAATTGTGTTGACTTGAATGCAAGTTAATTTCTCATAGAATAACTTATCATTTAGCAATGCCTGCATTTTAAACACGTACCAGGTCCTATCTAATACCACTATTGGTCCACCTTTATCTGCGGGCCTGATAACGATATCAGTATTGTTCTCCAATCCCTTCAGCACATTAAACTCATCTTTAGAAAGATTTTGCTTCCTCCTGTAACAAGCATGCTTATTAGTATTAGCCTCATTCAAATCATACACATCTTGTATGACTAACTTTTCAAATGCAGAAATAAGAGGATTAGTTTTAGGTAAGAACAAACTGGGCTTAGAAAAAATATTACTTTTTTCATTAGTAACACTTTCAGAATTATTAAACATTACTTTCAACCCCAAATTCCTAGTAAATAGTTTAACATCAAAAATAACATCCATAAAATTAGAACAAGTAGGGGGGATAAATGATAAGCCTTTACCTAAAACTCTCAGTTCATAAGGCGTCAAAGTTATACTGGATAAGTTCAACACTAGTCCTTCTTGGCATTCAGAAATGCCTTTTTTATTGTATTCTGTGTACTCACAGTTCCTTCCATCTTTCGTTTGTTGCGGCTCTGACTCCGCCCTCTTTGGTGTTCCGTCAGCTGTTGAAAAGTTTGCTCCTTCACCGGTAGTGGAAAATTGAGGTTGTATTGCTCGTTGAGGCAGAAAAAATTACCATCAGTATCATTACTGCTGCCAGAGGTAGATTTCTCTACTACCCCTGACCTATGCACTTGTGCATTCGTGGTTACAATCTTCTTTCGAGCTCCCAGCTCCTTCACCAAAGCAACTTCACCTGTTAATGGGGAAGCACTTTGTATCTCTTCTGAGCGTTGATTTGTACCAACACATCAATCTGATGAAAGAACAACAACGCCTCCTGGTGGACCATCATTGGTACTGCATTGTTGCCAAGATCTCCCAGTCTCTTTTTCAAAACTCTCTCGAGGCCATACGAAGACATTCCCCAGTTGAAAATCATTACGATCTCGACAGATCTTACTAATTTTAGCTTTTTGTAATTTAGACTCATATATTGAAAGGGAACCAAACATCTCTTTCATATACTGCTCCAAAACAGACTCAGAAAAAGTTTTTACAAGCTCAGAATATTTATCATTGACCAGCTTGGTTAAATCAGTGATCTCCCTTTCTGCGGATTGTATTAATAGTTTCGAAACTCACCTGAATGTTAACTTTTTGCCATTCCTTCAAGAGCAGACTATCACCATTAACATTAGATGGCATTTTCAAGACTCGAAGGCCTCTAGGTATAATCTACTCAGTTAAACAAACCTCCAGGTGATATTTTTGATACTGACATCTCTTTAACTTGTATAAATATTTTTCCACAGCAAAGACCCCAGTCTTGAGGGCAATTATGTCCACAGAGGTGGCTAAATTGTCAGAGTCCCCAGAAGGTTGCAAGGAGGATGGCAAGTTTTTTAAAGGATGTAACTAAGACTGTTAATTCATTAGTTGGTTGTAGGATGCAACCTATACAATAAAAAAGGCGTTTCTGAATGCCAAGAAGGACTAGTGTTGAACTTATCCAGTATAACTTTGACGCCTTATGAACTGAGAGTTTTAGGTAAAGGCTTATCATTTATATCCCCTACTTGTTCTAATTTTATGGATGTTATTTTTGATGTTAAACTATTTACTAGGAATTTGGGGTTGAAAGTAATGTTTAATAATTCTGAAAGTGTTACTAATGAAGAAAGTAATATTTTTTCCAAGCCCAGTTTGTTCTTACCTGAAACTAATCCTCTTATTTCTGCATTTGAAAAGTTAGTCATACAAGATGTGTATGATTTGAATGAGGCTAATACTAATAAGCATAGTTTTTACAAGAGGAAGCAAAATCTTTCTAAAGATGAGTTCAATGCGCTGAAGAGGTTGGAGAACAATACTGATATCGTAATCAGACCCGCGGATAAAGGTGGACCAATAGTGGTATTAGGACCTGGTACATGTTTAAAATGCAGACATTGCTAAATGATAAGTTATTCTATGAGAAATTAACTCGCATTCAAGTCAACACAATTATACATGATGTGCAGATTTTACTTAAATGTATGTTTGATATGAATCTTTTTGATAGTCATCTTTTGGAATATTTTTATATAAATAAACCTACTGTTCCTGTTATACAAGGTCTACCGAAGGTACACAAAGATGGGTCTGATCCACCACTTAGACCTATTGTTTCTGGTAGAAGCTGGTGCACTGAGACTATCTCTATATATATAGAAAAACATTTGAGACCGGGTATTAATAAATTAACATATGTATTAAGGGACATCGAACATTTTCTTAGAGACTTGCATGAATATATCTTTAACAGTTTGAATGATGATGTGATTTGTGTTACTATGGATGTGGTGTCTTTATTTACTGTTATACCCAATTTAGATATCCTTAATAAGGTGACTCAATTTTGCAGCGGTTTACAGATTACACCCCTAGTAAGGTTCAATTGTTGGTGAAACTGTTGGAGATTGTGCTTCAGCCCAATATCTTTGCTTTTGGAGAGCAAATATATAAGCAATGCAATGGCGTGGCCAATAGCTACGCCAATGCTGTTATGGTCGTTTGGGAGTACGACCATATATTTAAATGGGCCATTCAATGAACATGTTTTGTTTTTTCGTAGATTTGTGGATGACCTATTTATTTTGTGGAAGGGAGACCTTGATATATTTGCTTCCTTTATGGAATATGTGAATAGTAGTACCTGTTATTTGAAGTTTACATCTCACGCCTCAGAATTAGCGGTGGATTTCTTGGCTGTTTCTGTTATTAAGGATGAAACTGGTGTTATTTACACTAAGTTGCACAGGAAAGACTGTCATGTGAATCATTTATTACATAGGGACAGTCTTCATCCTTTTTATGTTTTTAGAAGTGTGGCTTCTAACCAGTTTTATAGAGCTTATCTTATCCAAAACAACGCAGTTAAGGTTTTTGATAAAAGGATGAATGAAGCTAAACCAGATTTTTCTACAGGTAATAGTGAGTTTGTTAGGAGGCGAGAAAGTAAGTATAACACTGGTTTGAGGTTTAAAGTTACTTATACTAGTGATGTAGATTGTTACAAGGATATCATTAAAAACACTGGGGTGTCCTTAGAACTGATAATGATATCTCTAGGTACATACCTGAAGTGCCGTGTTTTTTTGTATAAGAACAGTAGGTCACTGAGAAGTAGGTTGTGTTACCCAAAGGATGCAAGTAGGAATTCTCATTTAGTTGGAACTAAACCATGTGGTCATTGCAACTGGTGTGTATGCATTGACAACAGTTGCAAATTTGAACATCCCGACCAAGGTAGAAGTTATAATTTCACAATAGCAGCTACATGTGATACCTCACATATTGTTTATTTAGCTCACTGCATTGTATGCAAAAAGTATTACATAGGTAAGACTGACCGTCCCTTCAGAGAACGCATAAGAGAACATATCTACCATATGAATAAAGGTAATGTAGCTAGTGCATTGGCAAAGCATGTTTTGAGTACTGACTCTAGTCATAGTTTTAAATTTTTAGTAATTGCTAGGGTTTATGAGAATGTGAGGCAAGGTGATGTACATGCTAAGACCAAGGATTTGGAATCCTCATGGATAGTGAGGTTTAGGGCTGATGTAGGGCATGGGCTTAATGAATCAGTTCCATTAGTACCCAAATTAAAGAAGAGACCCCTAAGAAAGTAGTTATTAGTATTGAAGTATAGTTTTAGTATGCATTATTTATGTATGTTTTTAAATTAAATTTATATGTCTTTTATATGTCTTGTGTCTTTAAATTTGTGGTTTTAAATTGGAATTTGTATCATGTGACATTTGATGTATAAATAGGGGTGTGTTTGTTAGTGCTTTTGTAATACACCTGATGATGCCTGTTTGGTGAAAGCGCTTGTGTTTTGTTGCACTGCAGTAAAAGTTTTGAACTGGATATATCAGCTGTCTCTGTGTCTTCCTATTCGTTTGTTGCTGGAATTTTTACTTTGGACACAGTAAGTGAGCCTTTTATAGTGGTTGTAGTTTTTGTACTTTAGAATTAATGTTTTATAGAAGTACTTTTTTAAAGCCTGAACAGAATTTTACCCTACTTGTATTTAAAGAAGAAAGAACATTAAATTTCACTCCCAAGTTTACACACATAAAAATAACATTCATTGTTAGCAGAGACTATAGCATAACTACTATAATCAAAATAAAAAAAAAGAGAAGCAAATTGTTTCTTACAACAATAATTTGAAATGGATTTAACATTCTTATCATTAAATACTAATGGCTTAAATAATGCAAGTAAAAGATCAAACTTACTAAAATATTTAAATCTAAATAAGGCACAAGTAGTATTTCTCCAGGAAATGTTATTTGTAACCCTAAGGATTATAGAGTCATACTCAATCCTCCTATAGAATAAAGACAAAAGTAGTATCAATTCTCTGGAAGAAAAACATAATCACTCCAAAAGTTATTTACAAATATGAAGACAAAGAAGGTCTACTAGCATTTGTTATAATTAAATTTAATAACAGAATATGGACTTTAGATAATCTATATTGGTTCCCAGGAATTGGAGAAGGAACGGTTAAAAAAACACCTAGATTTTATTTCCAACATTTATAAAGGAAATGTTATACTGGGAGGAGATTTTAATTGTACCTTAGAAGTATCTGAAACCCCCAAGAAGTCTTTTTGCATAGTAACTATTTCAAAATCCTTACAAAGATGGATTGATTCATTTCATTCAATAAAAGATGATAAATCCTTATTATTTTTTCATAAAGACCATAGATTTGGAACACAAACCAGAATAGACAAATTATTCGTAGTTCAAGATTTGCAAACAAAAATCCTCAACTTCTCATTAGTTCCATGCTCCTTCTCAGATCATGACTCTCTGATAATGAAGCTCCAAATAGAGTTTAAACCTTTAATCTTCTCAACTAGAATTCCATCATATATCACGAAAATTAAAGAATTCAGACCCTGGATGTTGTCTGAACTACAATTATTTCTTGAAATTAATAATACAACAGAAATCAATAGAGTCATGGTATGGGACTCACTAAAAGTGTATTTATTTGGTAAGACCCTTAGCTGCTACAAAAACAAAGTTAGAGAGTGGGAATCTGAGTCATTAGACTTGCAAACCAGACTCTTGACAGCAAAATCTAAAAGAAATCAGAATTGTCCAGAAGTCAAAAAAGAAATAGAGGAATTAAATAAAAATATAATGAAATTCTATCACACAAAACTTGTCTAGCCTTGGAAAAATTAAAAATAAACTCATTAGCCACCCCCCAGATATCTTCATAACTTATCTACAAGAATTAAAATACAATCTAAAGCAAATAACATTAGTAGTATATATCATGAAAAGAAAGGGAAAAAAGTATCAGATATAGGAGACATCCTTGAAGCATTTTGGTTCCATTATATGGAACACTTCAAAAAAAGTAGATTTAGATACCAACAAAATAAACTTAGATACAAACCTTTTCAACATAAAAAAAAAATCCAGAAAACTTAAAACTAGACCTACAAAAACCTATATCCTACAAAGAAATTGTTGACAAGATAAAAGAAAGTAAATCTAACAAAGCTTCAGGGATAGATGGTATAATTACGGAAATTTACAGACACTTCCCCTCAAAAGTAATCTCCCTTTTTCATAAATTTTTGCTAGATGTCCAGTCAGAAGCAAAAATACCACCCTCATGGAAATATTCTTTCATAACACAAATTCTAAAAGATAATAAATCACCAGACCTTTGCACCTCATACAGACCTATATCATTGCTGAATAATGATTACAAAATATTCATGTCAATCCTAGCTAAGAGAATGAAAATCCCACTTTCAAAGACAATTAATAATGATAAAACTGGATTTATATATAACAGGCCCCCCTTCATCTTATTACTAAAAACATATATATTAATAACTTAGCCTACATTAAATTAGGTCCTTTCACCTCAGAATCTATCCATATAATGAAAGGTACTAAACAAAGATGCCCCCTTTCTCCTATTTTATTTGCTTTGGCTATAGAAATACTTGCAGAAATAATGCACAATAATCCAAGAATAAAAGTAATAGAAGTCTATGACCAGTACATATCTAAAATAATGCTTTTTGCTGATGATATTTTATTAACTCTATCAAACTCCAGAGAGTCATTAGGAGAGCTAGAAGAAGTAATGGAGAAATTTTATAAGATTTCAGGTTTTCACTTTAATAGATCAAAATCAGAATTTCTATTTTAAAATAAGAAAAAAGAAATACAAGTTACAGATAAATCCATCATAGGAAAACAAGAACTTAAGCTAAATTATTTAGGAATAGTTTTATGCAAAAGTATAAATGAAACAATATTAATAAATTATAAAAACATTATTGAAACAATAAAAATATATACAGAAAAGTGGAACAAAATTATATTAACATTTGAAGGCAGATTGCAATTAATAAAAATAGTCTTATTGCCAAAAATACTATATGTAGCATTAGCAATACAGTTAATTCCTGAAAGATGCATTCTTAAAGAAATAAACTCATGTTTAATAAAATGTTTATGTTATCCCAAAAAGAATAGAGTACCTCTAACTCATCACATTAGACCCTGGAAACAAGAATTGAACTTCCCAGAAATAGAAACGTATATAAAAGCATCTGTGCTTAAAACTACAATAGACTAGATAAACCCAAATTATTTTGCCAACTGGAAAGAATTAACAATGGCTATATTAACAAATGAGTTTAATCTGTCAAAAAAAATAATATTAAACAAATCAAACAATATGCATAAGTATACAATATAATATAACAAAACCTTCTAAAACATCACTGATTAATCATTACATCATTTCCTTTGGGAAACTTATCAGTGCAAACATAGATCTAAAACTTTGGTTTGACCTTCTAACCCCATTTACCATCACTAAGAACTTTCCTCACAAAATATATAGGGAAAGAATAACCTCCTGGGAAGAAAATGGATTCTTATGCTGGTTTCAATGTGTAAATAAATTAAATGTTTTAGACATACATACATATGATAAAAACTACTTACAATGTTCCATCACAGGACTGGTTAAGTCTACAAATCATTCTAATGTACACTCAAGATTTATGCAGATTAATTAATAATTCCTCATTTAAGGATATTCCAAATCTAATATGTTTTCTATATGAATTTATATATAATAGTTGTGAAAAGAAAAATTCCATTTCAAATCTATATAAAGAGTTAATAACATATAAAACAATTCCCAAACCATCATACTGGCAGTTTTTAACAAAAGGTCAGTCATTACAGTTAACAGAAGAAATTAAAACTAACATCTTACTATCAGTTAATTACACCTGTAACACACAGTATTGAAAATATTTAACTGGAAATACTTACATAGAGCATTTTTAACACCAGACAGAATTAAAAAGATCAGAACTACTACAAATAGTTTTTGCTGGAGGTGTGAAAAGTCAAATAAAGCAGACTGGATTCATATTTTTCATGATTGAATAAAATTAAATCATATTGGAATGGAATCAATAATTTTTTACAATCTTTATTTAATAAATCCTTTACCTTAACTAAATCATTGATTATACTAAATGTAAATAAAGGTTCCTACCTGAATAAGACAAATATGTATTTGTTATGGAAAATACTTGCTATATCTAGGAAATGCGTAACCAGAAGTTGGAATTCAAATACACCCCCGACAACTGCATTGATGGAAATAAAAATCAAAAACTACGAATCTATCCCAGGCCATTGGTAAATAATCCTTGGAAGAAAGTTATATCTTTGTTGGACACTCTGCAATAATCATTAGTGTATCTCTGATAACTGATCTGTTAATTCTATATTTAATAACATACAGTGTATATAGTTGAAAGTCAGGCTGTTGTAAATATTGTATATAGTTGTTTAAAATTATATTTAAAAATATTATGTAAATGTTATTTTAATTGAAAATAAAAACAAATTTTGAGCAAAAGAATAAAATAGGTGAGATATCTAGCATCTCTGTCTGTACTACTGAAGCCTGGGGTTTGGAAATGAAGAGTTGCTCAGATTTAGAAAGGCTGAATAGAAAATGATCTGCTCTATACTGGAACATAAATGTAGCAATCTAACACTCTTATATAACACCTGCTAGAGATGAGGGTTCTGACAAGGATTTTGTTACAGTATAATACTGCCTGGCCAGATGTCCAGGCACACATGCCTGAGTCTGTAAGCATGCTTGCAATATATCCAATGCATGCTACATTCTCATAAGCTGATAAGGTTAATAACAAGCAACGTCCACATCCTTCATACCCTACTGTCCCTGGTATGTAGTTCTGCAGAAAACAGTTAACAAAAGTATGAAACAAGAGGAACTGCTGCAAGCAACATACTTTAAGCATGGTGGGAAAGGAGCAATGAAGAAGACAATTGCATAACTGTTTAGAGCCAGATGAATTTCAGATGCTAGGGAGGAAATTATTGTCTAGTAAGTGTATATGTGTGAATATATTTCACCTTCAAAATCACTATATTCTGTGCTTATCACCTACATATCAGACTTAATGTCTGTTGATTGTCCTCATCACCATTTGAACTCCAGTGCTTAGGTAGGGCTGCTGTCAGTGCAGCTTAATTAAATCATTTTCTGTAACACTAGCTTTGTATTTTCCTGTTTCCTGACCAGAAGCAAGCACAGACTGACATGATGGAATTTAACCTCTGCTAGACTACAGCTAGGAGGGAATTTCTGATGAACATTTTGGCTAGCCAGTTCAGTGTTTGTCCAGTATATATATATATATATATATATATATATATATACTGGACAAACACTGAACTGGCTTGTCATCAGGTGCATTTTTGGAGTAAATGATGGTTTTTGAGTTTATGTTAGCTGATCAGCCAGATTCAATACAGCCTACATGGTCCATTTAATTTACACCATGTGCAAGACATGGTGGCGCATCGTTTTGGATTCAGTAAGCGGTGCTCACCACCACACAAACAAGGTAAGCACCGAGACATGCTAATTACTACATAAGCAGCTGAACTGTATGCTAATCAACCAATCCAAGATGATGGAGCTATTCAACAAGCTATAAAGCAACCATATAGTGCTGGTTTTCCCTGCAAATTCCAAAACTTGAATACAGCCACGGAAACTAGGCTACATGGAAAGAATGTTAGGGGCTGCTGTTGCTTTAATTCATTTGTATGTGCAACAGGCTGAAGTGTATGTTACTGCTGCTGCTAATACACCAAGGCCAAGAAGGAGAAGAGTTTTCAGACCCTGTTTAACTTATTATAACCTACATGATGTGGAAATTGTAGAGTGCTACAGGGTGGATAGAGACGCATTATAGGAACTCTGCAACCTCTGTAACCCTTAATTTAGAGTCAGGGCAAAATAAGGGGAACCCTTCCCAGTGGAGACAAAGGTATGTGTAGCACTTAGAATCTTAGCTACAGGCATCTTTCAGAGACCCAACAGGAGACATGCCATGGGTGTTACAGGCATCAGCATCCAGAATCCTCCATCACTTCCTTGATTGCGACTGATAATGACATCACTGATAAAGTGGTTGCCTGCCCTTTCATTGTGTACAGAAGAGGTCCTAATTTTAAGAACATTTTAGAGAGACCGGATAATATCAAGATTACAGACAAGATGTTTAAATGTGGTACATGCCATGAATGTAATTACGTGAATTGTGTTTTGAGAGTGCAAGCAGGAAACAAACAGATTCTATTTCAGCCCATTTTAGTTGTTATACACAGGGCATTATTTACATTGCCAGTTGTATCCAATGTAGTGAAGTTTACACTGGCAAAACTGAACATATATTGTGCCAACGAATTTATGAGCATATATGTGAAATATCAAAGAAGAGAGTTACTAATGCTTTATATAAACATATCAGCCAACTCGTTTCCCAATCTCCTCCTCTTTCAAAGGGTTTTACCTGCTCCAACACCCAAAATTTAAAGGAATAATCCACACACACCAAAGTATGTTTGAATAATGCACTGAGAAATGAGTTTAGAGTATTGTGAGTTACTGTGGCAACTAAAGTTTGATGCCTATTCAGCCCCTTGCTTAAATGAACATTATTCTACCAGTTCTGAAGAAAAGAGCTTTAAAATAGAATTTAGTTTTTACATGTTGTGCTTCACTTTTTCCATGTTTAATGACCTTGTATTTTTTATTACTTGACCACATTCTGGTTTTTGTATTTTATATCTTGTGGCACAATTGCTCCTATACTTTTAACACATTTTTTAGAAGTCACTTGACTGGTTTTTGACCAATGGAGAATTGCCATTCTTAACTAGCTTGACTATTTAAAGATTGATTAATTAGTGCCGAATCTGTTAGTGTGCTGGATATATTAAAGGATTCATTTTACATTACTTCTGTAGTCTGGTGGATTTTTGAACTTTCCTGGCAACCAGTGTGCCAAACTGAGTATATTTTTAGTGAAAAATGCATTCACTCCCAACTCCTTGCCAACCACCTTAATCCCAAACTCCTTCCCCCACACAACACAGCTTTAGGCCAAAACATAGTACCAGTACTACCCTGCTATCTTTCACAAACACCATTCAAGATCTTATAAACAGAGGCCAAAAGGTCTCCTCCATATTCCTTCACATGTCAAAAGCCTTTGACACAGTTTCCCACTAAATCCTACTAAATAAACTATCATCCCATGGCCTCAACACAACAGCCCTGGCCTGGTTCCATAGCTATCTCTCTAATTATCAGAAAGCCACCAAATGGGAGAACACCTTTTCCCTCTTCTACCCATCACTGACGGTGCACCCCAAGGATCCATACTTGGCCCCCTTCTCTTTACAGTGTTTACTAACAGCCTCAACTCTTCAACAGAACTAGCCTCCATAGTCCAATACATTGACAAATCTACATTAATCTGCACAGCCTCCACCCCCAGGACCTACAGACAAAAATGCAAAAATCTTTCCAGGACATAGAAAACTACCTCACTAGCCATGAACTCATACTTAACCCCAACAAAACCAAGGTAATTGTCTTCAATTACAATAGACCGAAAGCATGTCTGACTCCACTTTCTAGCCTTTCCACAAACTGAACAAAAATAGATCCCACCAGCCAAGCCAAATGTCTAGGTGTCACAATCGATGATAACCTATGGTTTGACATCCACATCTCCCTCACCATCAAAAAAGTCCACTCCACACTTGTCACCCTTTACAGAATTAAACCTTACCTTACGGACAAGGCCAGACTAGCCACTGTCCACACACATCTACTCTCCAACCTCCTCTATGGCACCCTAGTATTTACAAACATTCATAAATCTGAACTAAATAATCTGGAATCATTCTATAACAAAATCGTCAAGTTTGCCACAGACCACCCTTACAGAACCCACCACTGCTCTGTACTCTCCCAAATTAAATGGTTAGAACTACCTAATCTTCTAACATTTAACCAACTGTCCATAGCCCATAATATAATTCACAAACCTAACAACTGCCCAGCACTCACCAATCTGGTCCAACCCAACAGCAATCCTAGAGCTCTAAGATCCTCAAATAAACTATTGTTAAAGATTACCCAAGCCCACAAAGCACAGGGCACTGCCCTTTTTTCCCATAAAATTGCCAAACTGTGGAACACTCTTCCTCAACCTATGGCTAAAGACCCCCAGCAGTCATGAGTTTAAAAACCTCCTTAAGGAACATCTAGCAGAACACTGGCTCTGCTCCTGCCATACTCCTGGTTAAGCTACCTACTACTCACTTACATTACCCTAAACTAGCTCATTCTCACAGCTACAACTCTTAACTGCTGAAGGCTATCTTGATTTTACACTCAGTTTCAGTTAGCAATGCATGCACATATACTGCTTTGTCTTTAGCTATTACGTAGACTGCTTTTCTCTATCTTGCAATTTACTGTATCACACTGTTCTCACTATTAACTCATGGGACCAGTTTTTATCACTAACTGTACCATTTTTGTTAAATTTGTTAATTTAATTATTTACTAATTATTGTTATATAACTAATTTCTTTACTGACTTGCTTTGTACATTGTTGATTAATACATGCTCAGTTTGATTGTTTAATACTGTCTATTTGTATGCATGGAACTTTTCTCCCCGGGCCTCTGCTGAAAACGGCCCTCATGCCCAGTCAGACATTACCTGATTGGTAAACAAGCAAAATAAAATAAATACATAAATATTTATTTATTTAGTGCCGTGTCCTTGTTAATTAAAGTTCCTTTGAACATTTTTGATAATACCTACTCAATCATATCCTTTGGTTGTTTGCATCCTTATGATTTCTCCTTGTCTTTGTGGTCTGAGACGTTTGCTGGATTTATCGTAGTGCAACCTTTGCGACTGATGTTTCTTCAAAAGTTGAGTTGTGATCACTTTGTTGTTCTTTGCACTTGGAAGCAGTAGTTGTTTACTGATCAATAATGTTGTTCTTGTCTGCCTAGACATTAATGTCTGAGCAGGTGAACCAAGCAAGTTATCTCAGGGAATGTTTCTAAGATTGAGAAGGTTAAGGAAAACGTCAGTACCGTCTCTCTTAGATTTCTATAACAAACATTTTGTAATTTGGACTGCATGCTCAGCTAATCCATTGGACTGTGGGTACTCAGGACTACTAGTAACATGGACAAAGTCCCAAGCCTCAGCAAAGTGCTTGAACTACTGACTGGTAAGCTGTGTACCATTGTCAGATACAACTTTGTGTGGACTACCATGCAGAGAAAATTGTCTCTTCAATTTTATAATGACAGTGCTGGATGTTAGATTAGGAAGAAGGTCAATTTCAAACCAATTTGAGTAAGAGTCTACTAACACTAAGTAATGTTGACAATTCCATTCAAAAATATCAGTAGCAACAATCGACCATGGTAGTTTAGGAATCTGGTTCAGCTGAAGTGGTTCTTTTTGTTGGTGCAGTTTAGTACTATTGCACACAGAAGATGCTAGAGAGTCCTTCTCTATATCTTTTGACATACAAGGCCAAAGTACTATGACTCATGGCCTTTTTTTGGTAGAATTGGTACCCGTTTGTCCAGGATGTAAGATCTTGATATATTCCTGTTGTAATGCTATAAGGATGACTACTTTAGGACCTTTCATGATGACACCATCTTCCATCATGCGCTTGTCTTGGTAAGGAAAATATTTCTTGACATCAGGTGGTAGACTGGTTTGTTGCACTGGCCATCCTTGACTGATAACATGTATCAGCTTCTGAAGAAATGGGTCTAAAGCTGTATAATGTCTGAGTTCATTAAGATGTGACAAGGAAAAACTTTTGACTTCCATGACTTCCAAGACAGCTTTCTCATTGTCATGCTGTTCTGTAGTTTGTCTGGGTGCCCTTGGCAAAGCATCTGTAAGGTATAAATATTTGCTTTTGGTGTAGACAAAAATTGTATTTTTGTAGTTTTAACATCATGCATTGCAAACGTGCTGGGACTGAATGTATTTTTTTTTAGAACTGTTACTAGAGGTTGGTGATCAGTCTCTATTTGAATAGGCTTGCCACAAATATAATCACTGAACTTTGAACATGCACACACTACTGCCAAAAGCTCTTTTTCAATTTGCACATACTGCATCTCAGTTTGGGTTAAAATTCTGGATGCATATCCTACTGTTATGCCTTCTTTTTTTTCAAAACAGGTTTATTGTTTTAACATATAAGAGAAATATCATAACAATTTTATACAAGTAATTAAAAATAGGTATTATTATAATATTCAACAAAACAACTAAAGTATTTACAAAGACATCCACTACAATCAGATCAATTAATTAAACTAAAATACCGTGCTATTGAAATTAGAATTTTTTTAACAAATTTTGTAAATTATCCCATACAATATAATAAGATGTTTTTCTAGTTGTTCTTGTCCTAATTGTGTTTATTTCCATATGGCACACTATATTCATAACATTTTTAAATTCATTGAACGAAGGAGGTGTATCTGAAATCCAATTTCTAGTTATTATTTTCCTAGCCACTGCTAGAATAGACCATAACAAGGGAAGCTTAACCTTTTTAACACTTTGAGGTACAGGTGTGTTGAATAATATAAGAGATTTAGAAATAATGAAATTATCTGTAAAAGAGCCTGCAAAAATTCATTAATTGACTTCCAGTATTCTTTCAATTTTATACAGTCATAAAACATATGAGCCCAGTCAGCATTAATTTCTACATTACATCTCTTACATAAATTATCTTTATTATTTATTTTATTCATCATCAAAGGTGTATAAAAAGATCTATGTAAAAATTTCCATGTATAAAGTCTCCAGACAATGGAAGGCGTAGTTCTATAAGCAGATTCAATATATATTGTTTATCTTGTTGATTTGGTGGGTCCCCATTAATAGAAGTGAAATAATTCCAGTATGAATCTACACTGTAAAAAGTTTCTTGTCTGATAATTTTATGTATGTATGAAAGTTTACCTTTATCAGAAACTTTATGTTGTAAATTTAATATCAAGTAATCAATCAGTGTTGGAATAGATTATTTAACTGTTATAGACATTAGATCTATTTTATTAATGAGATGTTGTCTAAAGGTCTAAACCTCTAACCAGCAAGTTTCTCTTAGATCAAATTCTTGTTTTAAGAAATCTAGATTTTTAACTTTATTATCAGATATCAGCTGATACCAGTGCTTTAGATCATTATCTATAGCTAAATGAGTTCCTTCAGAAGTAGATGACAAAAGCATACCCTGAGTATACATTATAGGAAATACAATAAAATTCCATTCCCTATACTTAGGGCGCATGAATATAAAGTTACGATAGCTAATAATAATATTTAATGGGTAACAAACCATATGTTTAGGTGTAATAGGTGAAGTACAAAATTCCTTTAGTAACCATAACATGGAGTTATTTACAATCATATTTTTATGTGTTAAGGAGATTTTCATGAAGTGCATACTAATTAGCTCCCAATAATCTTTCCATTTTGCGACATATGACTGATCTATTAATAAAGTAATAACTTTTACAATAGAAGAGATAGTATATAAATTAAAGTCTGGAAAAGAAATACCCCTTGAGACCAGCTATTAGTATGTTTCTTTAATGCATTCCTAGGTCTATTAGGTGCCCATAGGAAATTTAACATTAGTGTATTCAGTTTCTTGATAATTATTTTTGTAGGTGGAAGTATTATTGATTGTATTAAGTATAAAATCTTGGGGAATATTATCATTTTAATAATTGTAAGTCTCTCCTCCATAGTAAAAAACATATTATTCCAGGTATTAAAAGATTTTGTATATTAAGAAAACAGGTATTATAATTATTATATATAATAGATTTAATATCTTTAGATAGTATTATACCTAAATAAGTTATCTGACCTGAATTGGGTACATATTTAGTAAAATCACTAATGAGAATATTTTTCGTGTATATATAGGTAGTATTTTAGTTTTTTCTTCATTGAATATTAAACCAGAAATACTTTTAAAATTCATCATTTTATCAAATAGAGACTGCATAGAAGAATTAGAGCCTGCTGATGTAATTAGAACATCATCTGCAAAAAGTTGAATTTTGGATGTTGTATTTTCATCTATTTCAAAACCCTCTATGTCAGTACTGTTTCTGATCAAATTAGCCCAAGGCTCCATTACTAAAGTGAATAATAGTGGAGAAAGTGGACATCCTTGTTTTGTACCTTTAAGAATGGGTATTTTTGTGAAACATATGTTCCTACCTTAATATAAGCCAATGTTCCTTTGTATAAATGCTCAATTAGATTTACAAATGCATCTGAGAAGTTTGTGCACTTCAGTAAGGTAAACAGATAGTCCCAACTTACTGAATCAAATGCTGAACTTATATCAAGACTAATAAGTGTTAAATCTTTCTTTTTCCTATTTGCAAAATCAATTAATGTTAAAGTTCTTCTTATATTATCAAAAGTATTTCTATTTACAATGAAGCCTGTCTGATCTATATCTATAATGCCGGGAATGATTGTCTTCAGTCTATCAGCAAAAATACTCATAAACATTTTATAATCAACATTAAGTAATGAGATGGGCTGATATGAAGAACATCTAGTTGGATCTTTATTAGGTTTTAAAATTGGCGAAATAAATGTATATTGCCAAGATGGGTGGGTTATTAACTCAGTTTGGGCCAAAATAAAAACCTTATGTATTAATGAATATGTACTTTTAGAAAGGATTTTATATATCTCTGGTATAATACCATCATTACCCGGTGCTTTGTTTGATTTAAGCTTATTTATTTGTGTAATAACTTCTGTATATGAAATACTCTTGTCAAATAGTTTAATCTGTTGTTTATTAAGCTTTTTATTCATGTTTGTGGTTATAAACTCCTTTATTTTATCTTTAGGTTCCATGTTAATGTTATTATGGTTAATTTTGTGAAAGTGATTTCTAAATTCATCTAGTATTTCTGGTATACTAGAAACATTCTTCTTTTCCTTAGAGAAAAGATTTCTTTGATATGGTTTTGTTTATTCAACCTTTTTGTTTTATTTTTAAGTCTATGTAAGTATTTGGGGCTTATTGAATAAGACAACAACTTGTATTTCTCTAAAGTTATTTTAACTTTATGAGTTAAAATTTCTTTGTATTTCTCATTTAGTTTGTTTATTTCTTCAATAACTTTCTTGTCCATAATATTTTCTTTATTATTATGTTTATAAGAGTCTAATTTACTTTGAATATCTTCAATTCCTTATCCCAAGATTTCCTTTTATTATTATACCATCTGATACTTTGTCCATATAGATATGATTTTAAGGCATCCCAAACATAAACAATGGAGACTTCAGGAGTATTGTTTATGTCTAAAAAATGTTTTACTTCTGAAAGTATATATTCTTTATAGTCTTTTAGTTGAGTTAAGTATGCTGGTATCCTTTTGATCTGAACATTATGAGTATGTTTTATCATGAATTCAAAAACAATTGAATTATGATCAGATATAGGACATGAAATGATTTTGGAATTAATTAAATCTGTTACCATCTGGTTAGAAATAAAGACCCTATCTATTTTTGAATAAGTTTTGTATCTGTTAGAAAAAAGGTGTATGGTAATGATTTTGAATCTATCTGATTATTAATATCATTCAAATGATAAGAATTAGCAAAATCATTTAAATGTTTTGCATTAGATGTAATTCTTCTTTTCCCTATATTGGTAGTATCACTTTCATGTAGTATACAATTAAAGTCACCAGCTAAAATAATATCTCCTATAGAGAATGA
>NC_056730.1:649889431-650094431 GCF_019279795.1 Protopterus annectens | reverse complement strand
AATTAAGCCCAAAATTATTAATAAGTAATAAAACTCAATATTTTGTCCCAACTCAATTTTTATGCAAATCTTATTATTTACTGTGTCTGTATGATCAAAAGCATTTCTATATATTAATAAAGAAAAGAAAAAGAGAGTAGAAAATAAAAGGGTGTAAGGCAGAAATAAAAAAATGTAAGAGAAAGCTATAAGAAGTATATACAATGGAATATTACTTACTGTTTATATTAATAGAGTTAAAAATAAAACATATTATTTACTATTATTTAGTTCTAATTATTATTAGTTAAAGCATGACAGATTATTTACAAACAAGCATAAGCAGTATAATCAAGAAAGTATAATTAGGAATAGCATTTGAAGAACATATAAACTTTTACAAGGAATAAATATGTTATTATTCTATTAATCATATTTTCATTACTCTTCTCTCCCTGCCCTCCCCACCCTTTACCCACTACATAATCTAAATAGAATGTCATTGTTTAAACAAAGAAAAGAAGAAAAGGAGAAGAAAAAAAAAAGATAAAGAAAAAAAATGTATCAAATTACTGACCTTACTTCTTTTTTCAGAAAGAGAAACAAATTGAATCATAGCTTGCCATTAAATCTTCAGATATTTTGACTGGTTATGAAACAAAACATTTCTTTGCACACAGAGAATAACTTTGATTAAATCGTTTTCAAAATATTTGTGGCTTTCTGGAAATGCAGGAACTATATTTAAAAAGATTAATAATGAAATAAAATGATGAGAGAGAAAAAAAAACATAGAACAAATCATTTGTTTTTTAGTCTCTTCTTCTTCTCTGAAGTCTTCCACGAAGTTTCAGTTGTCAGTCTCTTTAATGAAGGACTAGCCCATTCCATTTCCTCTATTTTATCCAAAATCTTATTTTTTTGATAAACAGTAAAGCAGAGTCTAAGTCATCGAAAATTTTAGGACCATCAGGAAGGAAGATTTTAAGCTTGGCAGGAAACAGAAGGTATGTTTTAAACTGTGCTTTTTTAAGCTCCCTTATTAGTGGCAGAAAAACTTTTCTTTTAGCTATTACCATGGAAGAATAGTCATTGTCAAAACGCACAGTTGTCTCATTAATCTTAACAGGAGCTTTAGCCCAAGCAGATTTAAGAACCATTTCTTTATCACAAGATGATAGAAATCTAACTATAACTGATCTAGGATATTTTTTGTTAGAGTTAGTATTAGCTATAGATCTATGTGCTCTTTCGATACCAAAAGAGAATGCTTCTGGTAAGTCTAAAGTTTTAGGGAGCCATGTTGTTAAAAAGAAGTAATATTGTTACCTTCAATATTTTCTGGCAGTCCAAAAATCCTAATGTTATTGCGCCTAGATCTATTTTCCAGGTCATCCAGCTTTGTTTGTAAATGTGTATTTTGTTTCAGCAGAAACTCAATATTGATTTCCTCTTCTTGGATTCTATTTTCCATGTCATTCACAGCTTCTTCTATGCCTGTCATCTGGATTTTCTGTTGTTGCAGGTCTATATGTAACAAGTCTATTTGTTTTGTAGTTTTTTCTATGAAGGTGTCTATTTTAGTATCCATTTTATCCATCTTAGCAGTAAGTTGCTGGATTATAATTATCAGAGACTGAAGTTCTTTCTTGGTGCTGGAGTCTTGAGAATTTGTCTTACTGGAACTCATTTCAGACTGATAAACTGACAGGAAAATTTCCAAAGTGATTTCTGACAGGAATATTGTTAAGATTTCCTTTCTTTTTTAGATATAGTTCAAGAACTATATAAAACAAACATATTTAGAAAGAAAATTACTTCAAAAATTAATTTTTTAAGTAATTAATTCCTGTCAGTGTAATGAAATTGGTGGAGCTGAAGAAATCTGCTGCTATCCTGTGTTCATCCTTGGCCACGCCCACTGTTATGCCTTCTTGAAGACATGCTGCACCAAGACCATACTTTGAAGCATCGCATGAAAAAGTTACAGATTTGCAAACATAATATCTCAATGTGAGTGGACAAACAATTTTCTGTTTCAGAGTTTCAAATGCTCTTTGGTGTTGTTCTAACCAGGACCAGCTTATATTTTTGCATGTCAACTCACTTAATGGTGCTGAAGAGTTACAGATTTGCAAACATCATAATATCTCAATGTGAATGGACAAACAATTTTCTGTTTCAGATCTTCAAATGCTCTTTGGTGTTGTTCTAACCAGGACCAGCTTATATTTTTGCATGTCAACTCACTTAATGGTGCGGAAAGCTCACTCAGGTCTGGGATGAACTTTCCTAAATAGTTGGCCATACCAAGAAAACTTTGCAAAGATGAGACATTGTCTGGAACTGGCATCTCAAGAACTGCAGTTTCTTTAGATGGATCTGATTGTAAGCCAGAACTAGTAAACAAATAATCCACATAAGTAACTTATTTTAGCTCAAATTTACATTTTTGAGGATTCAGTTTAAGACTGACTTCATGAGCATGGTCTAGAACTTTCCTAAGGTTTCTATCACACTCATCTTCACCATTGCCCACTACAGTAATGAAGCTATCTATGACAGCACATGGATAACCTGAAAAACTTTTCTCCATCACATACTGAAAGACTTCACTGGCAGAATTTATCCCAAATGTCATTCTCAAAAATCTATACCTTCCAAATGGCACACTGAAAGTCATTAACAATGAAGACTTGTAATCCAGTGAAATTTGTCAAAATTAACTTTTTGCATCTAAGAGTAAAAAAATACTGGTATCTGGCATGAGAACTGCTACTGCTACTGTGCACATCAAATGATGAACGTTTAGACACTGTGTTGAAATCACTCAGATCAATATATATTTGAATATCATTTGAACTTTTCTTATGGGCTACAACCATGGAGGATACCCATTCAGTCATTTTTCTGGAGTTATCACACCTGAATTCACCATTTTGTCTAGTCCTGTTTTTACTTTACTCTGCATTTCTACTGGAAACTTCCTGCCTGGTCAACAACTGCACTTAACTCATGGTTTAACCTCATGGAATATGTGACTGGTAGCTTGCCAAGCTCGTCTTTGAAAATATCAGCATATTCATGAAAAATATTCTGTATAAAACTATCGTGGTTGTTCAGACTTATATTATCGACTTCCTTATTTAATGAAATCAGTCCCAGTCTCAAACTATCTGTGAGGCCTAGCAATGACTGCACGTGTCTTTTGACTACGTAAAGCTAAAAGTCATAGCTGTTCCCAGCAGAATGGCATGTGAGACCTACTCCAACAGTATGAATCTCTTCACCACCACAAGCAACAAGTTTTGCACACTTTGCTGAATCTAGTTTTTCACCAGCTTTAACTTTGTCACACATTTGAGCTGATATAACATTGCATTTGGAGCCAGTGTCTGCTTTAAGTGCATACACAAATGAGCTTTCCCTCTCAATGGCTTCTGAGCCTGCTAAATGAAGAAGTATGTATGCCTTTGTACATGCATCTTTATCAGAAAAAGCAGCCTGTATGAAAATATTATATTCTTGTTCAATCTCCAATTCTCAGCAATATTATTATCAAACACCATAGATTCAGGTCTGTAGAATCCCTCTGCCATCACAATAAAATACGTTTAAACATAAACATAAACCAGGTACTTGTAATTATGCACAAATGCATAACAATCTCTTTGAAAAGGCTTCACTTTGACACTGCAAACACTGCAAACATTCCAGAAACTTCAAACACTTTGAATAGCTTTAGTTAATGTGAAAAGTAGTACACTGTGAAAAAAATGGGGTCGTTTTAGCCCTTTCATACATCTTAAACATTTTGAAAGTTAGTTTATACACTCTGTACTTATTTCAAATACTCTTGTTAGTATGTCACAATTTCAGACATTTCGTTTAGCTCTGTAATTATTTCAAATGTTTTGAATGCTTCACCAAATGTGAGATGACTGAAAAATTATTTAAACAAATTTAAGTACCTTTGAATAACTACTGACCTGCTTGCAAGTTCTCTCCCGTATATTCCTCCATTTCTAACCATGTGCCTCATTGCTTGTGTGTTGCTTCAACTTCGGATACCAGTCTGGCACCATGTTGCTTGTGCAAAGCTTTCAGGTAAAACCCTTTCTCAATACTAGATTTAGTATTGAGAAAGGGTTTTACCTGAAAGCTTTGCATTCGTATATAAAGGCTTTTATCCAGCGTGTGTTGTGTTCTTTTGGATTTTATCAGCTATCCACGTTATTACTACCATGTTGCTTGTCTCATGCATTCAAAAGAGATGATGAAGTGGCATATGGGTTCAAGATATTTATTGTACATAAACATTTTCAGGGACTGTAACTGGAACATGTATATTTAAGTTAACTGATTCACACATTGCTTCACACACACTCGCATGTGCATCTCCATTCATGCCTGCACTCACTCTGGTTAACTGTACAAAATAGCACTGTTCTCGCACATGCTCAGTACTTATATGCACGTGCTATCTAACTACAGTGGCTCAATAGGAACATTACACATAATGATCTACACTTTCTAAGGCCAATATAAGTCAAAGGTATGATTAGCAGTTCAACATCACAAATGCAGATATAGTAAGCACTGTGCACCCTGAGCATCAGACACAACGCTTATATACCCATGTATCCATGAATCCAAAAGATACAAAACAGGGATATGGCACAGTTATCATCACTTGCATAGGGTGTTGTGTGGGGGCAAGGAAGTCTAGGCTGACATAAAAGGTTGGTGAGTGTGTGAGGGTAAGAAAGGGAAACAGGCAGACATTTGGATAAACCAACAAATTGGCCAGTGAGACAAAATTACTTTTATGCTGCACGGCTGAGCCGTGTAACTGTTGTGTGTATGTGTCTGAAGGGGTCCTTCAGGTGAAACTGGTGTGTGAGTATCTGCACGAATATAGCTAAGCTTTGTGCTAGCTCTACATCTTGGTAAGTAGGACAGGTGTAAGCCATGCATGATAGAGGTTGCAGTTCATCATTGTCATCCCTGAATATGAGAAGGGGCTCTGCCAGGAGTTGCACTAGCATGTCCACACCCATGGTCAGATGCACTACAGATACCTGAATGTGACTGATGTCTACTAGACAAGCTATCTTCACAAGAGTGCCCAGGACCACAACCCCATGGCCTGCCATGTCTTGGTGTGGACAGCTTACCCACTGACAGAGCATTGGAAGTACTGTCACTAGGGGAGCATGATCAGGCATGGCCACATTGGCTAACAGCAGATGATGTGGCTTACACCCACAAGGATGCTATTACCCTCCCAACAAATGTTCCATCATGGACACCGCTTGTTCCATCACAGACACTCCTCATTCCAATGTGCCATTCATCTGATCCATTGAATCGGAAACATGGTGAAAGCAGCCATGCATGTCAGTCTGTGTCACATTTACAACCTTAAGCATTTCTCTGGAGTACCTATGGGAACATGCCTGTGCCTCCAAGATGGCCCCAAACATATATTGAGTGGTACAGGAAAAGACACCTGGATCAGGTGTAGGAGGGGCAACAGGCATCCTCTGAGCACCCCTGACAACCTTCCTGCATGGCACCTTGCCCACATTTTGGCTATGGCCAGAGTCAGCAGGCAGTGAAGCTGCAGTAACCACACTTCCCTGATTAATTGCCTCGCCCTCCACTTGTCCAATATCTGAGGTCCCACTGGCTGTGTCTGATGGAATTGCAGAGGATGGCTGTATGTCAACCTCAGTGTTAGACTCAACCTCTGCAGCCTCAGACTGTACCTCTGTTTGGCCATCATCATCATCAGAGTCTGCTGATACACTGATGTCTGGTGGTAGAAGTCCCACACTTCCACTGTCAGGATCACCTGTGATAAAAAGCAACAAATGCAGGAACAATTATTATCTAAACTACTATAATCCAATATATGCTAACAAAGCAACAGTACTGTCACTATTAGACAGCACAGCAAGACACACAATAGTCCTAACATCAATATCACACACTAAAATATTTCTTTAAATTGCTCATCAGTACTGACATAAAAATGTTCGGCTTACTATCTGCAGATGAGGTTATCCTCTGCAAGTCAGATGGTCTTGAAAGAAGTTAAGCAAAAGGTAAGGGCAAAATTCTCACAGGTAAGAATAACACAGGGGTAATATTTTTACCCCTTTATATGTCCATTAACTATACTGTCAACAGGAACTTGGATGACAACTCCAATCTAAGCTAATCAATCAGAATGTTCTGCTAACTATAGCAATCGTCAACACTCCCCAAAAAATCCTTGTGACACAGAAGTAATGTTTTAATTTCAAATGTTTTACTATACAACAGTATTCAGCAATTAAGATACCAAAGCCATCCTGGAAGCTCTTTCTGGGACGTGCTCGCTCTCCCTGAAACCATTGCACCAATATTAAGGACATGCTGTTCTTCACTTTCTTGGGTGCTGTCTGGATCCCTGACAGTGGGCAGGAACTCTCTGCTCTACTCCATGCACATGTGAGCACTTCAGTGGCCCTGTAGTGCACCTGCTCATATGTCATGCCGTGGCCACCCATGGCATTAACATCATCCACAATCTGATGCCAAATCTGCATTGGGTCTATAGTAGAAGCATGAAAATGCTTCTGAGTGAATATGGAAACAGCCACACATACTCATCAAATCACATTTAAGTGATTCAATGAATATGTCATAGGGCAAGGAAATAGTTGGCCAACTTCACAGAGTTGCCCTTTGCATCCCTATAGTGTTATCTCGAAGTTGGTATATTTAGTTAGGGGGATGGGGGGCCAGAGCCGCCCATGTTGGGGGGGGGGTGTGGGGGCAAAGCCCTCCCACCTGTTTTTGGTGTTAAATTATTTTTTTTAGCGAATGGCCACATAAGTTTTTTCCCCTAGGGAAAAACTCAATTACGTGGTTGTTAGCTATTTTCAGGTTTCATGTATTATGTGTTGACTTTTATGTAGTCACACATATGCACTTTCGGTCTTATAATAGAGACTCATCTGCATTCTGTATGCCATATCTCCTCATCTTCTTTCAAGCAGGAAGGCACTATGTTTTCTAAAAGCATTGACTATTACTTGATTTTCAGTGTCAGTGAAGGGTGGTCTTTGAGGACTGAGACACTTGGGTGGCATCATCCTAGGTGTCCTAACAGACAGCAGAAGGATAATACACATAGGTATCATATAACTACAAATTAACTGTTCCCAGATAAAACAGAGAAGGTAACATCTCAGTATTACCCACTGGAGAAACATAAAACACTCTAGACATCTGAAATAAGAACAACAGGTTGGATGCAAAAAAAGGAGAGTAACAATAGCAACATATCCTTGTTTGTGCCATAACAGAAATGTAGCTTTGGTCCCCCAACCAAAAGAACAGACAGATGACACATTTTGCTAACAATCCTTCTTTGGAATGCTAAATGTTCTATCAAATGAACTGCCCCTGAAACATTTCTACAGATTTACCACAGAACATTCCATTTTAAGGTATTGTCAATCATGTATACATGTGAAATGCCCTGAGAAACATGCACATGGCATCAATACACTTCTGACTAATGCATACAGATAAAAGTGTAAAAGCCTTTGCTTCAGATTTTTCTTTGTTACATTCCAGCGTATGCAGTATGTAGCTGACAAAATTCAAGAATACCTTCTCATAGATTCATAGATTCAGAGATTCATAGATAAGTACTAGGCTAACTGTCCTCGGTGGGCCATTTTAAGCCTAGCCAATTACCCCTGTTGGTTACTCAAGTTCAGTGTGCAGATATATCCCAAAGTAATAGTCTCTGTTCAGTTTCCTCCACAAAAACAAGTTTCCTCACCTTCAGTTTTCCTAGCTACATAGTTGTCTTTTATATGGTGTAGATTCAGGGCTGTTAGTATGCTGAAGATGCAAACAAGGTGTGCTGAATTTAAAATACTTGGTTCCATGTAGGAGATGTAAACATAGTGCAAGCACCCACTCAGTGTGTTTGTTTTTAATGGATTGCAACTCTGAATGATTACTGGATGGGAGAAAAACACAAGAGCAATGCAAGCTGCCCTACATCCAGTGGGGTGTGTCAGTTTAAACTTACAAAGTGTTAGCTGTAAGGTTGGAAATGTAAGTAAGCAATACACAATTTGCAGGTTCTGTTCATTAACATCCAACCTCCCCTTCATTTGTTGTCAACTGCATATGATATTATTTTCATTTAATATCCTCACACATTTTAAGGTCAGTGATATAGAATGGCTTACAGACTGCATGTTTCAGATTACTGGTCAGATAAGACAAGAATGACCAACAAACACAACAAGGTAAGCCAAATCTATATATTTGCAAGCAATAATCATAACTGGCTGTGTGATCACTTAATACACTACATCCAAAAATAATAAATGTACAAATAGATGTATGGTTTCATATTTCTATAGATGATGTTGCAGTTGGTTGTATGTAGAATGACTTCAGGTCCTTGCTGCAAAGATGTTTGTGTAGCAATGAGGGATAAGGCACCCTTCCTGTGTCCTGAAGGTTCATTGGTGTGAGAGTTCAAATCCAGATCGATGTAGACATATCTCATGTGAACCAACATTTCCTAGTGATTATGTCATATATTGATTCTTTTTATTTCAAATGCCTGTCCCTTTTTGTGTATTTTTCTTTTTCTTTTTTTTTTATTTTATTTTTTTTGGGGGGGGGCAGTGTTTGTATGATGTGGTGCTTAGTGCAAACACAGGAATGGAGGAAATGAATGTCAGGTTTGGCTGTGCTTATCTCATTTGTGTGAAGCATGGCAGTGTGCAAACTGGACCATCCAGGAAGCAGACAGAACACCTGCAGACAGGACCCAGGCAGCCAAAAATAAAAACCAGATACATTCAATTAATTATATCAGGCAGCTCACAAACCTGATAAGTGGCATTGTGTGGTGGTTAACACAGACACCTTAAGAATGATTATTAAATTAGGGAATGTCATGTAACTAGTCCTGTGGCAACAGGTATAAGTGCAGGGCTGGAGTACACATGGTTCTGGGTTATAGTACAGGGTGTGCAACCTTTTTTTTTTTTTTTTTTTTTTTTTTTACTGTTGTTACAGTGCAGTTAATAGCAATGAACTGAAACATAGACAGGTGTTATTTCAACTTTCTTTTGACAACAGGTGTAAGTGTAGGGCTGTGATACACGTGGTCATGGGTTTTAATACAGGATATTCTATACACTTTTACTGCTGTTCCACTTTCCATTATATTCACTCTCACGTATAACATTTTAGATAGTGGAGTTGATAAGAATTATACAAATGAGGGATAATACACCATTATTGTGTTTTCAGGTGTATGACAGAGGGTATACTGTATAGTATATTTCTGCAAGTATAATTCTGCTATCTGGACTTGCATGGACTTCACATTTGCCTAAGACACATACACAACTGGACATATATATCCAATAATCTTATCAGACCAAACACATACATGTGCAACAGCTCATACTGTCACCTGTATTTATATATGATCCCTGACTATGCCTGAGCAGCACTTTTTCTGTGGCAAAGATGGAAAATCAACACTGTAGAAGAAACTGTTTTGTCCATTATGCCTAGGTTTGAATCCCACAGTGTAAACATCAAATTTCTCAGTGTATGAAGGCAAAACTAAATGTGTCAGGTCATTGCATTTATGCCCATAGTGCAAGTCTGCAAACCTAATTCACCTAATAGTTACCTTCCAATTTCCAATATATACTTCCAGACTACATCAGTAGATACTCCATAAACTAAAGCCAAGTGTCAGATTAACCTTCCAATTGCAATTATTTAATTCCCCACTGCTTGGCACTGCTGCTGTTCACTTACCATCATGCAAATGCGTTGTTCAGGTTTTCTCACTCAAAGTAAACTTGACAACTGGAATTGGCAGGAAAGCATTTATCTCCATTGCTCTATGTCTGCTGGTAGAGATGGCTGACATTACTGGGGAACATAAAAAGAACCAAAAATCTGCAATACACTTGCCATTTTAAAGGAAAGTCCGCAGCAAACACAGAAAAAAACGTCCAAGTTACATCCAAGAAATTTATTAAAATACTAATAAAACATAGTTGAAGACAGAAAACTTTTGGATTACTCCTTCTTCAGTGTGATGCAACCATATTAAACACAGTGCTATTTAAATATAAAATTAACATCACATGATAACAGCCAACCAACATCATTGTCAGTTAATTATCTCATTAATAAAATATATGCAAGTTTTTAAAGAGACATTTACAGAGGGATTGCAGAGTATATAGCCTTATATTTAATTATTATTTTTTAAGCATATTTGCATTTTTTTTTCAAGATGGGTTTAATCGAGACAGTGGAATTAATGCCTGGGCTACTATCTGCTTGCAACCTAATGATCCAGTTATATTCTCTAGTTTCTAAATCATCTTGAAAAAAATGCAGAGATGCCTTAAAAATTATAATTAAATATAAGACTATATACTTTGTAATCCCTCTGTAAATGACTCTTTAAAAATGTGTATATATTTTATTAATGAAATAATTAATTAACAATGATGTTGGTTGGCTGTTATCATGTGATGCTAATTTTATATTTAAATATAACTGTGTTTAATATGATTGGATAACACTGAAGAAGGAGTAATCTGAAAGCTTTGTGTCTTCAACTATGTTTTATTGGTATTTTAATAAATTTCTTGGACTTAACTTGGCCGTTTTTTTTCTGTGATTACTGGGAAAGGTGACAAGTTTAGGGCATAGAAGTGGGGTGTCCAGGAGTCCAGGATATTTATTGGACTCCTTGTAAAGCACCACGGCCAAAGGCTTCTGCAGGGGACTATTCTGGCTCCCAGTACAAGTCTAAGGCATGAAATAGGTTGGCCCAGGCTGTATCTAGTGCCACTGGTATCCAGAGCACTGGAGAGCAATGTGGGCATCATTTTAATGACTTACAGAGGAGAAAAAAGGATACTCTCAACTACTGCTTGGAGGAATTTAGGACTGTGGACATTCTACAGCAGTATTAGTATAAACTACAGACAGTACTTGTAAGACATACACTGCTTAATATAGGAAAGATGGGTATGCATAATGGTTTCTGTTATTTTCTGTTCTTTTCCTAGCTGTCACGGATCATGAGTTCAATGTCTGAGCCCATGTTGCTCGATTGGAGAGCCTGAGGAAGTGGTATGTATGCAGCAGAAGAGAAGGGTTATTGTAGCATTAAAAATTAAAGATAGATTTTTGGGTATTTTATAGAGTTGTATCAAACTGAGCATGTATGTCCCAACTGTAAAAGCAAGCATGCATGCATTAGTCTGTAGCATAAACAAATTGAAAGAGTCCAATATTAGACTTTAGTCTGAGGTTGTGTGTTCCAATACCACAATTCGCAACTATACAATACTGTTATTTCTTCAATAATATTTATATTAAATTAAAAACTATATACCAGTGGCACAAATGCCCTGCTGCAAACTGTAATCTGTATAACTGGAACATGCAAATGTACAATAAATGCATATTTCAAGGATTGCAAAAACTACATTCTCAACAAGAACCACACAAACTCCAAAAACAATAACTCATGTGGCACTGACAGGATGAGACCAGAATTCCACAAAAAATGACTTTATTAGACAAATAGTTAAGCACTTTTATTCCTTAAATTAACAGAACGTCATCAGAACTACCATTCCAACTGAAAAACCCCTTAATAAATATATCCTGTTAAAATCAGTTGACCAATAAAAGAGCTTAGATGATTAAAAAATAAATGACATAATTAAAACATTTCTATTAATAATGCAACATTCATCCTGTGCTGTTTGAAAACCATATTATCAAAATTTGAATGCTTCTTAAAATACATTATGTAACATATTGACTTAGTTTTAAAATAGAATTAATAGATACTTTCTCATTTAAACCTGGATAGCAAGTGGCGTTATATTTTAACTGCCATTTCAACTCACAGTTATTCAAATGGTCATCCATAATATACCCTTCTGCATAAAAAATTACCTGCTCTAACATCCAAATGAATGATCGTTGTTCTGGTGCATATATCTGAACAGGGCATTAGTTGATTTTACTTTCCTTTCTTTATATCAGACATATGTTCATAAATCTTCATTCTCAATTTTCTGCTGGTTTTCCCTACATACAATGTGGAGCACATCTTACAATTTGCTAAATATACCACTTTTTTAGAGTCACATGTTAAGTAACCATTAATGTTAAACACTTTATCTCTGACTTTATAAGTCTGGGTTTTTGTCATATGGCTATACTGTGAACAAGTTCCACATTTGAACATGTCCATCCTGTTCTTGTTTGATAAGCTACTCACTAAATTTCCCCTTTCTAACCAGTCTTTAAAAGAAATGTCTTTTTTTAAACTAAACCTGGTTTGTCACCCATTTTTTCAAACATAGTACCTTCCATTCTAAAAATATTCCAATTCCTACTTAAACATTCACTTATTAGTAGGGAAATACCTGCACTGATGCCCAGCACATCTGGGAGCCAATCTGACAGCACTGTCTCTGCTGCCCCTGCACTACCTATGCCTTCAAGTAGTCCTGCCCTGGAGGCTGGTGCAGTGGCACACTCCGAGAACAGTGGTGGAGGTAGTGATTTCATCACCTGTAGTGAGTTGTCAAGGATGGTGTATAGGGTCATGTACCAAATGATTGGTGCATGCCTACACCAGATGGACAGTCTGTTTTCCCTCATGTTCCATATTTCAAGGAGAAGGGGAGAAGTCAAGCACTCCAACCATTAGCAGAGTAAGATGACAGTGAAGACAGTCCAGTGGGCGAGGACTCAGTTTTCACTGTATCGAAGCTTGATGGGCATGGGCCTGAGTTGTACCCTTCCTCACCCCAATCATGGTGCCCCCCAACCTTTTGTGTCCATCACTGTCCTCGTCTTTTGTCTTCTTTGTCTTGTATGTTTGCAATTGCTTCCTGACCTATCCAACTTAGTGGACTCAGACATACTTACATCCCTTCCCCAACATTCCTCTCTCTGTGAAATAAAAAATAAATGGTCACCTGCCCCACAAAAAAAAAATAATTGTCCCATACATAGCTCTTCATTTCACACATGTCTTCTTGACACACTTGATTTGGTCCAATTGGTTATACAAATGATTGAGTTGTGGTCACCCCTCCCTCTGGAGGTGAAAGTCCAAATTCTGCACATATTCTCAGTTTACACTGTTAAAGAAATGGATAGCTATGGTTCTTTTCTACCTCCCTTGAGCACATTCCTGTATTGCCTTCCCTTTGTTCTCCCCCCTGCTTGCTCTCCATTTCACCAATTTCCTATCTACCCCGTTTGCACTGCTTTAATCTGGTCAAAAAATAGAATCAAACACAACACATAATTAGCAGAAAAAGCAATGGATTCCTTACTTTTTTGGGCTCCATGTTTGATTTGGGGTGCCACGCAGCCACGATGAATGGAAGGAAAATGCTGCGGTTACCTCCACGCAATGCCACTTAACCCTGGTGTGCTATACCAACACACAGCAACACATGTTCTATAAAGAATACATGTCATTACATTATCAATGTTCATTTAAAAGTATTTAAAAGTATTAGATACACCAAGATTCGAACCTAGTATCATCTGGGCTCAAAAAGTAATATGTCAATGCATTTACACCTGCTGCCACAGAGTCAGTTAAGCAGCAGGTGTGGTTCATAGACTCAATGCTAACTCTCAGACTTTAGCAATGCGGCTTGCATTTGTGCACTACATAACTATGCACAAACATGTATAATATTGGAAATGCATATCTCGCATGCGAAAACATTTTGCCAACCATTGCGCAAACCCATTGCTCATTGCATATGGAAAAGAAAATTATATTATGCATTACTACTGTTTACTGTCCTTTTCCTGTCTGTGACATGAAATTACTTATGGAAACATAACAAATTTAAGACCCTATCAATATGTCACATATTTGCAATACATCCATGCGTGACCTCACACAAGCAATGCAAACCTGGTGTCTCAGTACTTTTTCCACACATATATCATCTACGCTACAGACATTAATATCCAGTGTTGTGTGATATGCAATGCACATCAATCTGGTAACATGCAGAGCTAGAACTATTGACCCACAGGCATAAAAAGCCTTCTCTGCATGGCTAGGGAAGGAATCAGCATGGATCTTATCCACAGAGACATATGTGACCTTCAACACACTTGACTCAATCCATGGTGGTTTTGTCAAGGGTAGATCTTGCTTATTAAACCTAGTGAACTTTTTTGATACTGACCCCAAAGACCTGGATGAGGGATAACAGGACATACTGCCTATGATGAGTTATCCAAGGCCTTTGACACTATCCCCCCATTCATGTATCATAGAGAAACAATCCCATCTAGGAGTTAACCAGTGGAATGTCACAAGGATCTGGTCCTCAATTGTTTGGAATCTATTTTACTGAAGCCCAGGCAAAGGTAGATGGCCTGTGTTTACCATGTTTGCAGATGACTTTTATCTGTATCCAGTCATATAGCGTCCCCCAATGATGGTAACATATTATAGAAGGGGCTGACACAGACAAATGATTGTTGCCAAACTGACGGACTAAACGTTAAAGCAAACAATGCCTCATTGTTCCCTTTGGCAATGAAGTACCCCTGCTAATTATGATATACATAGTACCCCTCTAAGACCAGGGAGGTCATAGCTCTGCTGTACTCTGCCCTTCTCAAAACAAATGAGCATTTTGCATTGTGATGCAAACATAGACACATTTGAGTGAAAGACATTAACAATGATGAGGCAGGTGGACTAGAAATTCCACTCAGCATAGTAATACCTATTAAACATGCCCTGTTGATGTACTATACCTTCATTCAATTCCTGAAGCCCACTTGTGCACTTGGTTTTGTTGAGTTGGTTGCTTAGTTTCTCCAGTGACTGGGGAACCTGTCTGATTCCCTGCATTTATGAGTAATGAGCACAGGAAACTTACTCAGGAATTGCTGGATACCACAATAGCATTTTTATGATACAGAGATGACAGGCATCATACAGATAATGGCAGTTGTCTGCTTGTTCCACCTGGTGTACTGTGTCTGAAGGACTGTCAGCCATCAGTGACAATAACATTATCATAACAGAAGGAATGCTGTTTTTTTTGGCAAGGACAGAGGGATTAACACTCACTAAAGGCAAGGTATAATGAATATTTAAAGCAAACAAATCATTGGCGTGTTAGCACAAAATGCTTGACCTCATGGCACAGAAGGATAAAGCCCTTCTGGTGATGTGGATACTGGAAGACGCAGATGGGGGTGGGGGTGAATGGAATTAAGCAGCTGATGCCAGCTTATCTATCCAGGGGCTGGAGGAGGCTGTCTGGGCTTGCTGCAATAACAGTATTAAAAGACAAATGAGATCCAGGCTGTATTTATGATACCACTCAATTCAGTAGTATAAAATTTACAAAACTATGCATGTACCTCTCATAGGAGGCAATTGCAGAGCAGGTGAGAGGAGGCCAAGGAACACTCCCCAGCAGCAGTATGACATAGCTAAGATGGGTCTAGTAGACCCTCTGAATGAAGAGACGAACTAGTGACACTTAATGATCAATTTTAGGGAGGAGTCCCACAAAAAACACGCACATATATATATATATATATATATATATATATATATATATATATATATATATATATTTATATATATATATATATATATATATATATATATATTTATTTATTTATTTACTATGTTAGCACAAAACATGTTTGTATATGTGGTGTGTGTGTGTGTGTGTGTGTGTGTGTGTGTGTGTGTGTGTGTGTGTGTGTGTGTGTGTGTGTGTGTGTGTGTGTAGGTTCATAGGTAATTACAAGGCTAAAAACCACAGGAAACCTTTTTAAGCCTAGCCATGCTTCCCAAAGGTGAGATTCAAATTTGGTACCCTGTGTCTGTAAGGTAAATACCTTCACCATTATGTAAAACACGTTCACCATTATGAAAACCCTCTACCCCTCTATGGTTGTGTGATCATGGAGATACTATATATGTCAGGAAAGACCCCCAGATGGATGGGTACAGGGAGGCTTGCCCCCTCCTGCAAAAATATGTTTTAGGATATATTTCTTGTGGAGAACATTTTCAATGAAATGAGTTTTCAATGCTATGAGTTTTCAGTGAAATGGGTTCCACCTTATGAGTTTCAGTGTTATGTGTTTTCAGCATTATGACATAGACACATACACACATATGCATGAATATATATATATATATATATATATATATATATATATATATATATAGATAAACTTACATATGCACATACGTGTGTGTGTGTGTGTGTGTGTGTGTGTGTGTGTGTGTGTGTGTGTGTGTGTGTGTGTGTTTGCATGTGTGTATAAAGGGGTCTACTTTTCTTCATCGAAATTACATTATTTTGAAAAAAGAAAAGTACGACCCCACTTTCACGAAAGCCGATTCACCGAAGCACGGTACAGTGGGGATAACGAAATATATCCTTTTCCCCACTGTAGTGCAATCTCAGAGTTAGTATATTTAAGTAGCGGGGGTGTCGGGGGCGCAGCCCCCTACATGGGGAGAGCAGGGAGGCTTGACCACCTGCAAAACTGTGCTTTGAATGTTTATTTTGTTTATTTAGCCGATTCTGTGAATTGGCTTTCAAGAAAGTGCACTTTCACAGAAGTGGGGTCGTACTTTTCTTTTTCAAAATAATGTAATTTCGATGAAGAAAAGGAGACCCATATAAATACATAGTTAAACACACATGCACACACACATATATGAGTGTGTGGATCTACTTTCGAAGCTCAAACTTTGAAAACTTCAAATTTCATATGTTCGAGACCATAACATCAAAGTTTTGAAAGTTCAAAACTTCAGTAAAAAAAATAAAAAACAATGTTCATTTTTTTTTTACATTTATGCAGGAAGGCAAGCCCCCTGCACCCCCCCCTGCTAATTAAATATACCAACTCCGAGATTGCACTACAGTGAAGATAATGGTAAATTTCCTGTTCTGCGCAGTACGGCGATCTCCATTTAAACTGTTCAAAGTTTCAAAACTTCAGTCTTATGGTGTCGACCATATGAAGTTCGAAGTTTTGAAACTTCAGACTTTCAAAGTAGACCCGTGTGTGTTTGTGTGTGTGTGTGTGTGTGTGTGTGTGTGTGTGTGTGTGTGTGTGTGTGTGTGTGTGTGTGTGTGTGTGTGTGTACGTAAACACACATAAATATCTCAAAAACTACTTTTGAGGTGAGGGCAATGTGCTCCCACACCCTCATAATTTATATACACTAATTCCATGGTTGTGCAATGGTAAGGCTAGTGAAATACATTAAATTATGCTATAGTCGACCTTCTATACTTTGACTATAGCCTAATTCTAAGTGATTAACCACTGACAATTTTAACAACAAATGTGGCTGTAATAACATAAATAAGTGAACAAAATGATGGCATCCATATATAAAACTAGGGTTACCGACTGTCCCTCTTTGCAAGAGACAGTGCCTCTTGGGGCAGTTATGTCCTACAACGAAACTATAAAGGCAAATGTCCTGAGATTTAAGGACAAAAAATATTTCCTAAGTTTTCTTTAATAGTTGCATAAAACAGTTATTTTGTATCTGTAACACCTAAATGTTACATGAAATAGCATAAACAATTCAAATGGTACAATAATAAGTTTTTATTTGTTCAAAAAAGCAAAGTTCTGCACTTTGCACTGGCCATTGTATGTTTTGTCCTGCAAAATCTCTGATTTCTACAAAAAATGTTCTACTTTGGGCTTTTGAAAAGGTGGCAAACCTATATAAAGCCCATTTTTCTGAGCAGTCCTGGGGAGAAGAATTCCAGAAAACCAATTAAGGTACCTAAAACTTTTTAGAATGTGAAAGTAGAGCTAATAAGAATGCATATGGTTGCAGAGATGTGTTACTGTTTTTGATGATAGCTATACAAAGTAATATGTTATTAGTAGTTGAATATCATTATGTAATAGTTCAGATATGTAGGAAATAGCATCTTTGAGCAATTCTAATAGTATAAAAACAGTATTTATGTGCTGGCAGTAGTAAAAGCTATAATTATTCATAAAGACACCTGTTATGCAAACAAATAATTTGCATGGAATACTTGCTGTCAGATAATGGTGGGAGGATAGAATAGTAAAAGGCATGTTGAAAGATTGGAACGTTAGGAAAAGATATAGGAAGTACAGTTTATGGGTCCAAACAGAGGTTAAATAAAATCTTAGTTTGTGAACAAAAGTGGTTTGGATGCATTCTTCGCTCAGATCAGGATGAATAGAGTTCTATAGTTTGGCTGCCTGCACTGAGTCCCCAAAATGATTTTTTAAGTTGAGTACTTTTAGTCGATTTTTGTTTTGAAGATCTTAAATTTCTCTCTGGGTAATAATCACTGATTATATTAGCAATCATTGGCTATCTATTTAGTTTGTATAGTATGCGGTGGACAGTTCATTGCTAGTTTAGTGCTAATGCATGTTCTAATTCATGCTAATCAATCTTATGTAGAGCTATGCAGTGATTATAGGTTCATAGGTTCATAGGTTCATACTAGGCTATCTGCCCTGGGGAAATTATAAGCCTAGCCCGATTCTGTATGGCTTACGCCGCCCCTTGATTTGAGTATACTGTGCCCTTTTTAAGGTTTAGTTTACTGTGCCTCTGTCTAATAGTGACACGGGAGTAATCCCTGGGACAAACCTACGATCCCCCATCCACTTATTGAGATTCTTCTTGAAGAGATTCAGTGAGGTGCTCTGCCTCACATGAACTGGAATTCTATTCCAGAGTGAAGGGAGCCTCTGGGTTATGAACCTGTCCCTCCAGCAAGTTCTATTTATTTCTGTGCTGAGGTTCAAGGCCCTCGAGCGTGTGGCTCTAAGGGATTTAGATTTACTGAGGTGGAGCATGTCCATTAATTCTGGATTTGACATAGCTTTGTATGTCAGGCATAGATCGCCTCAGTAGGCGGTATGCAACTGAGTAGAGCTGGAGTTTTTTTAACCGAGCAGCATATGGCATCTGTTTGAGACCCTTGATCCTCTTGATGAGATACTTTTGGGGTCTTTCTAATTGCTGCAGGTGTCGGGTAAGGTACATCCCAAAAGGGGCATTGTATTCTATGATGGGCCTGATGAGGGATGAATAAAGGCACGATTACCTCTCTTGATCTAGATGTGAAACCCTTCGTGATGAGGTGGGCTATGTAGAAGGTCTTTCTAACCACTTTGGCAATGTGGTTTTCAAAGGAGAGATTGCTATCAACTTGGGTCCCCAGGACCCTAATAACTTTCTCTGTACTTAATGGGTTTCCGCCTATGTGGTAATTTGTGGGAACATTGTTTTTGCCAAAGGGTATGACTATACATTTTTTGGCATTTAGCTTTAAACCATGGCACTGGCACCAGTTATCTGTCTCTGTGAGACCTTTTTGAAGGATGTTTGTGTCAGCTGGAGAGTTGATTATGGCGCCCAGTTTGCAGTCGTCTGCGAACTTGGTGAGCCATAGTCCTCCCACGTTTGCCTGTACCTCGGAAAAGTATATACCGAACAAGAGTGGTCCCAGGACAGAACCCTGTGGGATGCCACTTGTGACCAGTTTCGAGTCTGACATGGCTCCAGCAACTCTCACTCTGTGGGTTCTGTCTTTGAGCCAACTTGTGACCCATCTTGTGACATAGGGGTTTATATTTAAGCTGGATAGCTTATCTATGATGCCCGAGTGGGGTATTGTGTCAAATGCCTTTGCAAGGTCCAGATAGTCTGTGTGGACTACCTTCCCTTCATCTATGGCTTTGGTGACTGTTTCAAAGAAGTCAACCAGGTTCAAAAGGCAGGATCTGCCCTTGACAAAGCCGAACTGGGTAGGATCTAGTGTCTGTAGGCCCCCAATGTCTTTGTTTATGAGCTCCATGATGATCCTCTCCATAGCCTTGCAGACTAAGCTAGTCAGGCTTATGGGGCGATAGTTTCCAGGGTCCGTAGAGGCTCTGCCTTTGTGGAGTGGGACCACTGTTGCTGTACGCCATTCTGTGGGCACATATCCTGTAGTGAGGCTGAGATTGTATAGCTGTTTTATTTGAGGGATTAGTTCCTCTTGTAGTTCATGTAGGACACAACCTGGGACGCCATCTGGTCCCATGGAAGCAGTGTTTTTTGCTTTGGAGAGGACAGCCTTCACCTGAGCATCTGAGATGTTTGGGAGGCAGCCCTCTGCCGGGATAGATACTTGCTCTTTTGGGGAGAAGTTTGCACTGAACCTGTCTGCCAGGATATTGGCGATGTCTGTGGGTTCAGTGTATTTTTGTCGTTTAGAAGCAACTCAGAACAAGTCTGGGAGTTGCATCCCAGGTTTCTAACATAACTGAAAAAGCCTTATGATTGTCTTTGGTGTCCTGTGCAATTTTTCTCTCGAAGCTGGCCTTGGAGGATTTTATGAGGGATCTTAATTTTTTGCTAGTACTGATCAGAGATGCCTTCCCTATTAGGGATTTTGCTCTATCATGTAGTAGCTTCCTCCTTCTGTTGTACAGTTTATTTATGGCAGGGGTCCACCAGACTGGACGCCTGCCTTTGGATGATTGGGTCTTGGTTTTGTTTGGGATAGCATGATCCATGCATTCCTGGAGATGTCCGTAGAATGCATTTATATAGGATTCTGCAGTTTGGGCCGTAGTTTCCACTGGCACTGGGGCCTTGAAGGATTCCACTTTGGTTTTGAGAAGTGAGAAGTTCGCTTTTGAGAAGTTTTTCACTGTGGTTTTCTGGGCTGGGGGTGGGGTCAGGATGTGGACATCCAGTGAAATTAATTTCTGGTCTGATCTTACCAATGAGGGATATACTTCTGGTGTGGAGCATAGAGTCCCCATGTTGGTAATGATCAGGTCTAGTATGTTGTCCCCTCTTGTGGGAGTGGTGACTAGTTGTTCCATAGCATTTGAGTTTATAATTTCCAGGAATCTTTGGGCTAAGGTGCTGGGGCTTGAGTAGTGCTCCCAGTCAATGTTTGGGTAGTTGAAGTCACCCAATATAATGGTGTTCAGAGAGATCTTCATGTTCTCCAATGTTTTCAGGAAAGCCGAGTGGGATTCCTGACTTTGAGAGGGTGGTCTGTAGGATGCTATAAACTGAAAAGCAGTCTTGCCCACTGTTAGTTGCACATGGATGGTCTCCGATACTTCGTGCGATGCCACTAACCTGGAGGTGTGGATATCCTTGATAAATATGGAAACTCCCCCTCCTTTTGTGGTTCGGTCCGGGTTTTGGGGCCAAAAAGCATGATGAGGTATAGCCTGGTAGTGCTGGGGTGCTCTCTGGAGCCTTGAACCAGGTTTCTGTCACTGCACAGATATCGATGTTCTCCATACTGAGGAGAGCTTCGAGTGCGTGCATCTTGAGGTTAAGACTTCTGGCGTTTAGCAGCATTACCCTTAGTTTCTTGTTCCTTGTGCTGTCTATGGGGGTGGGTTTGACTTTTGAGCCTTGCCTAAAAAAGGCACTATGGGGGTGGCAAGAGCCTTTGCCAATATCCAAAAGCCCAGTGGTGACAGGTGCAAGCCATCCCTAGCAAAGCAACATGGCTTGTCGAGCATGTCATGATGCATTTAGTTTGGGACATTAACAGAATCTGGTGATTTTGTTACAGGTTTGTTCCATTTTCAGTAGTTGCATTTTGGGAATGCTGCTCATTAAGGAGGACAGGTATAGGATGATGGCTAGGAGTAAGCTTTGAGCTATATTTAGGAGTGTTGTTTGAGGTAGGTCTAGTTTGGCTTCATAAGGCATACCAAGTTTATTTGTTAGTTTTTGATATATTATTGTTTATACATTTGTTAAAATGGTGTTTTGGTATTTTATGCTTTCTAGAAGTTTCATTTGTTTAACTTGCTCAATGACTGTATTATTAGTGAACTGCATGGGTTAAATATTTGTTGTTGGCACCTGATTCAACTTGTTTTGTGGGATTTAAAAGGCATTATGACTTAGTTATCCAGTGCCCTACTTTGCAAAAGACCTGTAATTCATTAAGTGTAGGAGCTGAGCAGATAGGCATGACTTTTTCCAGCCATTTGGTTGAAATATTTATTGAAATGTGCTCATCTACCTTGACAATTTGATTTTTTCCCCTTGTAGCTTATGCAAAATATGTCTAAGCCAACTTTAACATATGAATTATTCTTTATGATTTTCAGAGCATATTTTTGTCCTAAAAAGATCCCGATAACCTACAAATAGGCATAGAGATATACCAATAGATAGACTGATGATAGACACCAAGACTGATAGACAGAAAGATAGCTTCCTCTGTGTTCTAGCTTATTAGTTGCCACTAAATTTACCAACCAGTTGATAATACATGCATAGAACTTTACAATGACATAGTGGATATGTTTATATCCAGACAAAAGCAGGAATAATTCACAGTGAAGCATAATAGCAGGAATACCAACTTTAAAATTCGGTATTTTGAATATATGAGGATTTATTATGGAGCGAGTAGAGTCCAGTGAGTCCAGTTATAAACATTCAGAAGACTGGGCTACTGTATTTATTGCTTCATTCAATAATTGCTGAATCCCACCTATGCACATGTGCCTCTATGCCTGCACGTGATATGGGTGTACTGAGGTGATGTTACATTATTAGTTTAGATTCACTCACTGCGTCATGATCTGTAGGAACCAAAACAGTGCCTGCTGAATGTAACTAATACAGATTATTTCAAGCTGTCAACCATTTCAGTAAGCTCTGTCTACATGTAACCTCTAGATCAGTCAAATAAAGAGCATAATTTATTAGCAGAGTGCCAAAAGACCTGTGATGAAAGGAATCTAATTTATAGTTACATTCCCTTTTCATAGTAGACGAAACACTTTTACAGATAAAATATCATTTCAGTAATACATCTAATGCCGTTTTCCATGAAACTACTTTTTATACATCAGAATATTTTCAATAAAAATAATATATTCATTAAAGAGAAAAATGTAGATGTGGTAGCAAATAGATTGAGCAGCTTTAGATTGCAATCATTCCCAGATGTCTTATAAATGGTCACTAGATGGGGCTCTTAGCTCTTTTATGTCCTGTAAGAATTCTGGCCATGCTTAAGCAGCAGATTTCCGAGCAAATAATAAGCAAATAGAAGGAATAACAGGAGGCTGGAGAAATACTGCAGCTCTGCTTCTACAGCTTCCAGTTCTTTGTTGCTAGACATTATTTTCTCTGAACTAGCTAATGCTAATTGCATTTAATTCCAGGTAAAGCCTTGCATTTCCACATTTATTTTTACTGTGTATCATCTTGTAGTGGGATAAATTCTACAAACTGAGCAACACAGAGCTGAAATACGAAGTATTGCATGCTTTACACTTTAGAACTGGTTTTAGCGGGTAGAATTGCAATTTATAAATGAGATTAGGGACTGTTACACAAACAACCCCATACACGATGGAGGTAATATATTTACAGACAGGTATGTAGCTGTTTCAGTTTCTTGATTTGTTCTGAATATTCCCTTTTCAGTTCTTCGCAAAACCTTTTTACAAAATACTTTGTATGTCATAGCGGTAGGTGTCCTTCCCATAAATCCAGTAATAGAAGGAAATTGTTCATGCAGTGATGAGGAAAGCACTAAGCCTGGTACCACAGCAGCAGAAGCACACAGCATTTAAATATAAAAAGTATAAACAGCATACTGCAACTCTAGACAATAGTCCGAGGATAAAGCAAACAAAGCAGTCTTTAGCAGAAATATGCTTTCATTTTTTATACAAAACTTGATCCAGAAATGGAACAAACTACTGAAAACATACAAAACATTTCAAAAGCCACTTTTAATATTACAATGTTTTAAAAGCTGATGGAGAAATGCTTAATAAGTTGGACATACAAATATATTTATGTTCAATAATATGTGTGACATTAAAACACTTCTGTAATTTATATGCCTACTTTGGAAATGATGCACATACACTGGTAACACATAATTATTGTACAATGCAGGCTTGGATTGATAATTATTTTTATTAGATTCTATATTTTTGTCTGTGTTTAATTACTTAGTTAACATGAAGCTTATGAATATCTATCACATTTTGAAATAGCAACCTAATGATCTTCAGCTTCTAAAGCTGGGTAACTTTTACTCAGGTTAATACTGTGAGCCAGTTTGATAGGGGCATGCTAAGATCATAAGCATTACAGTCATTGAAACACTACACTAAATAAGACATTGAGCTCAGTAAGATGTGGTGCCAAAAAGCTAAGATATTTCAAATTTATGGGCCAGATTCAGAAAAATCGCTGATGTGCACACTGAGTGACACCATATAATGGAGTCAACCTAAGGAGAGACTGTACAGGTGAAACTGCTACAGGTCATGTAATATCAACACTGCGTAACATACACCATTTGATCTAATGAGCACAGCAAATGTAGCATATTTCGGACAATGAATTGCTACGAGCATAGCTGAGAGCCCTGATAATGGCTATGTAGCAATGTTCCTACTATTTTCTGCTACAAATGGGAAGGAACATGATTATAGATTAATCAGAATGGAGGAAAGCTAGCAGGAGACTACACAGAAAAGCACGGGAAAGAAAACGGTGCAGGGACAATGGTATATATTTTTTCAAAGTGGCAAGTGCCTGTTTTTCATTGCTTCAAGAAGGTTAGAGGGTTAAGGCAGGAAGTGAAATGTATGGGCAAGAAAGTGATACACAGATGTCAGCAGATGCAGACAAATAAATTCAAAATATAGACAAAGAAAAACAGGAGCGATACTAACATGAATATGGTAGGGAACACAAAGGAGAGAAAAAGAGGCAGAAGAATAATTGATGATGGGAGGGACTGGGCCACAAAATGAAGAGGGAGCTGAAACATAAGGAAAGGGGACACCATGATGAGGGATAGAGCGTGGCGACATCTGACTGCATTGCAGCACAGTACTGTTCTCAACCAGAGGTCAGTCAACTCAGTGACCATGTTCTGGCTGACTCCAGCAACTGTTGGCCTAATAGTCAGGGCCAGACAGTTGAGAAATTTTGCCAGCCACATGAGGATGTCCTGCAGGCTGCCAATGAGGGGTTTCTAGCTGTCTATCCATCAAGGCCATACCCTTCATCCTACTGGGTGACATCATATCTTCTTCTTCTTTTGGCTGCTCCCGTTAGGGGTTGCCACAGCAGATCACCTGTTTCCATTTCTTCTTGTCCTCTGCATCTTGCTCTGTCACACCAGCCACCTGTATGTTCTCTCTGACCACATCCATAAACCTTATCTTAGGCCTTCATCTTTTCCTGTTACCTGTCAGCTTTATCCTTAGCATCTTTTTCCCACTATACTCTGCATCCCTCCTCAGCACATGTCCAAACCAATGTAATCTTGCCTCTATGGCTTTATCTCCAAACCTTCCAACCTGGGCTGACCCTCTAATATACTTATTAATAATCCTGTCCATCCTCATCACACCCAGTGCAAATCCTAACATCTTCAACTCTGCCACATCAAGTTCTGACTCCTGCCTTTTTGTCAGTGCCACTGTCTCCAACCCATATAACATAACTGGTCTCACTACCCTCTTGTAGACCTTCCCTTTCACTCTTACTGGTACTCGTCTGTCACAAATCACTCCTGACACTCTTCTCTACCCACTCCATCCTGCCTGTACTCTCTTCTTCACCTCTCTTCCACACTCACCATTACCCTGAACTGTTGATCCCAAGTATTAAACTCCTCCACCTTCGCCACCTCTACTCCCTGCATCCTCACCATTCCTCTATCCTCCCTGTCATTCACACACACATATTCTGTCTTAGTCCTGCTGACCTTCATTCCTCTTCTCTCTAGAGCATATTTCCACCTCTCCGGGGTCTCCTCCACCTATTCCCTACTCTCACTACAGATCACAATGTCATCTGCAAACATCATAGTCCACAGGGACTTCAGCCTGATGTCGTCTGTCAACCTGTCCATCACCATTGCAAATAAGAAAGGGCTCAGAGCCGATCCTTGATGTAATCCCACCTCCACCTTAAACGCATCTGTCACTCCCACTGCAGACCTCACCGCTGTCACACTACCCTCGTACATATCCTGTACCACTCTTACATACTTCTCTGACACTCCCGACTTCCTCATACAATACCACAACTCCTCTCTAGGCACCCTGTCATATGCTTTCTCTAAGTCCACAAAGACACAATGCAACTCCTTCTTTACTTCTCCATCAACACTCTGAGCAAACATCATATCTGTAGTGCTCTTTCCTGGCATGAAACCATACTGCTGATCACTAATCATCACCTCCCTTCTTAACGTAGCTTCCACTACTCTTTCCCATAACTTCATGCTGTGACTGATAAATTTAATCCCTCTGTAGTTACTACAGCTCTGCACATCACCCTTATTCTTAAAAATCGGTAGCAAAACACTTTTTCTCCATTCCTCAGGCATCCTCTCACTTTCCAAGATTTCATTAAACAATCTAGTTAAAAACTCCACTGCCATTTCACCTAAACACCTCCATGCTTCCACAGGTATGTCATCTGGACCAACAGCCTTTCCATTCTTCATCCTCTTCATAGCTATCCTTACTTCCTCCTTGTTAATCCACTGCACTTCATGATTCACTATCCTCACATCATCCAACCTTCTCTCTCTCTCATTCTCTTCATTCATCAGCCCCTCGAAGTACTCTTTACATATGTTCAACACACTCTCCTCACTTGTCAGTACATTTCCCTCATTATCTTTTATCACCCTTACCTGCTGCACATCTTATGACACCCCCAAAAAGAAACAGACTAATAAAGGGCAACAAGTAATCCTGCAGATCACCTCCTGCTGGATCACCCATGTAAACCTGCAGAGAGAATGGCCTGGGGACAGCTGAGAATCTAGCAGGAGATATCAGGGCAGGTGAACTGTGTGGTGGCTGCTGCTGCACGGCATCCAATGGGGTGGCAGATGTTGTGCAAAAAATATGAACAGAAATGGATAGAAATAAAGCAACAAATAACAGTGATAAAGGGACAGAAGCACAAAAACAATTATCACTAATCGTACAACACTGGCTGGAAAAACAGTCCTTGGACAAGCAAATATCTGTGAACTATGCCATGGGAAACAAAATACAACATATGCAACAGACTAAACTTTAGCACAATTGTAAATGTGTCACAAAGGCCCAGGGTAAATGCTATGTAGCCAGTCCCACAGTCCCACTGCATGTATGACAGGTCCCTTTTGAAATGTCAGCACTAGAAATGCTGAGTACTGACACAGTGAAAAAAAAAAGAATGCAACTGTAGGAGAAGAGAGAATCTTGAACATCAATCTTCGTCTTTAAACTTCTTTTTTGCAGGGGTGCAAGCCCTTCTGCACCATTCAATGTGGTGGGCAAGCCTCCCACCCCCAAACTTAAATATACCAACTCTTTGATCACCATATCTCAGAGCAAAGGGAATATTCCATGAAATGACCACCTTGAACTTGGTAAATGTAAATCTTTTTTTTTTGGCCATTTAGTCTCCATGTTTTGGGACACACTCTAGCAGGTCCCAGCATTTCATATAGTTACTGTGTATGGCATGTGAACAAGTATGTATTGCAAAGAGAGATGATGTGGGTACATAGAATCCATTTTGAACAACCTCAGGAGCCTGAAGTGTTTTGCACAAAGGAGCTACCATTAGGTGCAGGCACAGCGTACAAGACAGTGCTCTGCATGGCACCAAAATGACCATGGCAAGGGGACACACTCACAGCCCAAAATCTCATAAACTTGGAACTGCAGATACCGAGTAGCAGTAATGTACCATGAAACAGGAGAGTTACTAGTAATCTTCATCCAATAGCATGAGATGCATGCCCACAGTACATAATGGACCCCATTCCTAGGTCAGGGTATGATTAGAATTCATAGATTTTGTATTGTTTCAGTCTTTTATGTTAGCCTAGAGTGCTCTTCTCAGCCCCTGAAATGTGTCCAGAATTGCCTCCTTCTGCAATCTGTATGAAATTCGATGTCTTGGTAGCATATGTAAGCACGATTGTAAATTCCTTTTTTATTAGTCCTATTGTTCCTACTTCTGTTGGAACTGTATGGGTATCTATCTTTCTTCCAGTTTAATTTCTCCAAGTGGTTTGGGTTTCTAATACCATGATGGAAATGGACCCCATTCCTAAGTCAAAGCATGATTAAAGTTCATGAAATTAGTATTATTTCAGTCTTTGATGTTAACCAAAAGTGTTCTTCGCAGCACACACTATATACTGCAAACTGACTCCTTCAATTAATTTGAAGTTATATGTATTAGTAGTATGTCTAAATATGACTGTAGATTCTTTCTGATTAGACCCATTGCTCCTACTGCTATTGGAACTGTCTGGGTACCTTTCTTTCACATTGCTCTTGTTTCTGCCTGCTATTCCTGATATTTTATGACTTTGAGTCTCTCTGTACATAAGACACTGTAATCACTACATGTAGCAATTTCAGTGATCAATGCTACTTTTGCCTTTATATATATATATATATATATATATATATATATATATATATATATATATATATATATCTGTATATATGTTGTCGCCTCACAGTAAGATGTTGTCCTGTTCGATTCTCAGCTAAAGCGTCTTCTGTGTGGAGACATGCGTGAATGGGCGTACCTTTGTTGAAGGTTGTGTGTCAGAGCTGGCAACTCGGCACGTAAAAATCTACTGCCAATCATTAGCAGACCGGAGTTCCGCTGTGGTGACCCCTAACCGGGAAAAGCCGAAAGACACAACAGCATATATATAATTTTCCCATATCTATTTTTGGACCTAATGGTAATGGGTGATTGCATGTGATGTTTATTTCATCATTCTCTACAATGCTTTGTAGTTCACATTTCCAATGCTTCTTAGCTACTTCTGTATTGTAGTGTTTGCTGAGTCCCCAGTCTCGCCACATTATTGTGCCTTTCCGTATACAGATCCTCAGCCATAAGTGTATCACAGCCAACAATAAGATGTGCAACTGTAGAGATAGTCATGTTTACATACTCTTACCTCCTCCACCCCGCCAGCCAGTGGGGTGCCTGGTGAAGTACAGCACGGCAACCCATGAACATGTGGAGTACAGAGGGGTCAGGCATATGCCACATCTAGGTGGCCAAGGTCTCATATTTCGCCATCTTTCCTACTGGTTGGTTTTGATGCCAGTTGCATTTTGAGAGAAGATGTACCTATGACTGGAGTGTATATGGTCTACAAGCCTTCTTACCTAAAATCTCACAGATCCTGCCACACATACATACGCATATTGCATCCACAGCTGTGGATACGGTGTGCCCTGAAACACATTCTGAACACTTAAGCAGTACTGCTGGACAGCTACGCCTTTCAGGAAGCACCCCCCCCCCACACCTCCCTACACAGTATACCCAGCTCCCTGAGATCTCGTGGCCATATCACATACTCTCTACCACATACTTCATAAACCCCAACCCTAACACTGTACCTTTGCTGATCCCAGCCCTCACAGCTGTGTGTTATATGAAGGTCCAATGCACAGCATGGCCAGTCAATGCACTCTAGAGTATAGCCCGGGTGTAATACTGCGTGCATCAATTTTAATCTTTGTTGTTTCTAAACTAACCATTATGCAATGAGAAAGCAATGGCATGCCTCATCGTGAGCAATGGCTGTGAGAGCAGCCTCTGAGTTATACTGCCCAGTTAAGACTGCTTGCTACACCTTTGTTCACCAAGAAATCTCAGTGTACAAACTTGCTGATGGCTGTGACTGTTTACTTAGCTAGGGCACTCTGTTTTATTGCTTATCCTCATTCGTATTTTTAGTGGGGTTCACTAGCATAATATTGCTCATTTCCATATTATTACAAGGTCATTAGCATATGATGTCAACCTCACAATTTTGCATGCTTGTGTGTTGGTGTTTCCTATGTTTCTGAATAGGATCCATCTTGCGTGCCACTATTCATCATGCAATTTTGCCTAATATAGTGTGCAATTGTTTCTGAATCTCAAGATATATTAGAATATGATCCAAGTCACATCACTTCCTCAGGTTTGCATTGTCTAGAATCAGCTGTGTCAGGCCATAAGAGGAATGGATGAATGTGTAATAGTATTCAAGCTTTGAGATGAAGACAGAGAAGAACATATGGATCAGCAAGTATTATTCGACAGCAACTAATATCAAAAGTGTGAAAATGCTAACTCCAGGCTTTTCTTCTCTCTACTGATTTAAGAAAAACATGCTAACATACAGTGCAAACAGTTAGTAACATCTCTCTACATATCAAGATATTAAAAATAGCCACTCTTAGTAGTGATAGTACTAAGCTAAGGTGCCTTGAGTTATATAACAAAGGGTCTTAGTGATTCCGTGAACATATTTCATCTCTTTAAACATCTCGGTGAGCACAAGTTAGGTATATTTATACAGAACCAAGCCCATGGATACCTTTCAAACAGTGCAGCTCTGACTTTATAAAAATTCAAAATAACATTTGTCTTAGAAACTTACCTATATGACAGTTTTCATTCCTTTTTTTAAAGTACTGCCTTTTGTTAGCTTCATCTTACTGGAACTCAACATTTTGAATTGAATTATCCATTGCTACAGGCTCATAGGTTCATTAACAGGTACTTGCTGGGCTATTGACCTGTGAGAATTGTTAAGAAGCCTAGCCTTACATTCCCATGGTAGTTTTTAACCTTCATATTTTGTGTATGAACAACCCAGACACTGGACAAACAAGGATATATTGGGGCATTTACATGTTTCCACTATCCATGATGGACAGTGGTGTTAAGTCAAAGGTGAATTTGTCATTACTCATCCATCCATCCAAATTACATTTGAAAAGAGTAAACAAAGTACTTTGCTTTATATGGAAGGGAAGATGGTTCTATAGTATTGTTATTATTTGTGATACATACCTGTCCTTCCAACATATTGTACTTATTTTACAGAAGAGTTTATGATGCCTTGAGTGGGTATTTATGATACCGCTGGATTTGTGAATATGTGATAGGTCTGACAGAATAGGGTTTGTCAAAAGTCGAGACACAAGGCAAAGGTCACCTCTCACTAAACTGTATGATACTAAGAAGAGGAACAAGGCTCAGAGGTAGCCTGTAAAGTCTTCATGATTTAGGTCCCAATTGTTTTTAGTGAGAAAACAATGCACTTATTCCAGCTATGAGAAGTGTTTGGACAAGTATGTACTGAAAGGGACATTATACTCATTGACTGGCCAAATGAGTGTTGAGTACAGTGGAACAATCATAACCCTTTACTAGGATGCAATACCTTTAGTATAAGCAGTGCAATAAAAAAGGACTTCCTTACAACAGTGTATATGTGGTGATCAAAGAACAGTTTGTTCGCAACATAGGTTCCAAGATCCCTGACTACAGGATCAGTTTTCAGGGGTATGGTGATAGCTATAAGGGGACTCATACTTACTGAAGGATACAATTACACACTTCTTGGCATTTAGTTTTAGCCCATGGTTTTGACACCAGTGATTTATTCTGGAGAGGCCGCTTGGAGGATCTTGGTGTCCTCTGGGGAGTTTATGATAGTCCCAAGTTTGCAGTCATCTACACAACTGGTCATCCACAAACTCTTAATATTAGCTTTGAGCTATGAGAAGTAAATGCCAAAGAGGAGTGACCCAAAGAGTGAATTGTGAGATACACTGCTAGTAATAGGTCTTTTGGAGGATGTAGACACCCACCCTAACTTCTTGGGTTCTATTTGTGAGTCAATGTGCTACCCATTTAGTTACACAGGGATTGACATTTAGCTGGGAGAGTTTATCTACCACACCTGAGTGTGGTATGGTACTGAATGGCTTTGTGACGTATAGATGTGCTGTGTTGACTGCTTTTCCCTTATCTGTTGCTTCAGTAACATTTCAAAAAAGCTGAACAGGATAAGTAGGTAGGACCTGCCCTTGATGAATCCAAACTGGGTTGGGTCAAGAGTCTGCAATTTGCCTATATCCTTATTATTAATAACATAATTATCCTTTACATAGACTTACAGATGTGTCTGGTTAGGCTTATGGATCTACAATTACACAAGTCCATTGAAGCCCCACTTTTGTGCAAGGGAATGGCTGTTGCTGTCTTCCATTCATATGTCATGAAGCGTGTTTTGAGGCTGATATTGAATAGCTTCTGTAGGGGGTCAGACAAGTCATATTTCAGGATGACCAGGAAACAACCTTCTATGTTATCTGGTCCCATAGATGTAGTGTTCTTGGCTTTAGATAGCACTTTGAGAACTTGTTGGGAAATTTGCTGGAGGGTGTAGATATGGGTATGCGATTTGAGAATACCAGATGGGAGGAGTTGAAGTTTGAGCTAAATTTGTCCATTAATAGATTGGTTACAGCCCCTTGGTCTGAGTACATAGCATCATTTACTATTAGCTGCACACAGTGCTGGGATTATTTCTGAGATTTATACCATAATTAAAGAAGGCTTTGTGGTTCTCTTTTACCTCGGCAGCTATTTTTGCTTCATATCAGGCTTTGGTCAATTTGATCAGAGTCCGGAGTTTCTTGTTTAGTTTAGCAACAACATTTTTGGCATCTTGAGATTTAGATTTATTTTTGCATGCAATGAGTTTTTTTATTTTTTTTTTTTTATTATATAACCTGTTTATATTTCAGTTTTAGCATAGATGTTTATTTTTGAATTTAGCATTCCATTTATTTCTGAGGGAGACAGATGTGTCTATGCAGCTACTTGCACGTGCATAGAATTTAGCAATGAATTACTCTCTAAAAGCAAGGGGGTCATCAAGATTTAAGGGGCTTCTGAATTTATCCAGGTCATCACTCAGTTTTAGTAGATTAGCCTTCACATAATCTGAGGTATGGAAAACTCCAGGTTTCAGACTTATGGTAAATGTGATTGACTTGTGGTCTGATTTGCTTAGGGAGGAAGTTACATTTGGTAGGAATCAAAGCTTCCTCACATTGGTAGTGCAGGATTTTATCACTCCTGGTTCAGGTGTGAACTATCTGCACTGATAAAATCCAAACATCTCTGGGCATACATATTTGAGGATGTATAAGTCTTCCAGTTTGTGGAGGGGTAAATGAAGTCTCCTAGAGAACAATGTTAAGTTTAATATATAGGGACTCTAGTCTAGTTAAGTTGGAGGTATGGGCCGAGGTGGTCATAGAGGTGGTCCTACAGTTAGCTTTGATATGACAAGAAGTTATGTTAATAGTAAGCTGGACATGGACATGTTCCAGGTCATTATCTTGTCTGCTGAGTCTGGAAATTAAGCATTTCTTTAAGAATATGGAGACATCACCACCTTTAGCGCCTCCATCTGATACGGTGAGCCTGAACATGTGATAGGCATTGAAACCCAACACTGTGATAGAGTTATTTCAGTGATCTTAAACTAGGTGTTTGTCAGGAGCATATACCAATGTTTTCAAGGGTAAGGAGTACTTGTAGGAAGTGAAATTATTTTGTTAAGGCTCCTGCTACTGATCAACAATTCCTTAATGTTATCTGGATTCTGTTTAGTTATGCTGAAAACTTTAGAGGACTATTATTGCCTAAAAAAGTATGATGGGCTGGACAAGGATTTAGCTAATATACCATCCCTGGCAAAGCAGTTGGGACTGTTTATCATCTCCTTCCAGACTGACATATAGGCATACATATATCTATATCTGGGTTCATGTCACTACATCGACATATTATTATGTCGACAATTACTGCAGTGACACAAAATAATCGACAATTGAAACCGTCGACGACTGGAATCACACACTTTAACTTTACCGACAACCCGAAAGCACTTTTAAATGGAATGCTACCTTGGGCCGAGTACTAACATGGGTCAAGATGGGGGCGTGATTTGTACGTCTACATTACTGGTGTTTCATCCCCATCTTGACCCATGTTAGCACTCGGCCCAAGGTAGCATTCCATTTAAAAGTGCTTTCGGGTTGTCGGTAAAGTTAAAGTGTGTGATTCCAGTTGTCGACGGTTTCAATTGTCAATTATTTCATGTCGCTGCAGTAATTGTCGACATAATAATATGTCGATGTAGTGGCATGAACCCATATATCTATATCTACTCTATCTACATTTATATATCTATATATCTATCTATATCTATATATATATATATATATATATATATATATATATATATATATATGGATCTACCTGACTAGATCGAAACTTCATAACACCGACACGCACTTCACCGACACCACATAATCGACAGTTCACAAACACGACACCACATACACTCAACACATCATAACAACAAACAAAACAAATCCCCTATCCAAAACCCACACACACAACACAAGCACACCAAAATCCTTACAAACCAACACTAACCCATACATACACAACTATCTACAACCCTAACCAAAACCCTAACCCTAAGGTCCGTCACTATCGCACACTCACCTAACCCGCGCCCTAACCCTAACTCACTTAACCCACCCCTAACCCAAAATATATCACTACTGCACCCTTACCTAACCCGCGCCCTAACCCTAACTCACTTATCCCACCCCTACCCCTACAGACCGCCAACATCGCACACTTACCTTACTCGCACCCTTACCTAACCCGCGCCCTAACCCTAACTCACTTATCCCACCCCTACCCCTACAGACCGCCAACATCGCACACTTACCTTACTCGCACCCTAACGGCTGTCACTACCGCATACTTACACATCCTTTCCCCATCTCAGTGTTCTCAGCGTCGGTGTCTACCTCCGACGGTCTTCTGCCTTGTCGATCTTCTGGCGATTTGTCGGTGTTCTGACATTTTGATCTACTCAGGTAGATCTATAAATATATATATATATATATATATATATATATATATATATATATATATATATATATATATATATATATATATGTTATACCGCTTTGAATGACTCCAGAAGCAAAGACAATTGTTGAAATCCATAATCGTTTCTTCATATCGTGGCATCAATGATGGTAGACTGCTGTTAAAGACAAGGTTCATACCAACCTCAGACAAGTATTCCATTTCGTGTCTTTCTTCATATACTTCAGGAAGGTACATCCCAAGTTATTTACACCCATGTGTACTATTACTTATCTATCAGCTAGTCTTGAAGTGGCAAAAAGGTTGCAACAGTTTTTTTTTTTTTTTTTTAATGTTTGGTGTTTTCAAAACAATAAAGGCAAAGAACATCCCATCTCTGGGATAAAACATGTTACTTCTTTCATATACAGTAAATGATGTCCCTGCTATTTTAACTTACTGCTCCTATGACTGTTGTTAAAAACCTAAGGAGAGAGCAACAAGTTTTAACAGTTACTATGTTTAATTCACTGTTAGTTGCTGTATAGCCTTGCAGCATATAAAACACCGTATCTTTGTCTCAGTGAACTGATTGCTATTTCTGTGTAGAGCTGCAAAACAAGGGATATGCATAACTGAATGAAAGCATTTCTGTTGTCTTGGGGTCAATGCCAGCTGTGCTTTCTTAAGAATTTCCACTGTCATTTATCAAAATGAATGGGATTTCTTTATTTACTGAAGGTGTTTATGCAGATTTATATTAGTGTCGCCGTGATATTTATCAAAATGAATGGGATTTCTTTATTTACTGAAGGTGTTTATGCAGATTTATATTAGTGTCGCCGTGATATTTATCAAAATGAATGGGATTTCTTTATTTACTGAAGGTGTTTATGCAGATTTATATTAGTGTCGCCGTGATATTTATCAAAATGAATGGGATTTCTTTATTTACTGAAGGTGTCTATGCAGACTTATATTAGTGTCACCGTGATATTTATCAAAATGAATGGGATTTCTTTATTTACTGAAGGTGTCTATGCAGACTTATATTAGTGTCGCCGTGATATTTATCAAAATGAATGGGATTTCTTTATTTACTGAAGGTGTTTATGCAGATTTATATTAGTGTCGCCGTGATATTTATCAAAATGAATGGGATTTCTTTATTTACTGAAGGTGTTTATGCAGACTTATATTAGTGTCGCCGTGATATTTATCAAAATGAATGGGATTTCTTTATTTATTGAAGGTGTTTATGCAGCCTTATATTAGTGTCTCCATGATATTTATCAAAATGAATGGGATTTCTTTATTTACTGAAGGTATCTATGCAGACTTATATTAGTGTCTCCGTGATATTTATCAAAATGAATGGGATTTCTTTATTTACTGAAGGTGTTTATGCAGATTTATATTAGTGTCGCTGTGATATTTATCAAAATGAATGGGATTTCTTTATTTACTGAAGGTATTTATGCAGATTTATATTAGTGTCGCCGTGATATTTATCAAAATGAATGGGATTTCTTTATTTACTGAAAGTGTCTATGCAGACTTATATTAGTGTCGCCGTGATATTTATCAAAATGAATGGGATTTCTTTATTTACTGAAGGTGTTTATGCAGACTTATATTAGTGTCACCGTGATATTTATCAAAATGAATGGGATTTCTTTATTTACTGAAGGTGTTTATGCAGATTTATATTAGTGTCGCCGTGATATTTATCAAAATGAATGGGATTTCTTTATTTACTGAAGGTGTTTATGCAGATTTATATTAGTGTCGCCGTGATATTTATCAAAATGAATGGGATTTCTTTATTTACTGAAGGTGTTTATGCAGATTTATATTAGTGTCGCCGTGATATTTATCAAAATGAATGGGATTTCTTTATTTACTGAAGGTGTTTATGCAGATTTATATTAGTGTCGCCGTTATATTTATCAAAATGAATGGGATTTCTTTATTTACTGAAGGTGTCTATGCAGACTTATATTAGTGTCGCCGTGATATTTATCAAAATGAATGGGATTTCTTTATTTACTGAAGGTGTCTATGCAGACTTATATTAGTGTCGCCGTGATATTTATCAAAATGAATGGGATTTCTTTATTTACTGAAGGTGTTTATGCAGATTTATATTAGTGTTGCCGTGATATTTATCAAAATGAATGGGATTTCTTTATTTACTGAAGGTGTTTATGCAGACTTATATTAGTGTCGCCGTGATATTTATCAAAATGAATGGGATTTCTTTATTTATTGAGGGTGTTTATGCAGCCTTATATTAGTGTCTCCGTGATATTTATCAAAATGAATGGGATTTCTTTATTTACTGAAGGTATCTATGCAGACTTATATTAGTGTCTCCGTGATATTTATCAAAATGAATGGGATTTCTTTATTTACTGAAGGTGTTTATGCAGATTTATATTAGTGTCGCTGTGATATTTATCAAAATGAATGGGATTTCTTTATTTACTGAAGGTATTTATGCAGATTTATATTAGTGTCGCCGTGATATTTATCAAAATGAATGGGATTTCTTTATTTACTGAAAGTGTCTATGCAGACTTATATTAGTGTCGCCGTGATATTTATCAAAATGAATGGGATTTCTTTATTTACTGAAGGTGTTTATGCAGACTTATATTAGTGTTGCCGTGATATTTATCAAAATGAATGGGATTTCTTTATTTACTGAAGGTGTTTATGCAGACTTATATTAGTGTTGCCGTGATATTTATCAAAATGAATGGGATTTCTTTATTTACTGAAGGTGTTTATGCAGACATATTAGTGTCGCCATGATATTTATCAAAATGAATGGGATTTCTTTATTTACTGAAGGTGTTTATGCAGATTTATATTAGTGTCGCCATGATATTTATCAAAATGAATGGGATTTCTTTATTTACTGAAAGTGTTTATGCAGGCTTATATTAGTGTCTCCGTGATATTTATCAAAATGAATGGGATTTCTTTATTTACTGAAGGTGTCTATGCAGATTTATATTAGTGTCTCCGTGATATTTATCAAAATGAATGGGATTTCTTTATTTACCGAAGGTGTTTATGCAGATTTATATTAGTGTCTCCGTGATATTTATCAAAATGAATGGGATTTCTTTATTTACTGAAGGTGTTTATGCAGATTTATATTAGTGTCTCCGTGATATTTATCAAAATGAATGGGATTTCTTTATTTACTGAAGGTGTTTATACAGATTTATATTAGTGTCTCCATGATCTGCTTATTCTTGCCAGTTTCTTCTACTTGAATTTCACGCTGGCCTGCAGTGAGTTGCTTGAGCTCTGGTCATTCAGTTTACAGGTGCATGAGATGTATTTGCTCAGGCTATTTCTTTCAGCACCTGTTCACTCACCACTTATTAGAGCATGCAGGTACGCCTTCTTCCAAAGTCAAAGGGTAGCAAAGAAAGCAGCCATTATTTTCATGCTCTTTGTTTCTGACTTGGAGTGACCTTGAAGTAAAAACATATAATTAAGGAGAATTTGTGGGGGGCAGCCCTCCCTCTCATACAAAAATGAATATTTTATAGCTTTCATCAATGTATTCCTGATCTGTTAGAGTGCAGGGATTATATATAATTAAGGTACAGAGATTCATGTTGAAATTTATTCACTACTATGTTTGAAGTTTTAACATTTTAAGGTAAAAAAGGTAGATCCCTGCTATTCCTGTTTCTTGTTTGCTGACAGTTCTGTATGCTACCTCACTGCCAGTTTTTCTGGCCCAAATAGGTGAGCTCATGATTGCACTTCCAGTATTAAATAAACGTCAGAATCTATCTGCAACTGGTAAGTCCCGTTAAGAGCTTTCAAATTGTCGTTAAAGTAGTTAGCAGGTTCTTAGTCTTGTTTCTTCTGGAACACAGTGTCTTCTACATGCTAATCCTAGGAATTTTGGTCCCCACATGTACTCAGTAGAGACTTGAACATGGATATATACATGTTACAGACAACCTTGTATGAGACAAACTAAGCTATACACGCAAGAGAGGTATCCTTTAAATGATGTTAAAACTCAAGCCTACAAATATATGAAGGATTTTACAAATTGTCTTATATTGTATATGTATTTTAGCAAGACACCAAGCTCTTGACATTTTCTTTGTGTTAGAAGCGAATCTGCTGCATTCATATATTTCACTGTTTCTCATTCATGCAAATGTTCTTAACCTTGTATTTGAATCTTACAATTGTTTTTGTTACCACCTGTGTCTAACCTGAAGGTAAACATTTTATTATAAACTTTAAAGCCACGTACCCAATCCAAAATCAGAAACAAAAACATCCACAGTTGTGTCTGTAAAGGCATATATGCTTTTTATAAATACCATTGAAAGAAATATTGTAATTATCACTAATTTTGAAATGACTTGCCAGCTCATTTTCATAATTCAGTATCTTAAATAATACTTTGAATTATAATGAATTCATACCTCTTAACCTCTTAGTGCAAGAAATCTCAACAAAGTGGGACATAATGGGGAGACAAAGGCCCCAAAACAGGGACAGATTTTAAATGTTGCTTTTATAAATTTTAAACATTGCTAGAATAATAAGAACTGTCTTAGCATGCATTTTTTAAGGATATGAAGTATGAAACTCAAATGTAATAATTAATGCAACTCAGTATGATAGTCACCTAACCCTTTGCTAACCTGCTTCTTCCTGTTTCTTTTTCTCCCATAGTTCTGCATCCCCCCATCTCTAAACTACAAGGTGCACCCTGGATGAATTTAAACACTCGGGACTCAAGAAACAAAATTCACCTGCAAGTTCTCTGCAAACCTGCCATAACACGTTATACATAAGAAAGTGTGTGTAATTGTTTTTTTTCCCTTTAATCAGCTTTTCAATATGCATTGTTGTTTGGCTTGAATAGTTGCCTTTAATATAATGTGTTTGTCATACTTGCAATCTGTGTAGTATGCACAGCCCCCATCCCCCTCCCAGCTTAATTTTCTTAAGAATTGTACTTGTAGCAGTTTCTACTTGATCCAATTTCTGATTCCACTGTCCTTAATTAAGGAGGTTTACCAAATGCCCTTAAGCTGATTTTCTTTATAAACTGTAAATTTAACTTTGTATAACTTACTACTTTTCGCCCAATACTTAACTGACCCTTTTACCAGCATCTTAAATAGATTGGTTGCAGCCTCACTGATAGTTTTGTTTATGAGTACTTACCTGCTGGTTCTTGTTCTCTGGGGTGTCATTCCGCTTCTTTCGCCCAATGGCCTCATTTTGCTCCCCTAACCTGTCCCTGAATTCCTCCCACCCCTTCTTCCTCTACATTTAAAGCTGCCCACACCACACCCCTTCTTCTACCAGCTCCACCCTATCATCCCCTTCCTCTATTAGCTCCACCCTCCTCACCCATACACTCCGTCTCTCAGGATATTCCTTTTATTACATTATCACACTATATGCATATTTCTCTCCTTCCTTCATTTCTACAAACTTTTTTACTCACCTCAAATCATCCACTTCAGTTTGTCTGACTAACTCTCTAATAATCCCTAATTGACAATGATTCTCCTTACTCTCCTATCACGAATGTTCTTCTGCTTCTCTGCACTGTCATTGCATCTGGTCCCTATCCAACCTGTTCTAAGGTCTCCTATAGACACTACCTCTTACACCAATAGCACACATCATGACTCCCTACCCGTCACTTCTCATCTCTTTCACATACATATTATTCTATTCAAACTGTTTGAGACGCAGCTGTACATGTTTAACATTACATGTACTGACAGTTTAACTAAAATAAAATCTTAACTACATAATCTTGAAATTCCTTCTGCTCTGTGGTGACATCCACCCTAACTTTGATCCCAACACCCCACAATCCACATCTTCATCCCATATTCCAAGTACACAAAATATGCTTAAATGTATCTCAGTAGATGCACATAGCATGTGCAACAACATTTCTGAGTTGCATGCTTCGATGACTGCACAATCACCTGATATTATAGTAATCACTGAAACCTGGCTTAAACAACACATAAAGGGTACTGAAGTACTTCCCCCAGGCTTTAATATGTTCAGAGCTGACCGACTTAAAAGAAAAGGAGGAGGTGCTGCAGTAATATATTCTGCTTCTATTTCCCTAACCCCTCGCAACCAATCCATACCCTCCTTTGACAAAGCCAAACTACTGATCACCTACCTTAAATTAAACAATAATAAAAGTCTCTGCGCTATAGTTTTATACACACCCTCTGGCAATAACTTATCAACTCTGGAAAGTATCTTATCTTGGGTATCACAAAATATCTCCCTAGAAACAATATTAGGTGATGTCAACACTGACTGGCAGAAACTTAACTTGCAATTTCCCACAGATAGCATAAACCTGTTTGGATTTTCTCAACTAATTATTCACCCAACCTTTACCAGTGCCACTAACCAAAACAGATCAATAATTGATTGGATTTTGGTCTCCCATCCTAACAATTTCTTTCATTCCAGAACACTTCCAGCCTCTATTAGTGATGACCACTCCATTTGTACTAGTCTTTTTCCACATTCATATAGACAACACACCTACAAGACATTATGAAACCTATCCAACTTTGACCAGCAGGCCTTTACGAATTTATTAAATTCCATCAATTGGTCCTTCCTTAAATACTTACCATTAGATGATGCAGTTGAACAATTTAATTTTACATTCCTAAACATTTTAGACAGTTTAGCTCCCACCAGAAGGAAAAGAGTCAAAAACAGATATACTCCTTGGCTTTCTGTCTATACCAGATCACTCATGCAAAAAAGAGCAAGGCTTGGACAACTTACCTAAAGCATAACACTCACAGTAATTTGTAGCATTTCAAAGCACCGTGTAACCTTGTAAAGATTAAATTATTTTATTGTTAATTTAGACAAAAAAAAAAACAGTTCTATGCAAAGCCACAAAACCAGCACAAATCCACCCCAAAAACCTTCTGGCACACTAGCAAAAAAATCTTAAACCCAGGAAGTCAGTCCTCCCCCCACCATCTTTTGTTAGTACCTCCTCAACATAGCAACTCAGTTTAACTCTTACTTCACTGATAGCATAGCTTCCATCACTAACAAATTCCCTCCATCTCCCTCTACCCTCTCTCAGCCTCCAATTACCTGTCACTCCACATTTTCCCTTTAACCGGTTTCTACTTCCTTTATCAAATATCTCCTGTGCAAGCTAAGGCCATGTTCCCCCTCTGCAGATGGTCTTCCTAACAAATTTCTAAAAATGTCTGCTGACTCAGTTGCCTACCCTGTCTCAATAATCATTAATAGAGCCATCATGGAGTCTTATGTCCTCTCACTGTGGAAAAAAAATCCTTCATCCTTCCTCTCCACAAAGGTGGCACCTCCACAGAAATCTCTAACTATAGGCCAATTGCTATTCTTTCATCACTATCAAAAATTCTAGAAAAATGTATCCGTAAGCAACTTCTTCAATACCTCCTTGACAATAATCTTCTCTCTCTAACCCAACATGGATTCAGACCAGCACACAGCACTGTCACTGCTCTATTATCCTTTACTGACACCATCAACAAAGCTCATGACTCAGGAAACATTGCCTCTTCTCTATTCTTAGATCTATCCAAAGCCTTTGACACTATCTCCCACTCCCAACGGTTATCCCAGCTATCTCTTCTGGGCTTGACCAAAACATCCTTACAATGGTTAACTAGCTATCTCTCTAACAGATATCAATCTGTCAAATGGAACTCTAACTTCTCTCCTTACTTACCTCTTTGCAGTGGGGTACCCCTAGGCACATTACTAGGTCCATTTCTCTTCAAAAATTTTATTAACCATCTTAATACTACCAGCAAACAAGCCACCCTAATTCAATATGCTGATGACTCTGCATTAATCTGCTCTGCAAGGACTCTCTCATCTACACAGTGTAATGCAAAAAGTGTTCAGTTCCATCGAGTCTTGCCTCACCAACAACCATTTACTACTTAACCCAAAAAACTACACTTCTACTATGTTTACCAAAACACTTTTCTCCAGATGCCTCTAACTTTGCTATTACCTCCTGGAACAATACTTTAATTAATGTGGTGTCACATACAAAACTGTTAGATGTAATTATTGACAACAATCTTAAGTTTGACCTACATATCACCAACATCATAAAAAAATTAATCAAAAACTGGGTGTGCTCTATAGGACTAAAAAATTAATCTCCAAATCCACAAGAGTAACCCTTGCCACCACCTATCTCTTACACTCCCTTTTATAAGCTTCATCTATCCTAACCAATCTTCACTCTTCCCTCAAAGTAAAACTTAGTCAATGTTATGATAAAGTAGATAAATTTTCCACAGGGCAAGCCCACTACTCACCATTGCTATGCTCTCAAGTCCCTAAATTGGCTCGAAGTACCCCACCCTCTGACCTTCAATCAACTAACATTAGTTCATAAGTTACTGTACAACTCCTCATTTTCACAAACTATATCATCATTGCTACAACATTAGATTCCATCTCATGACCTACGCTCCTGTCACAGGTATCTACTATCTATTTACAAACCTCAAAGATCTAACGGGGTTAGTCTGTACTCTTACTGTGTTGCCAAATCATGGAACAGCATTCCAGAAGTATTAAGACTTATACCCCACTACTATTCCTTCAAGTCTAGGCTATAAGAACATCTAACCAATAACTAGATCTGCCCATGCTCCATGCCATCTTAGTCCTGTTCTCCTCCCTTCTTCCCCAATTTTAATAGACTTTCTCTTGATATATCCTACTTTTCTTCCTGCTTTACCTACTTTCTAGCCTCACCTCACTTTAATTGCCTAACAGTCTACTGTCCTTTCTTTATATTCTTAAACTAGCCTTTGTCTCTCCCAGAATTTGACTGAAATTTATTATCTACTTTTTCTGCCAGAAAAAATATATAGCTTTTACGACATGCACATTAGGAGCTTTCTTCCTACCCTGTATATACTGTATGGTCAACTTTATTGCTTGCCTTTATATTTTGCTTATTTTGTTTCACATATTGTACTACTTTATTGTCTCAGTATTTTGTAACCATTGTTTAATTTAATTCTCTTTATGTGTACTGTGGAGCTTTTCTCCCCAGCCTCAGCTGAAAATAGGCTCATACCTAGTCAGACTTTCCTGGTAAACAAATGTCCAATAAATAAATAAATTTATGTCATTATTTAGTGAATTTGTTCCTCAGATCACATCAATGATTTGCCAGAAAACCAAGATTTTATGAGGAACAGACTAAAAATATGTGGCAAATATCTGGACATTTGATGAAAATCTGAACAGTTGAGAGGTATGAATGAATTCCATGTAATAGCCATGAGAACTAACTTAGTGTTATATCTCAGAAACAAGTAACTAAAAAAAATGGAGCCTATGAACAGCAACAACTGTATCTCTGTTCATAATTCCTTTAGTTTTGTTAGTCATTGCCATTAGTTTGCATGGCAGATGATAAATATTTAAATGTAGGTCAACAGTAAGTGTCTGAAATAATGGATATTCTCTCCTAATGATGTGATCAGAAAGAAAAACCTTCTTAACTGTGGAGGCAAAATGAATTGTCCAGACCCCCCTTGCACGCAAAAAAACATACCACTTAGAATAAATCAACCATTTATTAGCAACTAACATATGATTAATTACATAACACTCCAGTGCCATGAATTCCACCATAACAGATTACCATAGGCAAATAAAACAACCACAGTGGCATAGAACAAATTAGAGCAATCAAACAACAAAAGGTTCCACAAAGCTGCACAAAAAGTCACAGAAACAATATTAACATTAAGTGCTTTCATTCTTTTAATAAATGCTCAGAACTTCATCAGAATCTAACTGTTAAACACTCAGTCACAGTTAAAAAAGGGTGACTGAAAAGTCACATATTCGTGAATATCCATTCACTATCCCCCAAGAACTCAAGGGTAAAATGTAAAGATACAGTGTGAAACAAAAAAACACATAGTGAAGCTTAGTTCAAATCTTAGTAACAGTTTAAGCAAATGGTGTCTTTATAGACTGTAGTAAAAAGCACTTTATGTTAACTGTCTTATTTTAGCCTGGATGTCTGTCCGATCTTACGCTAATCTGCCAGTGGCACGCTTGGCATTCCAGACTTGCATTGTAGTTTCCTGAAAAAAACACTCATGTCTACTGCTCCTAGTATAAAGAACTGAAAGTTAGTACATTGTAAGGTGTGTTTTGCTAGAGCATTACTTGCATCTCCCTTTTTAATAGCTAAAGTGTGTTCATAAATCCTGAGTGACAATCTTGTTACAGCCTTACCAACATTTACCTGCTCCAGTTAGTATGTTGATAAGACTATAAGAAGATTGTCATGCAGGATTTATGACCAAATACAGAGCATCCCAAGCAAACTTCTGCTGAAGAAATGCAATAATGTGGTACTTCATTACTACCGAGATCTAAAGCATCACAAGCATCCTTATGCTGAAGAACTGAAATACTGAACTATGATATTGTATCTAAGGTCCAGAACATCCCAAGCAAACTCTTGGCCAAGAATTGTAATACTGTGGTGCTTTATTAGTACCAAGATCAAAACCATCCCAATGTAAAGACATCCTCTGGGATTCAATAAAACATTTTTCCCATGCCAGAATAGTCTAGCAGCTTCTCCACGGAATATGGCCGCTGAGCAATTCAGTAAACAAGGCTGGGGGCGTGCACAAGCCTGCCTGCACTATTCTGGCACTGACACCACTGAATAATGCTAATTACCTCATTTGCTGGTGAAAACTATGTAAATGAGGTTAATTAGCGATTCAGTAAGCAGGCAGGCATCCGTGCCAGAACAGTGTCCATTGCAGAAATGTATTCGGTTACTGACCGTATACATTTCTACAAAAATCAAAACGGTGGCATGACAGCTCAAAGTAAAGCATGTATTATGACTATTGGGCATGCCAATGGCCATGGAAAACAGTTGCAAAAGTATGAAAATAAAAGGGGTTTTTTTTGCCTAATTTCGACCATTTAAGCATAGCACAGCAGTGTGCAAACGAGATCGTGCAGAAAATAAAAATGTGAAAAGACAGTTTTAAGTAAAATCTGCATTTTGCCATTATAGTGGGTAGCATGCAGAATCAAAACAATAACAGGTAACACTTGTTGCTAAGGAGAAAGGCTCTGGTGTAGTGTTGTAACAAGGGACTAAGGCAGTTGGGTATGCAAATGAGCAAAATTTACTGAATAGTAAAATGGGAGACCATTTTCTGGATGCACCTAACCATGTAGGAGCTATAAGGCAGAGTTGTAAGCAGGAGAAGCAGCTGACATGAAAAGGGGGTGTATCATGTTTGGTGTAAGCACACTGGAGCTCCATGGCTTCCATTTGAACTTAGCTAAGCACAGCGAAGCATGGGAGTGTCTCTGAGGCTGTATTTACTTATTCCATAAAATGAAGACCGTGTTCACATCCAGGGGAGGACCATTTTTGCTTAAAAGAGTTAACTTTAGCTAAATGGGTTTGCACAGTATGCACTGACTCTTAAAAAAAAAAAAAAAAAAAAACCCTGGAAATAGCAGGACTGTTTACATTTCAGCATGGTGTGCTGCAGGGCTTAAAAGGGGTGGAAATGGAAAGGGAAAAAAATGGGAAATAGCAGAATAAAAGTAATCAAGTACAAAAAATATAGATGGCAGGTGGAATGTATCACAGTCAGCCAATCATACAGGTAGCATTTGCAGCACAACAGTATAAACTATGTAAACACCTTACAGTCTGGTTTTTCCCACAAAATCTGCACCATTGGTGTACACACTCAGGGAAATTTTAACCAATAAAATGTTAGGGGCTGCTGTCAGTTTGATACATCAGTATGTGCTAGAAGCTGAGGGTGGTGAGGTGGATAATGCTGACAACTACCCCAGACTGAGGAGGAGGAGGAGAAGATTTTTCCGACCCTGGGTAACTTACTAGGCCCTACATGATCTGGAGATACTAGAGCACTACAGGGTGGACAGGGACATACTTCAACAACTCATCGGGCTGTGCTGGCCTCACCTCAGACCCAAAGCCAACAGAGGGGAATCCATCCCAGTGGATACCAAGGTATGTGTAGCCTTAAGAATACTAGCTACAGGTACTTTCCAAAGACATACTGGGGACATCATGGGGGTCTCACAGGCATCTGCATCCAGGGTATCCACCAGTTCCTAGATGCCAGGCTACCGTATGCCAGTGAGCACATTTACTTCCCCAGCACCCATGAGGAGAGGACCAGCAATATGCGCCTCTTCCACCATGTAGCAGACTCCCTGGGGGTACTGGGTGCTATAGACTGCATGAACAAAGCACCACCTGGTGAATAGAGTAGGGTCTACGTAAACTACAAGGGCTTTCACGCCATCAACTGCCAGGTCATGTGCAATGCCCAGGGCATTATCATTAATGTGTGTGGTGGCAGCCCTGGAAGCTATCATGACTCCCACATCTGGAATTCCTCTCAGCTGTACCAGGGATTTGCCAGGGGGGGACATCCCATATGGCCATCTGTTGGTGGATGCTGACTATGCACTGGAGCTGTGGATGATGACGCCCATCAGAAATGTACACATATGCACTCAAGAATGCCATAATGAGGCACATGCACAAACCAGGATCATTATACAGCATGTGTTTGGGATGCTCAAGTCACAGTTCAGCTGCGCTGACATATCTGGTGGAGTCCTGCAGTACTCTCCAGCCACATGTGCACACATGTTTATAGTATGTACCATGCTACACAATATGATCCTGCGGAAACAGTTGCAGCAGGAACAGCATGGGGAAGGACCACACAGTCACCCACCATTGCCATGGTGCCCACAGGCACAGAGGGACTCAGAGGAGGAACCCCCTGAGCCAGCTCCTGTAGGCAGGTGGAGGCCTACCCAGTATGCCCTGGCCTTGGCAAAAAGGCAATGCATAGCACATACACTGACACCATAGGGACACAGGGAATGGCACCTCTCTATGACTAGTACACACAGTAAAATGGATGCCACACACATTACACTTCCTGTACCTTACCATGTATAGGCAGTGTACTTCGTGCATCTAAAATAAGCAGCCCTCAAGCACCATACTCACAACTGCTGCAGGCACAAGGTAGGTCAATTTTCTTAGCAATAAATGAATGGAGTAGTATGTTCTGGTAGCATATCTATGTTATTGCTGCATGCATACAAGGAAATGGGGTGGCCTACTGGGATAGCAGCAGACAACTGACAGCTATGTGGGGCACTAGGAAATGCTTGCCCAATACTGGCTTCCCCACACTATGCAGTAGTACCCAAAGTGACAAATCCCACTGCAGTATATGTGGGGGCCAACTAACTGAGGGGTCATAGGTCATAGGCATGGAGGTCAGTGTGGGGGTCCCATACTTACCCCTCAGCCTCACCCAGCAAGTCAGATGTAGAAAACCATAAACAAATGTCTGGCAAAGGCCCACAAATGGCAACAATGATGAAATACCCCCACTACAGACTTACACAATAATAGCACAGCAGGTCTTGCATTTGCAGTAAGGCTCTGAAGGGTAAGAAGTCTGAAACTCAAATGTATACCATTACAATCTGACCTGTGGTCTTTAGTTATATGCCACTAGTGTCCAAGACAGGGCACGATACTATGCTAAATGGAACCAAAATGTAAAGCAAATATTGGCGCAAATGTGTACAGCTGACAGGTGTGCCCCCCCACCCACACACCCATATTCTCATAGAAATGCAGTAACATGTATGTTTGTAGGGAAATAGCAGCAGAACACACATTGTCAAAGCTGTCCCAATCAACATAATAACTTGTTGCATATCCACAATATGCAAGAATCAATGAGCTATGTATATGTGTGGTTAATACTGTCAGAATGTGGCCAGCACTTACTCCTGGCTGTTGTGTCACAGTGGCCTGGTTACAGTACTGTGGTTGACAGGGCCATGTTCTAAAAACTGCAGTGCCAACTATTCTGCATGTCAGCTACACATACTGTAGGAGTTGTACACGCTGTCCAGACATCAGTATCTGTTAATGCAGGAATGTTGGACAGGTCATGGACAGGGGGGCACACATTTGGACAGTACACAGCTTGGAGTAACCTACACAGTGCCTACCATATCTCTCAACTGTATGGGCATATTGCAGAATGTCCAAAGGTGTGCATCATATTTGTGGTCTGTATATCATGAAATAGTGGTTGTCTGGCAATTCATTGGCAAATCACATAAGACTAAAGTAAAAATATAATGACCGATTGTAGTGCCAGATGTCATACCCTATAGAAACATGCATGCTAATGCAAAATCTGTTATTGAATCACCTTTCTAGGCTTGTAAGGCCAATACTTAAAAATGGTCCTTATATTTAGACCTCTGTCCCCCAATTACTTATGGCTTTGTCCAGATGTCTGTCTCTCAGAAGTTGAGAGGTATGGTGCCCAGTATGACAGCAGGTACCTGAAGGTCAGTGTACTGCCAGTTTATAAAAGGCTTCCACCTTTCAGTGTCAGCACTGACATGTCACTGGCCAATAGCCATACCCCTGGAATAACATGGGTTGTCATAGAAGGAGCACAAGTATGCCTTGTATATCTGTTCTGCTTGTCCTAACATTGCATTTGCCTGCCAACTATTTGCAAAGCAAGAAAGGGTCATGTCAAAACAGCAATGGCAGACAGTGGGGAAGTAGATGTCATACCCATAAAAGCAAACAAGCAATTACCAAACTGGTATGCCAACTGTCTATATTTGGTAGAACATTATTAACACCCTGTCCCCATGTGTGAGCCTTTGTCTGACTGTCATATTTGGGCCTGTCCAGATGTCAGTCTGTGATGGTATGACAGCTAGGCCCACATGTAGCCTCATAATAACATATAGCAACACAAACTGTCTAAGGACCACAGCAAATGGAATTGTGCAATGATGGACAACCTGCTAAATAGTTACACTCAAGAGGTATGAAGTCCACAGCCTTGTGTGTGATGTAACAGCATGTATCCCGCCCACATCAGAATTACAAATACATAACAGCAGCCACTGTGGCCAAAGCCTGTGACTGGACTACAGAAGGACAAAGAGACACACATAAGGGGAAGGGGTACCACTAACCAGACAAATGGAGAATGTGCACATCAGAACAAATTGTGCAGAAACATAGGTGCCATGCAGTGTATGGAGACGGTAAACATCACCTGCAAATACACAACACACACCCATGTAAGTGAAGGTCCACAACAAAACAAAAACCCAAAAAAATGGACACCTCAGAGGCAAAATCACATGAGAACTCCACAAACCTACACACCACAAACCATACAGACTTCACACACAAGGGTCTTGCAAACACTAAGGCCTTACCCCAAACCCCAAACACCTACCCTACACAGATAGGCTAACAGCACTATCCCTCTACCCCGTTCCATACAGACTCTGCTGAGGTGACCCCTGTCTGGCATACAAAGCAATCCAGACCCTGCCTTGATGGGACTGCTGCACATCTGGAACTCAATGCCCACTCCATCAACCTGTAGGCACAGCATCAACCTGGGCTGTGATATCAGTATGGCTTGTCAGTGTGTCAGATACGTATACCACATACTCCCTCATCTGTGGAATACACTCCTTGTCAACAGCAAGCCAAATGCCTTAATACCCCTAGTGATGTGCCCCCTGTATAAGCGCATGGGAAACACAAAATACAGTCCTGTAATTCCACCTGTGTCCCTGCTTGACAGGGGCTCTTTGCTGACATGTTGTAACATGGGCTACACTCTCACCTGCATGGGTTATAAGGGCTTCAGGGCCAATACCCTACTAATGTCATAGCAACCTATCAACCTATACACAACTGTCTGTCAGTGGTTCATCACATTACTCTGTACTGCTCTGCCACTGACATACCTGGAAGTCATAGTGCTATGTGGAATATACTAAATATAAATATAATGCACTCTGTACCCACACCCATACCCCTCAACCTCTGACAGCAAGACATCTGGACAAGGTCATAAATAAAAGTGGGACAAAGGCCCAATGATAGGCACGTGTTGTAAATATTGCCCTTACATACTGAGAAAGTTGGTAGAATAAGAGGTTTTGCATTAGCAAGAAATGTCTGAAGGTTATGAAGACTGAAACACTAATGTCTGTCATTATTTTGTAACATCAGTCTTCAATTATATGCAACTAACTTGCATAAAAACACACGTTTATGTAGACTGGATGAAACTTCTAGACAAACACCTGTACAATCTGCCAAAAAATGTACAGTTGAGAGATATGGCCACACCAGGATATGACTTTTCAGGTAAGAAGAATACCACACAAGCAGGAGATCCCCAGCCAGCATATCACCAAGTTGCTGGACTGTTTACACAGCTTCATCAGTCAACCAGCTGTAGCCACACCTCTCAACTGGCCTTTTTGAGCAAGAAATGTATATAGTCAAGGTCATAATATTGGTTTGTGCATCATACATCTTGTATTCCCCTGCTAAAGCACTGTGATGATCTGGAAGATGTCTGTCACTAAGTAACGATACAATACATTCCAGTGTCAGACTTCAGATATGTCATCATATCATTTTTAAAAATGCTCTAGATCAAATCTCTATATATATATTTTTTGATCTAGAGTATTTTTTAAATATGATACTACATGGTTTAGAGATTTTAAATTTTGTATCTACATTTTAGGTACATATAACTTTAAGGACTTAATTTGTTGAACAATTAAAATTTAATTGGTATCCCTATTTAACACTCTTGCATTTTGGGATAAGTTGTCTGAGGAAGTTTGGAAGTTTGTCTAAACAAAAGCTCTAACAATAAATTGTCTTGTTGGAAGGTTCTCCAGTTACTTCGTTTTTTCTGTGTTTTACCAAACATATAGCAATATGTCAAGCATACACACACATAGATGTGGGGAAGAGAGAGACAGACAGTGATTCAGAGAGAAAGACACACAGGGGGACACACAGAGAGTGAGTCATACATACAGATACCCTGAATGGCATAGAGTGATGTCTTGCTGCGGACAGTGGCATACTGGTCATAACCAGTCACACATGCCAGCATGAAGGTGAGCTCCATTGTGTAATAGTACTGAGGTGGGGGTTATAATATCACATCACCTGCCATTTTATGTGTGTGTGTGTGTGTGTGTGTGTGTGTGTGTGTGTGTGTGTGTGTGTGTGTGTGTGTGCGTTTGTGTGTGTGTGTGTATGTGTGTGTCTCTGTAGGTTTAAGTATTATGAGGCTGTTCCCACTCAATACACTTCCCATTGCCCTACTTCACAGGATCTGCTGCTGTCATTCACATTAGATGTACCATTGGACACCTGTCAGCCCTATTATCTCTGTAGTGTGTGCAATAACTGTGTAACACTATAGTACAAATAGTTAGATAGGTATGGGGTTCTAATCCCAGTCCTGGCAAATGTACATGTGTGTGTGTGTGTGTGTGTGTGTGTGTATGTGTGTGTGTGTGTGTGTGTGTGTGTGTGTGTGTGTGTGTGTGTGTTTGTTTGTAGGTGAAACATTTTAGGCCATTTCCACCCAGTACACTTCCCACTGCCCTACTTTAGCAGTCCTGCTGATGTTATTACTTTCAGAAGTACCTATGCACCACCCCAGCCCTATAAGCTCCATTGATCGTGCAATAACTGTGTAATAGTATTGTACAAATAACTAGATAAGGATAGGTTCCATTCCCAGTTCTGGCAAATGTGTGTGTATAAGTGTGTGTATGTTTATAGGATGAAATATCTTGAAGACTTTCCCAACCAATACACTTCCCGGTGCCCTACTTTAGCAGTCCTGTGGATGTCATTCACCTTAGAAGTACCTTTGGGCACTTGTTAGCCCTGTAAGCTCTGTGGCACTTGTGATAATTGCATAACACTATAGTACAAATAACTAGATAGGCAAGGGTTCTGTCAAATGTGTGTGTATGTTTATAGTATGAAGTACTATGAGGACTTTCCCACCCATAACACTTCCAGTGCCCTGTTATAGCAGTCCTGCTGATGTCATTTACCTTAAAAGTACCTATGGGCATTTGTCCACCCTATAAACTCTGTGGCATGTGCGATAAATGCATAACACTATAGTACAAATAACTAGATAGGCAGGGGTTCTAGTCCCAATTCTGGCAAATGTGTGTGTGTGTGTGTGTGTGTGTGTGTGTGTGTGTGTGTGTGTGTGTGTGTGTGTGTGTGTGTGTGTGTGTGTGTGTGTGTATGTTTGTAGGATGAAGTATTTTGAGGACTTTCCCACCCATAATACTTCCAGTACCCAACTTTAACAGTCCTGCTGATGTCATTCACCTTAGAAGTACCTTTAGGCACTTGTTAGTCCTATAAGCTCTGTGGCGTATGCAATAATTGCGTAACACTATAGTGCAAATAACTAGATAGGCAGCAGTCCTATTCCTAGTTCCGGCAAATGTGTATGTGTATGCTTGCAGGATGAAGTATTTTGAGGACTTTATAAACTCCGCCAATAGAAAAAACTTGGAACTACAAAAAAAATGAACCACTTCTAAAACAGAATTCTTTAATTTTTTTTTTTTCAAAACAGAGAATTATTTAATGGTTAAGAGCTTTCATTCATAAGAACTTCATCAGAACCATGTTAAAATTAAAAACACACCCATTTATACCCCTTGTATAAAATCACATGTCACAATTTCATGAATGCATTTGAATGGAACAACGTTATACATTAACCCATTACATGCCATAAAACTTCAATTTCAAAAGATAACTGATGGAACAAAAATTATTCAAACCTGGGTGGTTGCAAGCATTTAAAATCAACTGCCATTTTAATTAATTCCTTTCCAAATGCTCTTCTATAAACCACCCTTGTCCATCCATTTAATTTGTTCAAAAATCATAGAATTAAAGGTATGTTGTGTATGTTGTTCAACATGTCTGCACAAAGCATTTGTACTTCTTTGATTTCTTATGTCTGAAATATGCTCATACACCCATCTTTTAAAATGTCTCTGACTTTTACCGACATAGAAGGCTGTACAGGAATTACACTGAACTAAATAAAATATACCAAAAGTGTTGCAAGTAAATCGACATCTAATATACTAAGTGTGGCCATTGATAGTGAATGAATCACTGGTGTTGACATATTGACAAATGGAACAATGGCCGCATTTCCTAGTGCCAACTATACCACTGGTTCCCTCACCATGTCTTTTTTCTAAGATATTTTTTTATAGAATTTCCTTTTTATGTACCATGACTGGTTTAACACCTAATTTCTCAATGAGTTCAGTGTCAGTAAAAACAATATTCCAGTTTTTGCATAACACTTCATATATATGATAACTATCCACAGTAAAGGTCGTAATAAAACTATTTTTGTAATTATGTATAGTACTACTTTCCTGCTGTGAAGTATTTGTATTAGTATTATTATTTACTGTAGGTGGTCCCAGAATAGGACTGTACACACCATTAATCCCTTTATTTACCACCTCATTTAAAATGTCATCCAGAAAAGTTTTGGGATACCCCCTTTTTAAAAACATATCCACAACTTTCTTACATTCTATATGAAACCCATCCTGATTGGACACCATCCTAACCATACATACTAACTGGCCTTTAACTACTGCTTTTTATGGTGTGTTGGGTGCCAACTAGAGTAATGTAAGTATGTGTTGGAAAAGGTTGGTTTTCAGAAAATTGTGGAATAAAAACAATTGTTTGATGTATCCTTACCAATCTCTACATCTAAGAAGGAAATTTTGTCTGAATCATAGATGAAAGAAAATTTAAAAAAATCAACAGTGTTATTAATATATCCCAAGAATTCTTTCAGCTTTTCGACAGTGTCAATCTAAAAAATGAAAATGTTGTCCAAAAATCTGATATAGAGTGACCAACACCCTGCATAATGGCTGGAGAATATGTAATCATTCTCCCATTTGATCATGACATAATTGGCAAAACTGGGGGCACATGCAGCACCCGTTGCCACTCTGGTTACTTGCCTATAAGTTTGTCCCTCAAAATAAATGAAATAATTTTTTAACACTGTTTCCATTAATGTAACAGAGGCATTGATGGTGGTATTACTTAAAACATTCGTACTAAACAACTGTTGTTCAAACCACGAAACACCTATGTCTTAAGGTATAACAGAAAAGAAATTGTGCACATCAATTGTCACAAATATCCCTGTAGCAACATATGGCATACCATTGATCAATTATAAAAAATGCCAAGAATCTTTGCATACATGTGGATATTTTATCAAGCCACTTTTTACATGTTCATCGATCCACTGGGCTATAAAATGAGTTTTACTCCTGGAATCATCAAGTATAGGCCTAAAAGGTTAATTATCAAGGCCTTTATGTATTTTAGGTATACCAAATACACTAGCCTGAGCTTATTTGTCATTATACATGAAATCATAATTTTTTTCCAGAATCTCACCCTGCATTAACATATCATTCAGTAATAAGTCAATATTGTGAAAAGCTACACTGATTTCATTTCTAGAAGCCTCACAATATTTATCACTGAATAACAGGGAATTCATGTTATTGATATAATCAACAGAATCCATAATGACAACCCAACCCCCTTTATCAGGTTTCATAACCCTTATATTACGATCATGAATAAGTTCACCTAAAATGATCATTTCCTCTGTAGAAACATCGTGGTTTTTATTCATATATTTCTTATCTAGAATAAATCTTATTTCACTCTCACATAATTTCTCAAAGGTCTATATACAGGGGTTTAAAGGGGGATAAAAAGTGCTAGCATGATGAAACCTGTCAATACTGGCCACATTATTTCCAGTTGTATTAGAAAATACTGTGTTAAAATTCAATTTACGACTGTAAAGTTTTAAATCATACAAAGTCTGAAAAATGCTGGCCCATTTAGCTGGCACAAATGTCATTCCTTTTGATAAAATATTAGCATGACCAGTATTTAAAGATTTACTGGAGTAATTATATAATTTATAATCACCAGTGTCATTTATGATGATAGTAACATTGGAAATGAAATTCCTCCAGTTGTTTGACCAATATCCAAATCTCCAGAGCCATCTACTGCATAAAAAACATTATCAGCAATGTCTGGTTCAAAATTCTGTATTGAACTCACTGAGTGTTTCAAATGATATTTGCTGATCTACTTCAGTCCCATGTGGAAAGGTGAATGGACTAACTTCCACTGCTGCACAGGGGGTTGTTGTCCTAGAGTTGTTAGCATATGACATTAAAAACTTGTGTCCGCTCTTTTTCATTGAAACTCGGCTCCATGGCTATCTCCTGTGGTAGTTGGTCCTCTTCAGTTGTGCACCCTGTTGAATGTATGTATTCCTTGTATCCTGTTGTTGCTACGAAGACCGACGATTCCTTTGGTTATGTAACTGGTCCTACTTGCACGGTCCCTCCATCTCTAAAGTGGCAGCCACATTTGAAACAACGTAGGCATTCGTGCTTACATCATGCTCATTTCCAGCCATTTGATTGGTCCTTATGTTTTGAGGACTCGATGGTAAAGGGTACGCCCTTTTATTAGCATATGCATCAAAGTCCCTCTGCAGTTTTTAGTTTTCCGTTCCAAATTCTTGGAACAATAGGTATCAACAGCAAAAATTATGCTGTTGAACTGGGGCATATACTGTTCAAATAAATCATCACAAATGTTTTTATTCAGCATATAAAACTCATGGACCAAATGCTCTAACCGCATATTGTTATATTTAATAATAAGGCGCATTAAATTACAGCCGGTTTTGTTAAATAAGGCATGTAATTCACGCATGAAATCATCATTGCCATTGATGCCATTGGGATAGCACCATATACGCAAACCTTTGGAAAACTGTCCCCTCTCAATATTTTTAAGTAAATAAGTGTTATCTAACTGTAGTCTCTTGTAGTCATATAACAAGTGCTCAAATTTCTTTAACTGCTCTGCCAGAGACATATGTGGCCCAGAGGAGTTATTAACTGTACAGAAATGATTTGTTTCACTGTTAAAATTGAAATTATTTACCTTCCAATCATGCTGTTCACACACAGCACCTTGTCCAGTGTTACTGGATGCATTTTCTTGAGAAATGGGAATATTCCTGTTTGATAACTGAGTAAGGGGTAAACCCAGTGTATCTGCTGAAGCACTGATGTTCAAATTCTCACCAGCTAAGGAAAGGGCGTGTACAGCAAGTTATTGGCTGACGTCAAGCAGCAAAGTTGATAAATCCTTCTTTGGTGTAGGTTTTCCAGAAAAACCTCCATCTGGATTAAGTTCATTGGTGGCATTAGAAGCCAGTTGAACAAACTTGGAACCACAAAAAATGAACAAACCACTTCCAAAACAGAGAATTCTTTAATATTTTTTTTTCAAAACAGAGAATTCTTTAATGTTTTTTTCGAAAAAGAGAATTATTTAATGGTTAAGCGCTTTAATTCATAAGAACTTCATCAGAACCATGTTAAAATTTAAAACACACCCATTTATACCCCTTGTATAAAATCATGTCACAATTTCACCAATGCATTTGAATGGAACAACTTTATACATTAACCCATTACATGCCATAAAACTTAAATTTCAAAAGAGAACTGATGGAACAAAAATCATTCAAACCTGGGTGGTTTCAAGCATTTAAACTCAACTGTCATTTTAAATCATTCCTTTCCAAATGCTCTTCTAAAACCACCCTTCTCCATCCATTTTAATTTGTTCTAAAATCATAAAATTAAAGGTATGTTGTGTATGTTGGTCAACATGTCTGTACAAAGCATTTGAACTTCTCTGATTTCTTATGTCTAAAATATGCTCATACACCCATCTTTTCTCAAAACATAAGGACCAAACAGCTGGCAATGAGCATGGCATAAGCAAGAATGCCTCCGTTGTTTCAAATGTGGCTGCCCCTTCAGAGATGGGGGAACCGTGCAGGTCGGAGAGGTTACAGAACCAATGGAATCGTTGGTCTTCGTGGCAACAACAGGATACAAGGAATACATACATTCAACAGGGTGCATGACTAAAGAGGACCAACAACTACCACAGGAGATAGCTGTGGAGTTGAGTTTGAATGAAAAAGAGTGGACAGAAGTTTTTAATGATATGTCATATACTAATAACTCTAGGACAACAACCCTTGGTGCAGCAGTGGAAGTTAGTCCATTCACCTTTCCACATGGGACTGAAGTGGAGCAGCAAATATCATTTGAAACAGTTGATGAGTTCAACATACATAATTTTGAACCAGACATTGCTTATAATGTTTTTATGTAGAAGATGGCTCTGGAGATTTGGGTGTTGGTCAAACAACTGGAGGAATTTAATTTCCAATGTTAACTATCATCGTAAATGACACTGGTGATTATAAATTATATAATTACTCCAGTAAATCTTTAAATACTGGTCATGCTAATATTTTATCAAAAGGAATGACATTTGCACCAGCTAAACGGGCCAGCATTTTTCAGATTTTGTGTGATTTAAATCTTTCTGTAATTCTGCCTTTTCCAAGTTTGACAAAACTCTGTACTTTATATTTTGTAATGTTGCAAATTTCTGTATTTTATATTTTGTAATGTTCCAAATCTCTAATTTTATACTATGTACTGGAGCTTTTCTCCTCTGGTCTCCACTGAAAATGGGCCACAAGCCCAGCTGGACTAACCTGGTTAACAAACAATAATAAATAAATAAATAAATAATAAATAATAAATTTACACTCGTAAAGTGAATTTTAACATGGTATTTTCTAATACAACTGGGAATAATGTGGCCAGTATTGATAGGTTAGATTGTGCTAGCACATTTAATCCCCCTTTAAACCCCTGTATACAGATCTTTGAGAAATTATGTGAGAGTGAAATAAGATTTATTCTAGATAAGAAATGTATGAATAAATACCACAATGTTTCAACAGAGGAAATGATCATTTTAAATGAATTTATTGATGATGGTCATTATGGATTCTGTTGATTATATCAATAAGATGAATTCCACATTATTCAGTGATAAATATTGTGAGGTTTCTAGAAATGAAATAAATGTAGCTTTTCACAATATTGACTTATTACTGAATGATATGTTAATGCAGGGTGAGACTATGAAAAAAGATTATGATTTCATGTATAATGACAAACCAGCTCTGGCTAGTATATTTGGTATACCTAAAATATATAAAGGCCTATATAATCCACTTTTTAGGCCTATAGTTGATGGTTCCAGGAGTAAAACTTATTTTATAGCCCAGTGGATTGATGAACATGTAAAAAGTGGCTTGATGAAATATCCACATGTATGCAAAGATTTGTGGTATTTTTTACAATTGATCAATGATATGCCATATGTTGCTACAGGGATATTTGTGACAATTGATGTGCATGATTTGTTTTCTGTTATCCCTCAAGACATAGGTGTTTTGTGGTTTGACCAACAGTTGTTTAGTACAAATGTTTTAAGTAATACCACCATCAATGCCTGTGTTACATTAATGGAAACAGTGTTAAAAAATTATTTCATTTATTTTGAGGGACAAACTTATAGGTAGGTAACTGGAGTGGCAATGGGTGCTGCATGTGCCCCCAGTTTTGCCAATTATGTCATGATCAAATGGGAGAATGATTACAGCTTCTCCAGCCATTATGCAGGGTGTTGATCACTCTATATCAGATTCTTGGACAACGTTTTCATTTTTTGGATTGACACTGTCGAAAAGCTGAAAGAATTCTTGGGGTATATTAATAACACTGTTGATTTTTTAAAATTTTCTTTCAACTATGATTCAGACAAAATTTCCTCCTTAGATGTGGAGATTGGTGAGGATACATCAAACAATTATTTTTATTCCACAATTTTTGGAAAACCAACCTTTTCCAACACATACTTACATTACTCTAGTTGGCACCCAAAACACCAGAACAAAGTAGGTAATTAAAGGCCAGTTAGTACGCATGGCTAGGATGGTATCCAATTTGGATGGGTTTCATATAGAATGTAAGAAAGTTGTGGATATGTTTTTAAAAAAAGGGTATCCCCAAACTTTTCTGGATGACATTTTAAATGAGGTGGTAAATAAAAGGATTAATGGGGTGTACAGTCCTATTGTGGGACCACCTACAGTAAATAATAACAATACACATACTTCACAGCAGGAAAGTAGTACTATACATAATTACAAAAATAGTTTTATGACTACATTCACTGTGGATATTTATCATATATATATGAAGTGTTATGCAAAAACTGGAATACTGTTTTTACTGACACTGAACTCATTGAGAAATTAGGTGTTAAACCAGTCATGGTACACAAAAAAGGAAATTCTATAAAAAATATCTTAGAAAAAAGACATGGTGAGGGAACCAGTGGTATAGTTGGCACTAGGAAAAGCGGCCATTGTTCCATTTGTCAATATGTCAACACCAGTGATTCATTCACTATCAATGGTCACACTTATATTAAATGTCAATTTACTTGCAACGCTGTTGGTGTAGTTTATTTAGCTCAGTGTAATTCCTGTATGGTCTTTTATGTAGGTAAAAGTAAGAGACATTTTAAAAGACAGGTGTATGAGCATATTTTAGACATAAGAAATCTGAGAAGTACAAATGCTTTGTACAGACATGTTGAACAACATACACAACATATCTTTAATTTTATGATTTTAGAACAAATTAAAATGGATGGACAAGGGTGGTTTATAGAAGAGCATTTGGAAAGGAATGAATTAAAATGGCAGTTGATTTTAAATGCTTGCAACCACCCAGGTTTGAATGATTTTTCTTCCATCAGTTCTCTTTTGAAATTGGAGTTTTATGGCATGTAATGGGTTAATGTATAAAAGTTCCATTCAAATGCATTGGTGAAATTGTGACATGTGATTTTATACAAGGGGTATAAATGGGTGTGGTTTTAATTTTAGCATGGCTCTGATGAAGTTTTTATGAATGAAAGCACTTAACCATTAAATAATTCTCTGTTTTGAAAAAAAAATTAAAGAAGTCTCTGTTTTGGAAGTGGTTCGTTATTTTTTTGTGGTTCCAATTTTGAGGACTTTCCAACCCACAACACTTCCCAGTGCCCTACTTGAGCAGTCCTGCTGATGTCATTCACCTTAGAAGTACCTTTGAGCACTTTTCAACCCTATAACCTCTGTGGCACATGTGATAATTAAATAATATTATAGTACAAATAACTAGATAAGTATGGGTTCTAACTGCAGTCCTGGCATATGTAAGTGGGGGGTAGGAAGAATAGTTTTAGGCCTTTCCCACCCAGTACACTTCGCATTGCCCTACTTTACAAGATCTGCTGATGTCATTTACCTTAGAAGGACCTTTGGACTGGCCTCAGCCCTACAAGCTCTGTGGTGCATGCAATAATTGTGTAAAACTGTAGTATAAATGACTAGATAGCCAAGAGGTCTAACCTCCCTCAGTACTGGCAAGTGTGTGTGTATGTGTACAAGTGTGTATATGTTTGTAGGATAAAGTGTTTGTGTGTGTATGGTTGTTGAATAAAGTGTTTTGCAGACATTCCCATCCACAACATGTTCCAGTGCCCTACTTTATAAGGGTTGTTGATGCCATTCATCTTAAAAGTACTGTTGGACAACTCTCAACCCCATAAGCTCTATGGCGTGCAATAACCATGTAACAGTATAGTACATATAACCCGATAGGTAGAAGTTCTAATCTGAGTCCTGGCAAATGTGTGTTTGTAAGTGTGTATATTTGTAGGATACAGTATTTTTAGGCCTTTCTCTGTCAGTACAATTCCCCATTGCCATACTTGATAAGGGCTGGTGATGGTATACACCTTAGAAGTACCTTGGGACACTCTTCAACCTTACAAGCTCTGTGGCACATGCCATAACTGCATAGCACTGTAGTGCCAACAACTAGATATGTAGGGGTTCTAAACTCAATACTGGCAAATGTGATACTGTGTATGTTTTTGAGAACAATATTGTGTGTGTGTGTGTGTGTGTGTGTGTGTGTGTGTGTGTGTGTGTGTGTGTGTGTGTGTGTGTGTGTGTGTGTGTGTGTGTGTGTGTGTGCGTGTGTGTGCGTGCGTGTGTGTGTGTGTGTGTGTGTGTGTGTGTGTGTGTGTGTGTGTGTGTTTGGCTTAGGCCATATCTTCTGGGGGTGTGGGTTTTACCATTTTGAGGTGTGTTCTACTCATTACACTTCCCACTGCTCTTTTTACAAGGGCTGCTGATGTCATCCACCATAGAAGTACCCGTATACACTTCAGCCTATAATCCCTGTGGCACATGCAATAACTGTGTAATACTACAGTGCAGTTAATTCGATAGACAGGGGTTCTAATCTCAGTTCTGGCATATGTGTGTGTTTGTAAGTGTGTATAGTTGTAGGATACAGTATTTTGAGGCCTTACCCTCCCAGTACACTGTCCATTGCCATACTTTACAAGGGCTGGTGATGTTAATCATCTTAGTAGAACCTTGGGACACTCTTTAACCATATAAGCTCCATGGCACATGTGATAACTACATAACACTGTAGTGCCAATAATTAGATAGTTAGGGGTTCTAAACTCAATACTGGTAAATGTGATGCTGTGTGTGTGTGTGTGTGTGTGTGTGTGTGTGTGTGTGTGTGTGTGTGTGTGTGTGTGTGTGTGTGTGTGTGTATGTGTGTGTGTGTGTCATACCTCTTAACCATACCAAGTTCCTCTGTATTTACCTGTTTTGAGGGCAACATATTGGGGTGCCATGAATTCCCGAGTGGACCCTTAATTTCCGAATTTCCTGGCCTTTTTTTTTTTTTTTTGGCATTGCCAGTTACCACTTTAAATTTTTGGCTGATGTCATCATGCATCACCAGCCTATAGTTCCGTGCATGATGACATCAGCTACTGGCAGCCTGTTGGACTAGGAGGGACTATAACAGCAATAGCAGCCGGTGGGCGGCATAATTTAAATTTTTCACTTTGCAGAGTCCTCCAGGTAAGAATGGCCTGTATTGCATATTTTGTTTATCTGTTGGCCAGCCAAGATGCTTTGTACAAGTTTGTTGTTGTCGTATAACTGTAGCAGGCCAGCCAAGAAACTGTAAGATACTGTGTGCAAGTTTTGTCTGCTAAAGTACTGTATAATTGTGTGTGTAGCCAAGAACTGTAATACTCTGTGTGACTCCGCCAGCCAGCTGCTCATTTCCATTTGTTTTATATATGCTGCAAACTGCAAGTTCATGCTTTCCGTTTGCTTTAGTCAGTTTATCACTGCGTTCTTGTGTGGAACTGTAATATTAAAGCTCCAATTCACTTTATTGCTACATTCTTGGCTTGCTCCCACTTTAATTCTGAGCTACAGTGTGCAAGTTATGCAACCGTTTTGTTTTGCTTTATGCTGCAACTGCAAGTTCATTCTTTCCATTTGCTTTATTCAGTTTATCACTGCGTTCTTGTGCAGAACTGTGCATTAAAGCTCTAATTCAGTTTATCGCTACATTCTTGGATTTAATTCTGAGCTACAATGTACAGGTTATTTAACCATTTTGTTTTGTTGGTGCTTTAATTCAGTTTATCTTCAAGTCGTGTGTCCAGAACTGTTGCTGGTCATTTTGGGTGTAGAACTGTGTATTAAATCATTGCTCATTCTGTCTTGAGGTCGGGGGCATGCCATATGACATGTGTTTAATGGCTTTATACATTAGGTCATTCACCCATTTTGTGTTTCCATTTATGGCTTTGGCTTTATTTTGCCAGTCCAGTCTGAGATACTGTTAGAAGTGATATGTGTGCATTTGCTTAACTTTATGTATACAGTATGCTGCAAGTTCCACTGGCCACTCTTGCAAGCATTTCCATGCATTATTCAGTTTATTGTGTTCTTGTATCAAAACTGTGTATTAAAACTCTAATTCAGTATATCATTGCGTTCTTGTGCAGAACTGTTTTGTGTTTCCATTTATGGCTTTGGCTTGCTGCTGCTTTAATTCTGAGATACTGTATGCAGGTTATTCAACCATTTTGGTTTGCTGCCTCTTTAATTTAGGTGTGTGTGTGTGTGTGTGTGTGTGTGTGTGTGTGTGTGTGTGTGTGTGTGTGTGTGTGTGTGTGTGTGTGTGTGTGTTTGCTTTATTTTATGTGTACAGTATGCTGCAAGTTCCACTGGCTGCTCTTACAAGCATTTCTATGTATTATTCAGTTTATTGTGTTTTTGTATCAGAACTGTGTATTTATTGCATTCTTGTATCAGAAAGCTCTAATTCAGTATATCACTACATTCTTGTGCAAAACTGTTTTGTGTATATATTTATGGCTTTGGCTTGCTGCCACTCTAATTCTGAGATACTGTGTGCAGGTTATTCAATCATTTTGGTTTGCTGCCACTTTAATTCAGGTTTTCCAGGAATTCCTGTGTGTGTGTGTGTGTGTGTGTGTGTGTGTGTGTGTGTGTGTGTGTGTGTGTGTGTGTGTGTGTGTGTGTAAAAATTCCCAATTAGGTGTACTTGGTGGTTAGGGTTACTCAGGCTCCAACCCTGTACCTTAGGTACAAGAGGCAAGAGCCTGAGTTTTCTACCCATACCACCACTTCTGATTGAAGGACCTATAGCTCTCAATTGTACAAATTTCCACACAATGTCTGGAAAGAGCTATAGCTCTCAACTGCACAAATTTTCAAACAATGTCTGGAACGTTTGGCTCATACTTTTTGGACTGTTCCTCCTAGAATTTGGACAGTGCAGCAGTGTTAGTATTGTTGCTTCACAGCAAGAGGTTCTCTGGTTTGATTATCAGCTGAAGTGCCTTCTGTGCAGAGTCTGCATGTCCTCTTGTGTTTGTATGGGTTTCTTCCCATGATACAAAGACATGCTTCTGGACTCTTACTGATACTGGTGGATTGTAGAAGTTTGAGTAGACTTTTTATGATGGAATTGTTCTGAATTGGGCAATTTTGCCATTATTGGTTCATGCATTTTGTTTCATTGCTTACTGGAAAAATGTTCAAAAACATAAATTTAAAACACGTTCTAACAAGTGTGTTGTATTATACAAGGAATATAATTTAATACAGTCAGGAAGGTGTATCAAAGAATACAAGTATGTTTTGTGTGCAAGGGGCCTATGATTTGAAAACAGCCCAAAGGTAATCTTTATCCGCCACTGGCCAGATGCATGCTGTATCAATGAATGTGAGTTTCAAGGGCAGGGAAGTTTTAATGCTAACTCTATTTTCATTGTAAGACTATATTGCTTTGTTTAGTAGATGTCTATTAGTGTTTGTGCTATAGAATGTAAAATAAAATCCAAATAATCATTGTAAAAGTAAAGCAGTTGGCACATTACAGTGCTTATGGTAAATAGGGAGAAATAGCCAAGTAATGGGGCATTAGAATGGCTGCAGCTAGGGGCCATATTTTGGTTGCCTGTTCTTCAGTTTGCATTTGAAAGTTGTTATCCCACAGTTCCATTGGAGTGGGAGGGGTTACATAATTATGTGTGCAAATGTTATGTTAATCAGTGTACAGATTTGTGCCTATTTTTCATGGCCTTTGCCCAGATTGTTGATGTTTCCAGGTAGAGAGGTATGGTGTGTGTGTGTCTGAGAATCATATTTCCTGTGGCTGTTGTGTGTGAGAGTATACCATTTGAAGGCCTGTTGACTCCCTCACCATGGTATTACTTTGCAGAGCCAGTTAATGGCAGCTGCTGTACATGCAACATGTTAAACTGTACAGCCCATACCAGCCATCTGTACATATGTATATGGAATAGCCAGATGTTTGCAACCAATATGTTGTCTGTGACTCCTAAAAATGGGCATTTATGAGACACATTGCCAAACAGTGACAGTTACTGTAGTGACAGGCATGGCAGCGGCAGACCTCATACCTATCTGAAACATACAGCTGATAGACAGACTCTTACTTTATCACTGTATCACATCACCTTGCAGCAGTCTACAGACAGACATCAGGTGAATGCCATATGTGAAGCTGGGGAAAGCAGCTAACATTGAGCACACCCATCACATATTACTGTGACACACATGGGAAATGGATAGCGGAACAGGTCATGCAATTGAATGCACCTTCCAAAGGGTATGTGTTGTTACATGACAATAGCTGTCATTAACCTACAATGTTAGTCTGTCATGATTTTACCAGATGGCCAGAAAATCACATGTACCTGACTGATGTGAAGAAATTATGTGTCAGAGATCAGGACAATCTGCAGACATATGCAGAGGTCAGAGGTATGGCCACCATCTGTACCCATACCTCCCAAGCTGTCGGAGCAAGGACTGTTCACAAAGCCTTATATAATAAGATGACAAAGGACACATAATAGGGACACCTGTCAAATATTGCTCCTACAAACATATAACAGTGATAGCATAACAGGGTTTGCATTAGCATAGCTGGTCTGAATGGCATGAAGTGTGCAACTCATAAAGTCTGCCATTATGTTATGACTGCAGCCTGCAATGGTTTGGCAACAAATTGGCAGACCGAAACAGGTGTATGAGAAAATGGACTATTGATATGTGGCATGCATCAGGACAGTCTGTGGAAACTGTAAGGTTGAAAGGTATGTCTGAACCACCCTGCAGGTTGCAGTCCATGTTTGGTAAGGTGTAACCTGTGCTGACAACTGAAACAGTTAAAAGAGCTCCCTGAACTGTGGGACAAGAAACATGCCACACAGGTCTGTACTGACTGCACAGAAAAGTGATTGTACATCAGAAGCACTGTAATGTCATGAGAAATACTGTAAAAGAAGGTAATGTCACACAAAGAAGCTGTCATACTAGCATACCAGATGACATCCTGTGTGTACTACAACTTGTGTCCCACACTCCACAACTGATAATGTCACACATGCACACATTGTGTGTCACCTATGTGTGTGCAATATGTAGACATGAGAAAGCCCTGTGACTACTGTGTTGCCACATGATATGTGAATCTGTTGGGGTTGAGGTCATGGCTAGGTTTGTGAGGGACCTAGTGCCAGTACTCCAGTAACCTCCTCTGTATGTATGAGCCTGTGGTACTACAGAACACTGAGGTGACATGTATAACAGCTAGCTGTCTGTTACAAGGGGTATGTGCCTCCATGATGGCCCAAAACATGCGTCTGGTGACACCTGCTGTGGCACTTGTGACAGGGGCTTGACAGGCAGCAGTCCTCCTTCAAGCACCCCTGTTGATCCACCTGTGTGGGACCTCGCCTGCACTCTGGTTATGGCTAATGTCTACACTCACACTTGCCATAGTCACAACACTAGCCTGTTCCATTCCACCACTCGCCAACTGTCCATTATCTGTGGCTGCTGGAAACGGGGTAAATGTGAGCATTGTAACTCTGTGTGGAGACATTGTGGAGGACAGTGAGATGCCAACCGATGGCATAGATTAACAACCCCACCTGTGCCTCACTATGACCGCCATCATTGTCAGAGTCTGCAGAGACACTGACATCAAGTTCTGAGTGGGAGGCACCATGACCCTCATGTCCACCTGTGAGGGGAAGACAACATATGTAAATTAATTCCTGCACAATAAGGTTTGCTAATACACATACACGCACGCACACACACACACACACACACACACACGCACACACACACACACACACACACAGAGACACATTCAGGTGAGGTGGCACAAAGACATTACACAGACCTCACAATATCCATATGGTGGCATACACGACAGACAGTCAGACCACAACATACATACTCTGGACAGGCCCTTAACATCATGCAGTGCAGCCATTTCCACTTAATGTTACTGCTAATATACACTTTTTGGATATGTGAGTAGTGTTAGTAGGTGATGGGCCTTCACCTAGCACACACTGCACCCATGTACACATTATTCCTGTTCACCTGTACAAGACAGTGGCAACTCCTACAGAACATACCTCTCAACTGTACAGATTTTCACAGAATGTCTAGATGTCTGGCTCATATTTTAGGTCTGTTCCTTATAAATCCTGTGTTTGTCTGACACATTACTTGGACGATCTGAAGATTGACGTCACTAATTAATGACATAGATTTGAGTTTTGACTTCAAAACCTACAGTAAATATATGTTAAAACAAATATGGTTACTCTAACAACTTTCTAAGCTTACAGTGGATATAATAAGTATACACACCCCTGTTAACATGGCAGGTTTTTGTGATATTTAAATGAGACCACAATAAATAATTTCAAAACCTTTCCCATTCCCACCTTTAATGTGACCTATAACCTGTGCAATCCAATTGAGAAACAAACAAATCTGTTAGGGGTAAAATATAAAACATGAAATATGCACAATAGGCTGGTTGTATAAGTGTGCATACCCTTAAATTAATACTTTGTTGAAGCACCTTTTGATTTAATTACAGCAGTCATTTCTTGGGAAGGAGTCTATCAGCATGGCACATCTTGACTTGGCAATATTTGCCCACTCTTCCTTGCTAAGCCCTCCAACTCTGTCAGGTTGCAAGGGCATCTCTTGTGCACAGCCCTCTTCAGGCTACCCCACATATTTTCTAGTGGATTTAGGTTTGGGCTCTGGCTGGTCAATTCCAAAACATTGATTGTCTTCTGGTGAGGCCATTCTTTTGTTGATTTGGATTTGTGCTTCAGGTTATTGTCATGTTGAAATGTGAAAGTCCTCTTCATCTTCAGCTTTCTAGCAGATGCCTGAAGGTTTTGGGCCAAAAGTGACTGGAATTTGGAATGGTTCATAATTCCTTCCATCTTGACTAAAGCCCCAGTTCGAGCTTATGAACAGCAACCTCAAAGCAGGACACTGCCACCATCATGTTTCACAATGGGAATGGTGTTCTGGTGATGCGAAGTGTTGTTTTTGCATCAAACGTACCTTTTGGAATTGTGACCAAAAAGTTCAACCTTGGTCTCATTAGACCATAACATTTTCTCATATGCTTTTGGAGGACTTGATGTATTGTTTTTTCAAATTTTAGCCAGGCCTGGATGTTGTTCTGTGTGAGAAAAGGCTTCCATCTTCCAACTTTACCCCATAGGCCAGACATATGGGGAATACAGGAGATTGTTGTCACATGTGGTACACAACCAGTACTTGGCAGAGATTCCTGCAACTCATTCAGTGTTGCTGTAGGTTCCCTGGCAGCCTCACTGACCAGTTTTTGTCTTGTCTTTTCATCAAATTTGGAGGGACATCCAGTTCTTTGCAACGTCACTGTTGTCCCATATTTTCTCCACTTTTTGATGACTGTCTTCACTGTGTTCCATGGTATATGCAATGCTGTGGAAATGTTTTTGTACATTTCCCCTGGCTGATACCTTTAAACAATGAGATCCATTTGATGCTTTGTAAGCTCTCTGTGAACCATGCCTTTTGCTGTAGCAGGCAACAGAGTAAATGTCAGGAAAATCCTACTAGTACAGCTGACTGTTATTTGGAGTTAATCAGAGTCTCTTTAATTGATGGCAGGGGTGTACCCAAGAAGACTGAATGCTGTAATTAAATCAAAAGGTGCTTCAACAATGTATTAGTTTAAGGCTTTGCGCACTTATGCATCAAACTTATTGTATGTTTTTTATTTTTCATATTTTTTTTACCCAACAGATTCGTTTGTTTTTCAATTGAATTGTACAGGTTATAGATCACATTAAAGGTGGGAAGGTTTTGAAATAATTTATTGTGGTCTCATTTTTGTATATCACAAAAATCTGGCAGTTTAACAGGGGTGTGTACACTTTTTATATCCACTGTATAAGAGAAATATTTAAAATGCGTCCTTTTTTGGGCCTTTGTCCCTCCCATTTTGTCAGTCTTTGTCGAGATTTCTTGCACTGACAAGTTGTGAGGTATGCTACAGCAATGTTACATCTCCTGCAAATAAGCCCTCCTGTGATTACCACTGTGATGCAATGCAGTTAACCCCACCACAAGTGAACATGCACATATCGCAATATGGCTAAGAGTAACAGTTGTGTGCATCATAAAATGCATGCCCTTAACATGCCTGGGGAATTGGTGAGCCACAACAGGACAATTCTATACTCACTGGCTTCAGGCTGCAGTCTCACATCCAGACCAGAGGGACCTATGTAGTTGTTGGTGAAAGGTATTGTCAGAAGACTCACATGTGGCGTTGGTACAAGATGAATGCTGCTTTACTGCACATGTACAGTACAAGCTCAGATACTACGCAATTTGTTGTCCTTCACCATAGATGTGCACATCTGTGCATTACAAAACCCCACCCACAATTACATTTTTCCTGACCAATATGGCTGCTACAGTAGTCGATTGATATCCACTAGGATCTTACCTGCATGCTCCTTGCCTGTTGTCTGGGTGCCACCCACCTCCACAATTTGGGTGTCTTGACTTTGCTGTTGGTGTGTGGCGGCTGCCCCAAGGTTGGCAAGGAGCTCCTCCACAGGTGTAAGTGGGGTCTGCCATGGCTGTACAGTCCCTGGCCATGTCAGCAGCCCTTCACCGAGCATGGTGGATGAGGTCAGTCGCATGATGCCTGACCTGCTTGTATGTTCGTGAGTGCTGGCCCACATCATTTACCCTGTGGACAAGGTCGTTCCACAGGACAGTCCACTCCCGTAGATGCTGTTGGCTACAGCCAAACATCACCCCATGGTCCTGGATTATGCTGTCAATGATTGCTGATGTCTCAGCTTCCACGTAGGGTGGCTGTCTGGCACTCTGCATTTCACCTGGAAGACATAAACAAGGAAACACATCACAGGACCTCATACATTAGTAAAAGTTATTTACAGAACCTGCACATCAACATTGACAAGCACTAGCCAGCACTTACAATGACATCATACCCCTGTCAGCTATCAGCACAGTATAAGCTTCCATTGAACTACTGGTCCTGGTGTGTCATGTTCATATCGATGAGGGCCAGTAAACTGAATAATCATCCATTCATCACTCACTTTTGTGTAGAGGGATGACAGTGGCTGTTTTCCATGCAGATGGGATGTCGATGGTGCTCAGGCTTTGTTTGACTACAGTGTGTAATGGAACTGGGAGCACATGACTGAGTTAATGTAGGATGCAGACAGGGATGTTATCAGGTCTCATGGAGACTTAATTTTGTTGCCTTTGAGTAGGCATTATGGACTTGCTCCCTGATGATGAGGGGAGGGGTGAAGGTGCTGTGCATATCCACCTATACTGATGAGGGGACTGGGGGGTGATGTTTTCACTTAACTTGTCTGCAGCAGGTTGGCTATAGCTATGGTGTGTGTGTATGTGGTGTGATTGACCACCAGTACATGGTGGGTTGGGTTGTTGCCTCTGATATTGCAGACATGTGAAGATGGCTTTGTGATTGGTCTTAGTGGATGTGTCCAATCTGTACTCATAGTTAGTCTTACAGTGTTTCACCTGTGACCTTATATCCTTGTTCGGACAAAGGTGGACATGCTTTCAAGTTTGTGCCTGCTCCTACTTGGCCCTGTACAGCTAATATAGTGACCTGTTATGTGGTTTATGCATTGCTGCTGTCCACCAAAGAGGATTACTCTACCTTGGTGGAGGCAGGTTTTATGAGTCAGGTATTGCTGAGTCCATACAGCTATGTAGGTGCTCATATAGCTGTATGTAGCAGGCATGAGCATGAGGTCATAAAACAGTTAGACACTACTCCAATTTCAACCTGGTATTCATGTTTATTCTAGTACCCATTTCTGTGTCAGGGCAATGCAGCAACCAGTAGCTGTAGACATTTATGTTTGTTGGATGCACTGAAACTAAGATTGCACATGTGTACAACATGTGCAGCTTATTTACCTGACATTTTGCATCTCATGTCTGTTGTTTTGAGGCTTCCAACTACACCTACTCATACATACATGTGCACAGGTAATATCTGATATACAATTCTGTTCTATGTCAGTATGGTACACTGTATTTACACTCTTGCTGTTCAGTCATACCTCTTAACCTGTTAGGACATTTGGATGATGGCACACATAAATGGGTGGGCAATGACACAAAATTAGTGACTCCTTATTAATATTGCTGTAACACATGTAAGTCAGTTGATAGCACAGTAGGCTTTGCATTCACAGAAATATCCTGGAGGATGTCCGACATTCATATGTATGCTATTATGTTCTGATATCAGTCTTCACAGATTTGCCAATGATTTGTGAGTAAATGACTGCAAATATGAGGCACACATGTGGTCAGTGTGCAGAACACTGGACAGTTGAATGGTATGAGCTCAGTATATCATATGCAGTTCAACACACACTTCTGCAACAGTAGTTTACTATGCATATACCCTGTATAGGTATCTTAGATTTGTAAGACACACATGTGTATCATAGTTGTATTCATAAGTAACATATGGATATTTACAACATCCCAGTAGCTGGGCTAGCAGTGTCAAGGTCAGTGTTGTTCAACAGGCACTCCTGTAGTAGTCATATGTGAGCCACCCTTTCCTGGGGTGACTCAGAGGCCTCAGCTGTGATCTATGTCACTGCAGACAGGTCCAGATGCTATGGCCATAGGTGCTAATCAGCAATATATCAGTACAGCAAGTCTTGTTGAGACATATTTGTTTAACTTCCTATTTCCCATTATTGTATACACCCTACTGCATTTCATTACATGCTTACTTGTTTGACATACCTGTTTTTTTCCCAAGTATTCTTGATTTTCCTTTCTTTCTTTCTCTGTCTAAACATGTAGAGGAATAGACCTGTTTTGCATAGACAGCAGCTTGCCTTTTGTGGGTCATGCTAATGAACAGGTGATGGGATATGCACCAATTGGTGTCCCCCACTTGCTAATTGCATGCAGAACAGCTGTGATGTTATTCCAATAGCCAATGGCATGGCAACACACTCCTATAATTGAGTACTTCATGTGGGCATTGCCCCTTTTCCTTGCCTGTGAGGAGGACATCATGGAGGTGTATGAAATACAGCATCACAGAGGGTAGGTGGAAAAACCTCTTACAACAAAACATGTGAAGACAGCCCAACAAAATGGGGGAGAAAGTTCCAGACTTAGGGACAGAATGTAAGTATTGTTATACAGTTGGAATGATGCTAGTTTAACAGGGTTTGTCTGGGCATGCATTTTGACAGTGTTATGTGGATGACATAACTCTCAACTGTAGGACTATCCACAGAATGGTCAGAGGTTTGACCCTTATTTTTGGTCTGTTCCTCAGACAGTTTTTGTCTTTGACAAATCAGTAGATAGCATCTCAGTGATTTAGGAGAATCCCAGACATATTATGAGGAAGAGACCATATATATGAGGCCAATGCCTGGACATTCTGCGGGAAGCTGTGCAATTGAGAGGTCTGTGTATGTCTGGCCATTGTTAACAGACTGTCAGGATTGTGTAGCAGTGTAGTGTGTAAATGTTAGTTGGGCTGTGTATGGAGGGGGTAGATGTGAGTGTCATGGGTCCTGATGGTGCATGCTGCTCCATTTTCTGGTGGTTTATCAGCTGTATATGTTTGTAGGGGCAGACTGAGACAGGTCCCGTACCACCTCAGGATTCCTACTATACTGTGACTTGGTGCAGTATATGTAGGGGTAGTGTGTCAGTGGCAAACAGGAGATTTTTGTTCACGCAGTCATTATACTCTAGTGTTCAGTTGGCTTACCTGTATGTTGCTGTGACTGTGGTGCAATTGGTTGTGGGTATGCACTTTCACACCAGTGTCTGTTTTTCACTACTGTTACATCCCTGTAGTGCCTGATATATTTGCAAACGCATGTGTAATTCCCCATAGCTGATTTGGGGTAGTGTTATGCCAGTCTGACTATAGTTTGGATGGTGCTTGGTGACATGCTTGGCAGCCCAGTGTAGTTTTCCTAATATTATGTTATGTCCTGATATTCGTAGGATCTCCAGTTGTCTGGCTCATATCCTTGGTCTGGCCCCATAACTGTTATGTATTTCTGACAAATCCATGGGATGATGTGCAGATTGAAGTCACTAATTAATGAGAAGCAATTGAGTCCTGGACTTGTGATATTTCAGTCAATATATATTAGAACAGACAGCGTTGCTGCAGCAACTTTCTCAGCTCATCCACTCAAGTATTTCAGATATATCCCTATTTTTATGCCTTTGTCCCCCCATTTTGTCAGGCTTGGTCCAGATTTGTTGCACTAAGGGGTTCTGAGCATACTTGTCACATGCCCTGATTGTCACAGATATCCAGGTTTTTGGCTCATATTTTTGGTCTGTTCCACAAACTATTTGTATTTTTCTGGTAAATCACTGTGATGATCTGAGGATTTATGTCAGTAAATAATGACAGACATTTCAGTTTCAGACCTCATATCCTTCAGACAATGCATGCTGAACAAATCCTGTTACTCTTGCAACTTTCTAAGTTTATAAGAGCAATATTTAAAATATGTATAAATTTATAAAATATAAATATAGGCAGCCCTCCATCTGGTGCAGTAGTCCATCCACCTCCATGCGGAGGATTCTGTCCACCATACCCCAGAACTGGTGGTGGGTGATGACTCCTCTCCATGCCCACATCTAGGGGGAATGGGCCCTGTCCCCTGAGGTGGTTACACCCAAAGATGGTGCAAGACCAGTGGAAGAGGCAGTTCCAGGTTGGGTCCCAGACAAGCCGGGGCCTGGTACCACAGCAAGATGAAGTGAGACAGGCAGATTCACCAGGAACTGCCTTCCCAAGCGTGCTATGGTGTTGAGGTTTTACAAAATATATTGGTTAGTTATGAACAAAACATTTCAAAATTAGTTATAACAACATCCATGGTTGTTCCAATTATCCCTATACAACAGATTTGAAACAGTTGCATAGCAAACAGAACACATGCATAAATGGAACAACAGTATGCATTGTCCCAGCATGCCAGTAACATTGATGGCAATAGGCCACCAACAATGTTTTTTGAGTAAGGTATGTTAACATGCAACCAATCAAATATATTGCCAGTAATAGAACACAAGTCCCAACATTAGGTTTTGAGAACAACATACCCATAGTTTATGAATGATAATTATTGATGCAGATAAAAGGGAGACAAAAATTCCATTAACAACTTTAGGCTTCTATTTTTTACAACAGTACTGCTTAATACTCTATGGGTCTGCCCTCATTTTACATCTACCTATGGGCATAGCTTTCTAACACAAACATACCTGTTGAACTGTCAACCTGGAATGGTATGGGGCAAACTGTGACAACTCTGGGTACATGAGTAGAGGGGACTTGTACATGTCAGGTGTACATATCCAGCACAAAATGGGTGCCCTGCACTGCTGTTATGTAAGTGTGCGACTGGTATACTTCATCTGGTTTCCTATCTGTGTCCAGGGTTATTGGCAGCAGTGAAAACTAGCCATGATAGCATGACACTTGAGAGACATGTATTGGGAAAAGTGCATGTAGTGTGTACCTATCCTGTTGTCATTTGCAGGCATGGGGTTGGACAGTGGAACAGTTGTGCATGGTGCATTAGTATACCCTTCATACAGCTACTACCAATATTTCTTTACCTGTAAAACCTGTGGAGAAAATATCTGTTAACACTACTTGACTGTTTCTACATTTAGTCCTTATTACTTGTGTGTAAATATGCACACATCTTACTACCGCTCCCTGGATTTGAACCATGTCTAGGTGTGCAAAATTAACAACTAAGCTATTTCTCATCACACTGAGTTACTGGGGAACTACTGTTTCTTGTTTGACTGGTTTCTGCCTAATACTCTCTTGGTTAGACAGTCTGACCTTATAATCTTGAGATGTATGTGTGACAGATAGTGTACTGTACATTAATCCTTTGACAAAATACAATCTGGAAAGCAAAGGTTACCACACATCAATGCTGCATGAAACACACTGTGATACATTACACATTACTATTCAGGGTTCAGAGCTTAGTGCAGTATATATTTCATATTTCATGTATGTCTTGTTTCACAGCTCCAAAATCTACAGTTTTTCTTAACAGGTGGTTCTCAGAATAACCTCCATTAATGCATGCTGTCAGAGCCATATTTGCTATGGAGAACCTGGTATACATTCTATTTCTACAACAATATAACAGAGTAAACACAACAGTTTGTGGAATAGATCTTTATTACAGTGACATGACACAGTGCTTTAGTACTACATATTCTGTAGATCAATATTAGGAGGACAAACTTTATTTATTCAGTTAACACGGTAACAGTATACCTACTGGCAGTGAACAATGTACTCCTTCTCAGTTATTTGCACTATATACTGCAAGATAGATAGATTTGTACTCACCCGCCTGTCAGTGCAGCCTTAACAGTCTGTTGGCATGGGCTCCAATATTGCTAGCCCTCTCTGCTGTTGCTGTAGGGGAGAAAAGCTAACATTATGCATACCTGTCTATCACATACTCAGACTAGACTTTGATACAAACTGCTTGATACTGATACCTACACACTTCTGGAGTATTCTGTGCCCAAGCATCTTGGATCCACTGGTCCAAGAGTGCCCCCTTCTTCTGCTTTAGGTCAGCATAATGGTGCCGTACCTACTCACCAGTTCGGGGATGCCAGTAGCACTGGTGAGATCATGTGTAAGATGGTCCCAGTCCTCTGCTTTGTATTGTGAGTCTTGGTACTGGCCCTGCAGCAGTCTCTCATCATGGTTTTCTACAAGGGGTCCAACCATGACCCTGGACACCTGAATGCCCCAGCACTGCACCCAAAAGCACACTCCTTCACCAATGCCCGAAATAGTACCTGCACAGTACAACTACAACAAATTCTTGCTGTATTCCTGTCTCTGTGGTTTAAATAAGGCCATATTCCCACCCTTTGCTGTTATTGGACCATTTTGAAAATGCTAAGCTCAGCTAAGCAGTGCGCAAATACGCTAAGTTGAGTTGAACAGTGCTTAAAGGGGTAATTGCTGAGCACTGCTTTACAGTGCAGAAATCTGCTTAACTGAGCTGACTGCTGCTTAGCATTTATGTGTAAGCAATTATTACACCAGCTAGGCAGGGTTGACCACTGCTTACCATTGCTCACTTTTCATTTTAAAAAATATCAGAATTATGACTTCATTTATTATTACTGACATATTATTAAATGTATATGATTTCTTTACATGACACCCCTATATGTACTTTCATTACATTACCTTGGGGTGTAACTATACTATATGGGACATTTGTATATATATGGATGATTTCACATGTTATATGAACTCACAGTTACATTTTGAACTAGCTATACTACCCTGGGTAACAAATATCAATTACTACATGATTTAAAACACAAAAAGATAATTTTAACAATGCTTTCCTATGTAAAAATAAAGTGCCTGTCTTGGTACTTGAACTGTGAACACCTGCATGCAAAGCAGGGACTTTAACCACTACCCTATCTCATAATTAGGATTTTAGCTGTATATTTTTATTTATCTCCTTTGGGATGTTTAAGCAATGCTGAACACAGGGCCATAATGTTCAAACCTGCTCAGCTACACTTAATCACACCTCAGAATGAAAAAAAAAGGAATTTCATAATATCACTTTAATGACATGTATCAGTACTCCTTGTAAGTCACAGTATGGCCAATTGTAAGGGGACAAATAGGGACAGATTTTAAATATTGCTCTTACAAACTTAGAAAGTTGATAGGATAATAGGTTTGGCATTGTGGAGTCTTCAACTCAAATGTTTCTCATTATTTAATGACCTCATGACCTCAGTCCTCTGCTATTTCCTAGGTAGGGACAAATATTTGGAGGAAAACACCAAAAACATGAGAAAGTATACCTCTCAACTGTATAGACTTTTGTAGAATATCCAGCTTATTGCCTCATATTTTTGGTCCATTTCTCATGTAACTGTGGTTTTCTAGCAAATATCTGGCAATCACTCAGGGTTTAAGTCAGAACATAATGACAGACATTTCAGTTTCAGACTTCATACCCTTCAGAAAACCAGTCTAATGCAAAACCTGTTATTCTATCATATTTCCAAGTTTGTAAGAGCAATATTTAAAAAGTATCCATATTTTTGGGCCTTTGCCGCCCCCCCCCACATTATTTATGGCTTTATGGCTGTACAGATTTATTGCTCTAGGAGGTTGAGAGGTATGCAAGGCAGGTGTCTGGGCATTCTGCGAAAATCTGTCCAGTTGAAGGGTATGGCCATATGGCTCTTTTGCAATGCAGGGTGTGTGTGTGTGACAGTACCTGTCACACACCCCCTGCATTGCTTCCTAATTGGGATAGCTGGTTTCAGTGTCCATGGGCACTGAAAGCACTTCCAAAGTGCCATACAGCACTTTGACAATGCAGGAGGGTATGTGACAGTACCTGTCACACACACCCTTAATTGCTTCCTATCCAGACTTCCTGCTTTTAGTTTCCACGGACACTGAAAGTGCTTGGAAAGTACTGTACATCACTTTGACAATGCAGGGGGTGTGTAACAGAACCTGTCACAGACACCCTTTATTAGTTTCTTGATCCCCTATCTATTTCAGTGTCTGCGGACACTGTTTTGCTATTTTATTTGATTTCAGAGTCCACAGACACTGAAAAGCATTTAAAAAGTGCTGTATGGCACTTTCTGAGTGCAGAGGGTGTGTTAGATGTCCGTGCACTACTTAAACACGCCACCTGCACTCAGTAGTTCTCGTGTCTATTTAGCCTTAGCAGTAGCATGCCTTCATGAATATGTAAGGTGATCTGCTGTTAAAGCTAAGCGGAAATGGACACAGTTCACTCCGTGCAGGAATAGCACTATTCCTGCATACAGTTTATTGAAGTCTGGGGGTCCATTTACCAAAACTGTTATCAAAATTTGAACTAAGCTTCACTGTGTGTTTTGTTTCACACTGTATCTTTAAATTTTACCTTTGAGTTCTTGGGGGTGGTGATTGGACATTCATGAACATGTGACTTTTCAGTCATCATTTTTAAACTGTGGCTGAGTGTTTAACAGTTAGAGTCTGATGAATTTCTGATTACCATAGGCAGTGTTACCCACTCATTTTCATCCACATATTGACATAAAGCAGTGTTAACCAATCTGCTCACTTAAACCCAACCTCCCATTAGAAGCAGTGTGATACCACTCACTTCTATCAGAAATAACTTCTATATCAACCCAAACAGAAATAAACAAGAAGAGGGCATAGAAGATTGAATAACCACAGCTCCTCTTCTTTGCCCTCATATTTCTCCAGTATGTATAACATAAACCCCAAATTCCAAAACCATCATAACAAAAACAGAGTGCAGGAGGGCAGGCACAGCAAGCCCATGCCAGAATCTGATTCCCCAGCTGACAAATACTGTACAAACCAGCTAACTTCTCCCTATCCCTTACTTCACTTCTGCCTATATCATGCCTTCTTGCAGTCATTTAACTTTTAACTTCCCATCACCCAACCTATGTCCCTACCCCCTTGCCTGATTTCACACAATCTACCCATTTTCCCCACCCACTGTTGTATTTGTGGACAAATTAGTCTGTGCCAAAACTGCATTTATTTTAAAGTTTATACATTTTTGAAATTTGAGTTTCTTATTTTTTTAATTATACTGTTTCTGTTCAAATTTACTCTTCTCCAAGCAGGGTATGCAGTCTTCATGTATCTGTCCTACTTTTTAGAAATTATCCATGACTGGTTGTGAGGATCACAGGTTAGCCCACAGCTGGTGCAGTTTGATCATAAGGTCAAATCCTGAGTGATCAAATAAAGCTAACTGTGGGTTAATCCTGTGATACATCCAGAAGTGGGTTATTGCTATTATATAATGGCATTATCTAAGAACAAAACTGCTTACCTTTCTTAAATAATGTCTTTGCATGATGGTGCTGTAGTTTTCCACCATTTCTTCCTTGTTTACTGGTTTACTGATGTAATGTGCATGTGTGTGGTACTTACATCTGTACACTTGCACAGTACAACAGTGGCATGTAATACAATGGAGAAGGCTGGCTGAAAAAGGAAAATGAAATAAACTACGGAACATGAGAATTTTAAAATTCAGTTTCTCTATATAATGCGAATGAGTGATGGTATAAGCTAACAGGATTCTGTAGGATACTATGATGCAAGTAAAATAATTGGCTGCTGATCCACTGTTACATGCCTTTTATCTCACTCACATAACTTGTAACTAGTTTACCATATTCAGTTCCATATAGTACATATGAGAAAAATGCAAGTCTTATGGATGGATTACAAGCATACCTCTCAACCTCTTATCTCAAGAAATCTGGACAAAACAAATAAGAATGATGACAACAGCCAAAATCAGGGGCACATTTTTAAATATTGCTCATCTAGCATTAGAAAGTTGACAGAATAGCAGGCTTTGCATACACATGCATTTTCTGAATGATATGAAGGCAGAAACCCAAATGCATGCTGTTATTCAGTGACTTCATTCCTTAAATGTTATAAGGAACAGACCAAAATATAAGGCAAAAATCTGGACATTCTGCAAAAACATGAATGCAGAATAATGTGACTCAGAAATGTAAGTTGAAATATCAGAAATGACAAGATGATACAAAACCTAAACAGAACATTCATCAAAAAAGTAACTGATAACCTCTACAGCATGCCAGGATTTCTCCTGCTAAAGAATTGCAATACTGTGGTACTTTGTTATTACCAAGATCCAGAGCATCCAAACCAGCCTCTTCCTGAAGAATTACAGCACTGCAGTACATCATACTACCAAGATCCAGTCAACCCAAGCATCCTTCTACTAAAGGACTAAAATATTGTGTTATTTCATTACCACCAAGATCCAGGCCATCTTAAACATCTTCCTGCTGAAAAACTTCAGTACTGTGGTACTTCATTGTTACAAAGATCCAGGATATCACAAGCATCCTCCTGCTGAAGAACTGCAGTGTTGTGGTACTTTATTGCTGCCAGTTGCTGCCAAGATCCAGAGCATCCTAAGCAAACTGCTGATGAAGAAATGCAATAGTTTGGTATTTCGTTACTACCAAGATCCAGAATATCACAAGCATCCTCATGCAAAAGAACTGAAATATTGAACAATGACATTGTAGCCAAGATTGAGAACATCCCAAGCAAATTACTGTTAAAGAATTGCAATACTGTGATACTTCATTACTAGCAAGATCAAACACATCTCAAGCATCCACCTGCTGAATAACTGCAATATTGTGCTACGTCATTACTGGCAAGATCCAAAACATCCCAAGCAGTACTAACAATATCCAGAGCACCTCAAGCATCCTCCTGCTGAATAACTGCAATATTGTGCTACTTCATTACTAGCAAGATTCAAAACATCCCAAGCAAACTCCTGTTGAAGAAATGCTATACTATGGTACTTCATTACTACCAATAACTGGAACATTCCAAACATCCTCTTGCTCCAAAATTAAAATGCTGTGCTACTTCATTACTACCAAGATCCAGAGCATCCCAAGCATCCTTCTGCTACAGAACTGCAATACTGTAGTATGTCATTATTATCAAGATCAAGAACACCCTAAGTGCCCCCCTGTTTAAGAATTGCAATACTGTGCTCCTTCATTATGACCAAGATCCAGAACATCTGATGCATTCCCTGCCAAGGAATTACAGTACTGTACTACTTTACTACTACCAAAATCCAGAGCATTGCAAGCATCCTACTGCTGAAGAACTGCAATAATGTGTTACTCATACTACTGAGATCCAGAACATCTCAATCAAACTCCTAGTGAAGAACTGAAATATTGTGCTACTCATTACTATAAATATCCAGAATATAAAAGCAAACTCTTAATGAAGAACTGCAATACTGTGGAACTTCATTACTACCAAGATCCAGAGCATCCCAGCCATCCTCCTGCTGAAGTACTGCAATACTGTGATACTTCATTACTACCAAAACTGACAGCATCTCAAGCATCCTCCTGCTGAATAACTGCAATATTGTTGTACTTCATTACTGCCAAGATCCAAAGCATGCTAAGAATCCTCATGCTAAGCATCCACCAGCTGAAGAACTGCAATAATCTGGTACTTCATTACTACCAAGATTCAGAACATCCCAAACATCCTCCTGCTGAAAAATTAAAATATTTTGGTAATTCATTGCTACCAAGATCCAAAGCATCCTGCATTACTAATAAGATCCAGAACATCCCAAGCAAACTCCTGTTGAAGAACTGTAATACTGTGGTGCTGCATTCCAACCAAGGCCAAGAACATTCCAAGCATACTCCTGCTGAAGAATTACAATTCCGTGCTACTTCATTAATACCAAGATCAAGAGGATCCTAAGCATTGTCCTGATGAAGAACTTCAATACTGTGGTACTTCATCATAACAAAGATCCAGAAAATCCTAAACATCCTCCTGCTGAAGAATTACATTACTGTGCTAATCATTACTACCAAGATCCAGAACAACTCAAGCATCCTCCTGCTGAAGAATTTCAATACTGTGGTACTTCAGAACTACCAGGATCCCAAGCATCCCAAGCATTCTACTGCTGAAGAACTACAATACTGTGTTAATTCATCACTACCAAGATCCAGAGCATCACAAGCGTTCTCCAGTTGAAAAACTGGAATACTGTGCTACTTTATTACTACCAAGATGCAGAACATACCAAGCTTCCTCCTGCTGGAGAATTACAATACTGTACAACTTCATTACTACCAAGCTCAAGAGCAACCCAAGCATCCTCCTGCTGAAGAACTGCAATATTGACATACTTCATTACTACCAAGATCCAGGGCATCACAAGCATCCTACTGCTGAAGAACTGCAATACTGTCATACTTCATTACTACCAAGATCCAGGGCATCACAAGCACCCTACTGCTGAAGAACTCCAATAATTTTGTACTTCATTATCATCCTATGCATCCTTCTGCTGAAGAACTAGAATAATGATGTACTTTATTACTGCCAAGATCCAGGACATCCCAATCATTATCCTCCTTAAGAACTACAATACTATGGTGATTCAGTAAGACCATGATCCAGAGCATCCCAAGCACCATCCTGCTGCAGTATCACAATACTGTGCTACTTTCTTACTTCCAAGATCCGGACCATCTAAAGAACTGCAATACTGTGCTACTTCAGTAATACCAAGACCCAAACCATTTGAAGCATCATCATAAGCTCATAAGAAGTTACTAGGTTAACAGCACTAGAGCCCTTAAAAGCCTAGAAATTTTTATCCTGAGTTGCCCCATTTGTCGATGAATGAAGTTTGCAGAGATAAGGGTCTATGGTAGTTAACACTGACTTCCTCTGTCCAGAAGGGGCATGGGCAACACCCCAGGAGTGAATTTCCAGTCACCCATCCATTGATCTAGGTTGTGTTTGAAGAGGGTCAGGGAGGGGCTCTGTTTCACGTGAATTGGAAGCTTGTTCCAGAGAAATGGCAATCTCTGGAAGATGCATCTACCTCTCCAGAATGACCTGTTCATTTCAGTGGCTAGGTTAAGATCCCTGGAGTGAGTGACTCCTGCACTTTGATTTACTAATATGTAGCATTTCCATCAGGGCTGGATCAGAGACTGTCCTGTAAGACAGGTACAGGTCACCCATTAGCAACCTGTAGGAGACAAATTACAGTGACAGAATTGCAATACTGTAGTACTTCATTACTACCAAGATCCAGACCATCCCAAGAAAACTTGTACTGAAGAATTGCAATATGGTGGCACTTCATTACTACCAAGAACCATAGCATCCAAAGGATCCACCTGCTGAAGAACTGCAATACTGTGGTACTTCATTACTAGTAAGATCCAAAATATTTTAAGCATCCTCTTGTTGAAGAAATATAGTACTGTGCTACTTTAATACTACCAATATCCAGAGCATCCCAATCATCTTCCTGATGAAGAACTGCAATACCATGGTACTTCATTACTAAGAAGATCTAGAACATCCCAAATGTCCTGCTGCTGAAAAATTACAAAACTGTACTACTTATTTGCTACCAAGATCCAGAAGATCCCAACCAACCTGCTCCTGAAAAACTGCAATACTGTGATAATTATTATCAAGGTACAGAACATCTCAAGCATTCTACTGCTGAAAAATTACAATTTATTTATTATTTGTTTACTGGAAAAGTCCAACTTGGAACAAAGCCAATTCTCAGCAGAGGCCCAGGGAGAAACACTCCACATGTATGTCTTTGTAACATGGGAGGAAACCAGAGTACCCAGATAAAACCCACATGAACACAGGGAGGACATGCAGACTCTGCAAAGAAGGCACTCCAGCTAAGAATCAAGCAGGAGAACTTCTTGCTGTGAGGCAACAATGCTACCGCTGCACCACTGTGCCATCCAGTACTGTGCTACTTCGTCACTACCAAGATTGAGAGCATCACAGCATTCTCCAGCTGAAAAACTGGAATATTGTGCGACTTCTTTACTGCCAAGATCCAGAAGATCCCTACCAATCTCCTCCTGAAGAACTACAGTACTGTGGTAGTTAATTACTATCAAGGTCCAGCATATCCCAAGCATCCTACTGCTGAAAAACTGCAATACTATGGTGCTTCATTTTTACCAAGATCTAAAACATCCAGAGCATCCTAGTGCTTATGAATTACAGTACTGTGCTACTTCATTACTACCACGAGCCAGAGCATTACAAGCATTTTCCATTTGAATAACTGCAATACTATGCATTACTACCAAGATGCAGAACATCATAAGCTTCCTCCTGCTGGAGAATTATAATACTGCACAACTTCATTACTGTGATGATTATGAGCAACCCAAGCATCCTCCTGTGGAAGAACAGCAATAGTGTGGTACTTTATTACTACAAAGAAATAAAGACATCACAAGAATCCAACTTCAGAAGAACTGCAATACTATCATACTTCATTATTATCATTCCATGCATCCTCCTGATGAAGAACTATAATACTGAGGTACTTTATTACTACCAAGATCCAGAAAATCTCAAACATCATCCTCCACAACAACTGCAATACTGTAGTGATTCATTATGACCAAGATCCAGAACATCCCAAGCATCATCCTGTTGCAGTACTACAACACTCTGCTACTTTCTTACTAACAAGATCCAAAGCATCTGAAGCAAAATGCAGATGAAGAACTGCAATACCGTGCTATGTAATTAATTGCATGATCCAAAACATCCCAAGAAAACTCCTACTGAAGAAATGCAGTACTGTGGTACTTCATTACTGCCACAAACCAGAGCATCCCAAGCATTCTGCTGTTGAAGAACTGTAATAATGAGGTACTTCATTACTAGTAAGCTCCAGAGCATCACTAGTATCTTACTCCTGAAGAATTACAATACTGTGGTACTTCATTACTACCCAGACCCAGAACACCCTAAGCATCCCCCTGCTGAATAAATGCAATACTGTGGTACTTCATTATTACTAAGATTAAGAACAACCCAAGAATCCTCCTTCTACAGGATATTGCATTACTGTGCTACTTCATTATTACTACGATCCAGAGCACCAAAGCACCCTCCTGCTGAAGAACTGCAATACTGTGTTACCTCATTACTACCAAGATCCAGGACAATCCATGTATCCTCCCAAAGAACTACAAAACTGTGCTATTTCCTTACTACCCAGAACCAGAAGGTTCCAAACAAACTACTGCTGAAGAATCCAATACTGTGGTACGTAATTGCTATGAACAACCAGGGCATCCCAAAAATCCTCCGACTGAAGAACTGCAATAGTGTGGTACTTCATTATTACCAAGATCCATAATATCCCAAGCATTCTCATGCCGAAAAATTGCAATAGTGTGCTACTGCATTATTTCCAAGATCCAGAGCATCCCAAGCATCCTCATGCTGAAGAACTGCAATATTGTGGCACTTCATTACTACTAAGATACAGAACATCCCAAGAATCCTGTAGTTGTAGAATTACAATACTGTGATACTTCACTTCTACAAAGATCCAAAATACCCCTAGCAACCTCCTGCTGTGGAATTACAATAGTGTGATACTTCATTACTACAAAGATCCAGAGCATCCCAATCATCCTCCTGCTGAATAACTGCAATTCTGTGGCACTTCATTAATACCAAGATCCAGAGCATCCCAGGTATCCTCCTGGTGAAGAACAGCAATACTGTGGTATTTCATTACTACCAGCAACCAGAATATCCCAAGCAAACTCCTGTTGAAGAACTACAATACTGTGGTACTTCACTACTACCAAGATTCAGAACCTCCCATGCATCTTCTTGCTGAAGAACTTCATTACTGTGGTGCATCATTGCTACCAAGATCCAATATACACCAAGCATCCTCCCGCTGAAGAATTATAATACTGTGCTACATAATTACTATCAAAATGCAGAATACTCCAAGTTACCTCCCACTAAATAATTACAGTATGTTTCTACTTCAATACTGCCAACATCCACAGCATCTCCAGAATACCCCGATGAAGAATTTCAATACACTGGCACTTCTTTATTGCCAAGAAGCAGAACATCCCAAGCATCCTCCTGTTGAAGAATTGCAATACTGTGGTACTTCCTTACTACCAAGTTCAAAACATCCCAAGCATTTGCCTGTACAAGAATTACAATACCATGTAGTTCATTACTGTCAAGATCCAGAATATCCCAAACATTCCCCTGCTGAAGAACTGCAATGCTATGGTACTTCATTACTACCAAGTTTCAGAACATCCTAAGCATCCTACCAAGATCCAGAACATCCCAATCATCCTCCTGGTGAAGAATTACCATATTGTTCAATTTTATTAGTGCAAAGATCCACTCCTGCTGAATAACTGCAACACTATGCTACTTCATTACTACCAAGACCCAGAACATCCCTAGAATCCCTCTGCTGAAGAAGTAAAATACTGTGCTACTTCACTACTACTAAGATACACAGCAACCCAAACATCCTCCTGCTGATGAAGTGCAATAATGCGGTACCTCAAAATATCAATATCCACATAATCCAAAGTATCCTCATGTCAAAAAAACACAATCTCGTGGTATGTCATTCCTAGCAACATTCAGAACATCCAAAGCATCCTACTGCTGAAGAATTGTAATAATGTGGTACTTCAATACTACGAAGATCAAGAACATCCCAAGCATTTTCCTATGGAAAAAGTGCAATACTGTTCTACTACACTACTACCAAGATCCAGAGCATCTTATGCATCCTCCTGATGAAGAACTGCACTACTGTTGTATTTCATTGCTAACAATATCAACACCATCCCAAATATCCTCCTGCAGATGAAAAAAAATACTGTGCTACTTCAAAGCTACCAAGATCCATAACATGCCAATCATCCTCCTGCTGAAAATGTATAGTACTGTGCTGCTTCACTGCTACCAAGATCCAGAGCATGTCAAGCATCCTGCTATTGAAAAACTACAATACTGTACTACTCATTATTACCAAGATCAAGAACACCCCAAGCAGACTCCTACTGAAAACCTGCACTACTGTGGTACTTCATTACTACCAAAATACAAAGCATCCCAAGTATCCTCCTGCTGAAGTATTACAATACTGTGCTGCTTCATTACTATCAACATCAAGAGCTTCTTAAACATCTTCATGCTGAAGAACTGCAATACTGTGGTACTTCAGTGCTACCAAAATCCAGAACATACCAAGAATCTTTCTGCTCAAGAACTGCAATACTGTCATACTTCATTAGTACCAAGATCGACAACATCCCAAGCATCCTTCTCTAAAAGAGCTACAATATTGTAGTGCTTCATTACTACCAAGATCCAGAATATCCCAAGCATCCTCCTGCTGAAGAACTGCAATGTTGTAGTGCATCATTATGGCAGTTCATTACAACTGAGATCCAGAATATCGCAGCATCCTACTATTGAAGAACAGCAGTACTGTGGTACTTCATTATTGCAAATATCCAAAATATCTCAATCATTTTCCTGCTAAAGAAAGGCAGTACTGTCATATTGCTACCAAGACACAAAACATCCCATGCATCCTCCTGCTCAAGAACAGCAATACCATCATACTTCATTAGTATAAAGACCCAGAACGTACTAAGCATCCTCCTGCAAAAGAACTACAATAATTGTGGCACTTTATTACTATCAAGATCCAGAGCATTCCTAGCATCGTCCTGCTAAAATGTTGCAATGCAGTGGTACTTCATTACTACCAAGATACAAAACATCCAAAGCATCCTCCTGCTGATGAATTACATTACTGTGCTACTTCATTAAGTTCCATAGCATCCAAATCATTCTCATACAGAAGATCTGCAATACTGTGCTATTTCATTACTAACAAAATGTGAAACATCCTAAGCTTCCACCTTCTGAAGAATTACAGGACCATGGTACTTCACTACTATCAAGATGCAGAACATCACAAACATGCACCTGCTGAAGTATTACAATACTGTGCTGCTTCATTACTATCAATATCAATAGCATCTTAAATATCTTCCTGCTGAAAGACTGCAATAATATGGCACCTCATTGCCACCAAGATTGAGAACATCCCTAGCATCCTCCTACTGAAGCATTAAAATACAGTGCTACTTAATTACTACCAAGATGCATCTCCCTGATGAAGAGCTGCACTAGTGTTGTATTTCATTACTAACAAGATCCACAGCATTCCAACTATCCTCCTGCAGATGAAAAACAATACCGTGATACTTCAATACTACCAAGGTCCATAACATGCCAAGCATCCTCCTGCTGAAAATATACAGTATTGTGCTGCTTCACTATTACAAAGATCCAGAGCATCTCAAGCATCCTCCTATTGAAAAACTGTAATATTGTGCTACTCATTGCTACAAAGATCCAGAACACCCCAAGCAGCCTCCTACTGAAGACCTGCACAACTGCAGTACTTCATTACTACCAAAATACAGAGCATCTCAAGTATCCTCCTGCTAAAGTAGTACAATACTGTGCTGCTTCATTGCTATCAAGATCAACAGCATCTCAAACATCCTCCTGCTGAAGAACTGCAATAATGTGGTACTTCATTAATACCAAGATCCACAACATCCCATATATCTTTCTGCAAAAGAACTACTATATTGTAGTACTTCATTACCACCAAGATCCAGAACATCCAAAGCATCCACCTGCTGATGAATTACAGTACTGTGCTACTTCATTATTACTAAGATCCAGAGTATCCAAAGCATTTTCCCACAGAACTGCAACACTGTGCTGTTTCATTACTACCAAAATGCAGAACATCCCAAGCTTCCTCCTTGTGAAGAATTGCAATAGTATGGTACTTCACTACTATCAAGATACAAAAAATCCCAATACTGTGATAATTCATTACTACGAAGATCCAAGGCATTTCAAGCATCCTTCTGTGGAAGAACTGCAATACTGTGGTACTTCACTACTACCAAGATCCAGACTATCTCAAGCATTGTCCTACTGAAGGACTGCAATACCATGGTATTCATTGCTACCAAGATCCAAAACATCCGAAGCTGACTCCTACTGATGAACTGCACTACTTTGGTACTTCATTACTACAAAGATGAAGATCATCCTGAGCATCCTCCTGCTGCAGAATTACAGTACTGATCTACTTCAATACTACCAAGATCTGGAACATCCCAGGTATTCTCATGTTAAGGCTTTGCAGTACTGTGTTATTTCATTACTAACAAGATGAGGAACATCCCAAGCATTAACTGCTAACAAATTACAATACTGTCCTACTTCATTACTACTAAGATCCAGAGCATTCAAAGCATCCTCCTGCTGAAGAACTGCAATACTGTGGGACTTCATTACTACCAAGTCTTGGAACATCTTCAGCATCCTCCTGCTGAAGAACTGCAATACTATGGCACTTCATTATGACCAAGATCCAAAACATCCCAAGTATCATCCTGCTGAAGTATTACAGTACTTAGGAACTTCATTAGTCCCAAAATCCACTGCATCCCAGCATCCATCTACTAAAAACTGCAGTACTATGGTAATTTGTTACTACCATGGTCCAGAATATTGAAGAACTACAATACTGTGGTACTTCATTACTGACAAGATCCAGAGCATCCAAAGCATCCTTCAGCTCAAGAACTGCAGTACTGTTGTACTTCATTACTACCAAGACACAGAGTATCCAAAGCATCCTCCTGCACTGAAGAACTGCAATGCTGTGGTATTTCAGTACTACCAAGATCCAGAACATCCCAAGCATCCTCCTGCACTGAAGAACTGCAATGCTGTGGTACTTCAGTACTATCAAGATCTATAACATCCCAAGCATCCTCTTGCTAAAGAACTGCAATACTGTGGTACATAATTACTGCCATGATCACAGTATCCCAAGCATCCCACTGCAGAAGAACTGCAATACTGTTGTACTTAAGTACTACCAAGATCCAGAACATCTGAAGCACTCTCCAGCTGAAGAATACTGTGGTACGTTCTTACTACCAAGATTCATACCTGTCAACTTTCACATTTTTGCAGAATGTCCAGATTTTTGCCTCATTCTTTTGTTCTGTTTCTCATAGAAATTATGGTTTTCTGGCAAATGACTAAGGAATGAGGTCACTAAATAATATCACACATTTATGTTTCAGACTTTCCATCCTTCAGAAAATACATGCTGAAACAAATCCTGTTATTTTTGTAACATTCTAAAGTTTATAAGAGCAATATTTAAAATCTGTCCCTATTTTTGGACCTTTGTTCCCACATTATTTCAGCCTTTGTCCACATTTCTTGTGGTAGGAAGTTGAGAGGTATACCAAGAGCCAGAACATCCCACACATTCTCCTACTGATGTATTACAATACGGTGTTACTTCATTACTACCAAGATACAGGTCATCCAAACCACCTTACTACTGAATAACTGCCATAATGTGATATCTTATTACTACCAAGACCCAAAACATCCCAAGCATCACCCTGACGAAGAATTTCAATGGTATGCTACTTCATTGCTACCAAGATGCAGAGCATGCTAAGTGTCATCCTCTTGAAAAACTGCATTACATTGGTAATTCACTGGTAACTACATCTAGAACATCCCTAACATCTTCCTACTAAACAACTGCAATACTGTGGTACTTCATTACAACTAAGATCCAAATAATCACAAGCATCCTCCTGCTGAATAACTGCAATACTGTGATACTTCAGGAATTTCAAGATCTAGAACATCTCACGCATCTTCCTATTGAAGAGCTACAACACTGTGCTACTTCATTGCTACCAAGATGCAGAACATACTAAGCAAACTCCTGTTGAAGAACTGAAATACTGTGGTACTTCAGTACTACCAATATCTAGAACATCCAGAACATCCGAAGCATCCTTCTAATGAAGACTTACAGCACTGTGGTACTTAATTATTACCAAGCTCCAGAGCATCCCAAGCATCTTCTTGCTGGAGAACTCCAGTAGTGAAGTAATTCATTAATACCATGATATAGAAAATCCCAAGTTCCCACCAGCTGAAGAATTACAATACTGTGGTACTTCATTACTTTGAAAGTAGAGATAATTCTAAGCAGCCCCCTGGTAAAGAACTGCAATATTGTGGTATGTCATTACTACCAAAATCCAGAATATCCCAAGAATCCTCCTGCTGAAGAACTGCAATACTGTTGTACTTTATGGATACCAAGATCCAGAATATCCCATGACTTCTCCTGCTGAATGATTACTATACTGTGCTACTACATTATTACCAAGATCCAGAGCATCCCAAGCATCCTTCTGCTGAAGACCTGAAGTACTCTTACTAACAACATCTAGAACATCCCAAGCATCCTCCTCCCATCAACTGCAATACTATTGTACTTCATTACTACCAAGATCCAGACCACCCCAAGTATCTTCCTGCTAAAGAACAGCAATTCTATGGTATTTCATTTATATCAAGATCCAGAGTGTCACAGGTAAATTCCTGTTGCAGAACTATAATACTGTGGTACTTCACTACTACCAAGATCCAGAGCACCCCAAGTATCTTTCTGCTGAAGAACAGCAATTCCATGGTATTTCATTAAGATCAAGATCCAGAATGTCACGAGTAAACTCCTGTTGCAGAACTGCAATACTGTGGTACTTCACTACTACTGAGATCCAGAACATCTAAAGCATCCTTGAGCTAAAGAATTACAATAGTATGGCAATTCATTATTGCCAAGATCCAGAGCATCCCAAGAATCCTTTTGTTAGAGAACTCCAGTACTGTGATACTTCATTACTACCATGATCCAGCACATCCCAAGAATCCTACTGCTGAAGAATTACAGTACTGTGGCACTTCATTATTACCAATATCCAGATAATCCCAAGCATGCATACAAACAAATATTTCGAGCACAGGCATTAATGCCCTTCTAGCCTGCCAATATACCAAAACATTTGTTTCCATAAAAAGTGTCCAGGATGTTCTTAAAAATACCTAAACTAACACTTACTTTAATGTAAGTTGGTAGTTTGTTCCATGCATCAGCTGCTGACTCAGAGAACCAATTATCACACTTTTCATTCCTATACAATCTTCTATGTAGGTTGTCTGATGATTCTTCTACTTTTTGATAACCCCAAACATTCTCAGAGGTAGTTGTCTCTAAATGCCCTATATACCTGAATTAGATCTCCTCTTAGATATCTATGAGACACTGTTGAAGTTCAGATATTTTAGTCTTTCATAATAACTTAAATTATCACATCCATGGATGGCCTTGGTATAGTTCCACTGTACTCTTTCCAGTTTACTCATGATTGTTTTCTTATAAGGTTTTCGTATTGCTATTCCATACTTACGTTTGGGTCTAAAGTAACCAACAAACAATGACTTCATCATTTCTGATTTCCTAGACTTTATAAATCATTTTATACAACCTATAATTCTATAATTACCATTAACCAATTAGTTGATATGATTAGAAAAACTCAAAGCTGGATCTACCCATATACCCAGGTCCTCAAATGCATCTACAGTTTCAATAACTGGGTGCTGTATTAAATAGTCACCTTTCAGTTTATATCTCCCAAATCTCATATGTTTAGTTTTTGTTGTATTTGTCAGCATATTATTCTCCTGTGCCAAAATGGTCAATTTAGTCAAGTTCTTTTGCAGACATGCTTTATCTATAACACGTGTAATTCATTTACCCAGTTTCAGACCATCTGTATAGACTGTAGAACACTTCAGATGAAAAAAAATTAGGTCTGAAAGATACAAAATAAACAAATAAGGGCCTAGAACAGAGCCCTTTTGGGCACCCTAACTGTAACTAAGAATTTCACCTGTCCAATTGGTGTATGATGCTTGCCATGTCCTATTTGTAAGCCATGCAGCTATCCATCTTATCAAGAGTACATCAACACCTAGTTGTACTAATTTATTGATCAGTGTTTTGTGTATGACCCCATCAAATATTGAAGTTGTCTATATAAATTGCATCACAGTATAATTTTTTATTCTTAGCTGTTATTATATTGTTATAGAACATCATATTACAGATGGTAATAGATCTGTTTTCAACATATGCATGCTGATATATGGTTTCACATCCCAACCAATCCAATCTTGACAATAACTTATCCAATATTACCTTCTCCATTATTTTTCCACAACATGAAAGTAGACTTAAGGGTCTATATATGACTCTGGGTTTGTCCTACTTCCCTTTACCTTAAAGACAGGTTTAATAAGCACACGTCTCAAATCTTGAGGAATCTCTCCATATTTATATGACCTAGTAAATAATAAATATAAAGGTACTTAAGTTCTTGCTGGTGTTCTCAAGTCATTATTACTAATTGTGTCTCCTCCCTGTGCTTTGTTTGGATCCAGTTTGTGCAGTTCTTTTTCAATATAATCTAATTTGATTCCAGTATCTGAGGTTATCGGGATGTCACTAGGATGACCTATCACCCCCTTTGTAGAGCCAAAGTGTTTTGCATAAGATTGTTAAATATATCTGCAATCTGTTGTGTCTGAGAATAAATTTTAGAATCTACACACAGTTTATCAATTTGCATGTCCTTACTCCTTCAACATCTTTTGTAGCTATAAAAAGGTTTCCTATTATGCTCAATGTCTTTATATAAATTTTCTTCAATTTTGTTTTTGTCTTGTCTCACACTATGCTTAATTTCTTTGTCCAGCTTGTTTACTTCAGTTTTCAAAGTTGTAGTTCAACCTCTCTTCCTTTTCTTATATATTTTTTTGTCTTACCCCATAATCGGGTATCTTGTTCCTATGAAAATATATCCCCCTGACATTGTATGCCTAGATTCTGATATTAAACATTTTACTGATTTTTTGCACTTGATTTCTCTTTCAAAACTTTTCACATTCCCTCTGCAGTTTTTTCACACATCACTCCAGTTAGTTTTATATAGTCACTATTTTGCTTCCATATAATTTGTAATTAACCTTTTGTGCATTGGTTTAGATTTTAGTTTAGCAGAATTATCTAGCAACAAATTAACCTTTATAACCTCATGGATCACTGCATATCAATGGTGGTAAAACTTGACTTGAAGTAACAGCAATTTCTTTAGGAATACAAACAATGACTAGTATGTTCCATTCCCTGGTAGAGTTTTTTACAGTCTGAAGCAATTGTTATTCCTGAACATAACTTTGTGAATAATTTTCTTACTACTGTTGTTGAATCAATATTATTCCAAAATTATTCTTCCCTTCTGTGATGCATGCAAGAAATGTTTGAATTCCTCTATGTCATCAGCACTTGACTTTGGTGGTCTATACCCTCCAACAATTATGTGTTCCAGGGTTATCTTTATTGTCACAGTTACAGTCTATGGTATTGGTGTTATCACTGAACATGTAATAATCACAGGTCTCTTAACTATCTTTCATCCCTAACATAACACCTCTACCTGATTATTTTGTTAGAATGTCTGTTACAGTCAAAACATTTATACCCTGACAGAACTAGTTTCCAGTCATGTTCTTTAACCATGTTTCACAAATAATAACAGCATCAGTCTTGTGGAAATGTAGCAAATTTTCCAATAAAAAAGCTTTATTATTAATGCTCCTAGCATTAACAGCCATCAGAGATGCATTAAATGTTGCTATATGTGAAATGTTACATTATCAGTCTGACAAAAATCATGCCTAGTGTATGTCAAATATTGCAAATTATACAATAACTGGCCATTAATATTCCAAAACGAGCATGCTGATTGGTCATCCCAATCAGTGTGCCTGTTGTAAATCCGAGCATATACCAAAAGAAAAAGGCCCAGTCGCCCGGGCTTTTTCCATTGGTATAAACCATAACTTTAACTTTTTATTTTTACAAAAATAAATAAATAAAATCTGAAATCCAGACTCCGGACAGAGCAGAGAGACAGGACAGAGAAAATACGAAGAAAATCATGTATGTTATTCAAAACTAAAGAAACATACCTGATTTTCCTTATATTTCCTCCATTCTGTCTCTCTCCTACCAGTAAACTGTCCAAAACATTTTCTTTTTATTAAAAAGAAAAGAAAAATGGAGAAATGGAGACCTTCTTGTCTCCATTGTTTCCTTTCCAAAGCGTTGATGTACTAGGTATGCATGGGAACGCAAGTCCCATATGCATGTGCAGAACATCAAAAAAGGCAACAGGATATGTACCGGCCGCAGAAGGACAGCACAGTGCCATTATACAAAGAAATTATTTAAGAAAAGTAATTTTTATTAAACAATGTCATTGTATAATAGCAATAACTGACTCCATTGTGTGGTATATTAAGATTTACCCACCATTGCCTTTATTTAACCACTTTGGCTTTGAACTCATGATTAAACCACACCGATCATGGGTAAATATTGATGTACCACACTAATGTCATCAGTTATTACTTAAATATCTGCTGGAAAAATTGTCTTCCCTGATCTTGACAAATGCATATCATCCTGTCTGAACACATGTGCCGAAATCTAGACTTGGATGCTCTACACATTTTTCTATGTAGGTATTTACCCAAAAAATATTTTCATTAATTGTGACCTGACTATCCTTTCTATATGTGATTTGCGAGATATATGTCCCAACACCAGTACAAGCTATACTACCTAAGATGGCTGTAAATTCCCTACTAACAGTCAAAGAGTCCTTGCAGATGAGATCATTTGTATCGACATGAATAAAAACAGATCCGCACTTACTTACATTAAGGGGTTCCAAGGCTTGTCTCACATTTTTTATTTTTGCTTCTGGCAAGCATAATACTATTCAATGTTCATTATCTTCTCTGCAAATGTAAGTATTAGTTCCTCTAATAATTGAATCTCCAATTACAAGAATACCTTTTCCGACCAGATCTACAGAGTCTGCAATTTCTAATACAGTAATGTCTGCTCTATCAGTTGTTACAAAGGAATGATTTTCATCATCATTAGTCTTATTAATCCCAATGCTTCCATTGTGTATTAAATTTGTAAGCATACACTTCTCAACCAGCTGACTTTGCACATCCACATCCTGAACCATGTAGTCAACATCTGTCTCTCTTTTCTTTTTTCTTACACTACTGTTCTTTAATCCTTCCACGTTCGATTTTGATTTCTTCCTTTTCACTTATCTCTTGCGTCTTTTTTCTTCCTTCTCTTTTGGAAAAAAGTATGTCTTTTTCTGTAGACTGAAAGTTTTCTGATGCAAAAATGATATTATTCCCTGTTATCTGTGCATTACATAGCAAAACCTTTTTAGTACATATTCTCTTTACTTTGCAGACATTTATCAGTTTCTTTTTCTGCCTTGTTATTTGAATTTCTTCTTTTGTTAGCATACTCCTGCTGAATGGGTCTATATTACATAGCTGAAGTTTAATAATTTCAAACACGGAATGTTCGAACCATCCTGTTCGAAGTTAAAAAAACTTCAACTATGGATAAAAAACAAAAAAAAAAAAAAGAAAAGAAACTGTTGTAAGTGGGGGCCAAGCACCCCTGCACCCCCCCACACCCCCCAGCTACTTAAATATACCAACTCTGAGATCGCACCACATTGAACAAAACAGAAACCTCCCCTTATGGAGATTTCCATTGAAACACTCAAACTTCTGCAAATTCGAACTTATTGTCTCAACCATATGTGGTTCGAACTTGCAGAAGTTCAACTATCTGATAGGAACCCCTGCTAAATAACTGCAATACTGTGGTGTGTCATTACTACCAAGATTCAAAACACAGCAAGCATCCTCCTGCTGAAGAATTATAATACTGTGCTATTTCACTACTATCATGATCAAGAGCATCCCAATCATTATCCAGATGAAGAACTGCAATGCTGTACTACTTCATTGCTACCAAAATGCATAGCGCCTCAAGCTTCTTCCTACTGAAAAATTACAATACTGCTCTACTTCATTAGCATCAGCATCCAGAGCATTCCCAGCAGACTCCTGCTGAAGAGTTGCAATACAGTGGTACTTCATTATTACCAAGAACCAGAACATCCCAAGCATTCTCCTGTTGAACAATTACAATACTGTGTATTTTATTACTGCCAGGATCCAGAACATCTCAAGCATCCTTCTGTGGAAAAACTACAAAGAACCACAGCAAGCAGGCACGGAGAACCACCGGGGAGAAACCAACTCCACAATAAGGCAAACAACCCAAAATCCAAAAAGACAAAGTCCGTACTCCTCGATCAGCAAAGAATTCTTTATTAACGGTACACCACTGAAAGCACGTTTTCGTTGGAAATCCAACTTCATCAGATACAGCCCATTCCATTTCCACATATAATATACCACTGAATCCTTAATTAAATAATTAATTGAACAATGTTCTTAAAGAAAACTTCAACCATCCTATTTAGACTCACTTGTAACTATATGTTACGTTGAAAACAATTGTTAAAACCATATTTCGCTTGTTAAAAAGATTGTTTAAAAACATATATATATATATATATATATATATATATATAATTACAATTATAAATACAGGATAAAAAACACATTTTAAATAACACATTTTAAATATCCAGCAAGAACATATTGTGTTACTTGTCAAACACATATCAATAAATAAACTGTGAATCTCTACTAATCAATAAGTCTGGAGTTGAAAAAACATATAATATATAATATAAAGAAAACTTATGTGGTACATTAATACAAATGTATGTTAAATGATTTACATCAAGTTTGAAAAACTGGTAAAAGTGTTTCAAAAACACTTTGGCAAAAGACAGTTTAACAAAAAAGGACCTTAATACATTAAATGTATATAACCCCCATAAATTGCCATCGAACAATTAAATAAAAATAAAAATTTTATAATTTTATAATCTTATAAATGTTCAGCCTTTAATTTTAAATATGGCATAATAGAAATTGAGTCATTCAACCCGGGGGGGTTTGTTGGATTCCAGTAGAATTTGCCAGCATGTTTCTCTGTGGGATAACAATGCTCCCCAATTTCCTCCCCTGACACAATGGGTAACTGCTTCCAAAACAAAAAACTTAAATGTTGCTGCTTCACACCCAATCGTGTGCCTGTAAAGTGCATTCGTGCTGACCTTTTTTAAAATGTCGTAACAGTGTTCGTAGATACGCGTCTTTAGCTGCCTCTCCGTCTTGCCTACATAAAATGCCTGGCAAGAACGGCAGACAGCCAGATAGACTATACCCTTAGAATTACAATTGTAAAATTTGTTTGAACACAATTTCCTATTCCTACTTTCTAGGTACACGAATTCCTGGTGTACAACATATTTACATTGCGTACAACACCCACAACGGTATGTCCCTCTCCTAGGGGGGTTGGATCCACCCTGCCTAGTATTCTGCTCTAATGTCCTTTTAATGTTAAAGCCCCTTTTATAAACGAACTTGCAGGACAAATCTTTTAAATTGTCTAAATCCGTAAGGTCCCTAAAATTACTAAGTTCCCTTTCAATAATATATCTGATATGTCCTGTATCCTCGTTGTGTTGCGTGATAAAGAACTGGTTAGTACCTGGGACATTAATGTGTGTTGAGGGAATAGCATCATGTTGATCCACTTTCTTCTTCCCCAGGATAGGAGAAAACCTACCTAACCTAGCAGACCAAACTTCATCTTTGACAGAATAAATCAGACCTATCGGGTATCCTCTATCAACAAAAAATGACATCAGCTTGTCCCCCTCACATTGAAAACAGACATCATCAGATGTCATGCGGGAAACCCTAACGAATTGACCCTTTAATATAGATCTTTTTTGAAATTTTGGATGTGAACTTAGGTAGTGAAGGTATCCATTAGAAAACAAAGGTTTTCTATAAATACAAGAACTGAACCCTTCACCTTGCTTTCTAAGTGAGACGTCTAAGTAGTTTACTTGGTCCACGGTTATTTGATAGGTAAACCGCAAAAATTCTGTTGTAGAGTGCAAATAGGTTATAAACTCCTCAATAGAAGATTCTGGCCCTGTCCAAAAAATACAAATGTCGTCCAGGAACCTAGTATAGTGAATCCAATATTTTGAAAACTCACTATTAAGAACAAATTTTTGTTCCCAGACTGACAGAATAATGTCTGCATAAGTGGGAGCACAATTGGCTCCCATAGAGACACCTGATGTTTGCTGAAAATATTCACCACAAAAGAAAATATAGTTATATCTCAGGACCAGATCCAACAATTGCAAGACCAAGTGAACATCATTGTTTGTAATACCATGACAAGCCCAGAGCTCTTCTTCCATCCATTCCAAACCAGTGGTGTGGGGTATCACTGAAAATAGGTCTACCACATCTATGGTTACAAAAAGCAGGTTAGGCCTATACAAATCTTTAGTGATACCATGTAAGAATTCCCACGAGTCCTTGAGAAGATGCTGATTTCTACCCCACAACTGCTTTAACTTCCAATCCAAATATTTGGAAAGGTTGTGGGTTTTAGACCCCTGGGCCACCACAATAGGTCGCAAGGGCGGATCCTCCATGTTCTTGTGGATCTTAGGTACCCCAAATATGGTTGGTACCTTTGGATGTGAATTATCCAAAAATGAAAAAAGATCCATTTCGATAATATCCTGGTCCAAAAGATCTTTAAGGACCAAGTCAATTTTTCTATAAGAAATATGTACCTCGTTTTTGGACACGATAGTATACCTATCACTGTCTGACAACAAACTATACATTTTTGCCTCATATAATACTTGGTCCATGATGACTGTGCCACCCCCTTTATCGGGTTCCATAACCCTGACAGAAGGGTTGGCCCCCAAATCAGCTAAAAGGTTGGCCTCGGCCACACTTAAGTTAGAGACATACTTAGACCTCCCCATATTACTCCGAATCTGTTTTTCAATTCTATTTTCCAGATTTTTTAGTTGCGGATGTAAAGGGGGGTTGAATGTACTAGATTTTTTCAAATTAAGTGCATGTCCCATGGAAACGGACCCAAGTAAATGCTGCAAATTCAATTTGCGAATAAAGAGTTTAACATCCAAAATAGTGTTAACCAAGCTACTGCCCCTACTGGGCACAAATTTAAAACCCTTGGTGAAAAGTGAAAACCAAGTGTCAGAAATAGCTAGGTCACTATAATTATAGATGTTATAATCATTTTGTGTATACATGAAATAATTCCCAATAGCTGTCATGTGAATGTTTCCTGGGCTCACCAGTCCTCTTTGTGATTCGTCCTCCACCCTTTGGTTGGCTGCCCCACCATCCCCTGCTGAGGTCCCACATAATGTGGGTTCCTCTGTTGGTGATAGGATTGTTTGCGGAGGCGCTCGGACCTCCTGGGTAAAAAATCTTCCTGATATGTCTCATCAGCAGTCTGAAACTGAGGTGTAGGCAAAAATGATTCCTGTACTGGGGACTGGGCTTCCAAGGGGCTAGAGACCTCCCTAAAGGCCATTTGGTTTGTATTCTCACCCTTATACAATGGGGGTTTGGGATACTGTCTACCCTCAGCATACTCCTTGACGTCACGATTCAACTTTTTATGTTTACGATTCAAAACAGTAGTACATTGCTGGTCAATGTGCTTTCTTAAATCATAATATTTCTGTTTTTCTGTTTCAATAGTAAACATCATGTCAACAGTGATAACATCATTATATTTAAAAATATCCTTTTGTAAAGTTTGCATTTCCATATCATTTCTTTTAATTATGGCCCTCACAATACCCAGGCCACATTCATCAAACAATCTTAACAGTTCGGTATGAAAATCACTACCACACACTACATTATTCGGATACTTGTGTACCCGTAGCCCCTTAGGGACTATATGCTTGTTGAGACACTCATTTAAATATAGATTGTCCAATTCAAGGATTTTGTACCTGTATAGGGCTCTTTCAAGGAACCGCATATTTTGAGAGAAGGAAGAATTAGAATGCACATGATTTTCACCATTTTCACTAAAATGAAAGTTCGGTTTATTGAAAACCCATTCCTTGAAGGTGGAAGAAGGAGCAGTAACAGTATATTTATTTATATATTTATATATTATTATATATTTATATCAAGTATATATACTTGATATAAATCATTTAACATACATTTGTATTAATGTACCACAAAAGTTTTCTTTATATTATATATTATATGTTTTTTTCAACTCCAGACTTATTGTTTAGTAGAGATTCACAGTTTATTTATTGATATGTGTTTGACAAGTAACACAATATGTTCTTGCTGGATATTTAAAATGTGTTATTTAAAATGTGTTTTTTATCCTGTATTTATAATTGTAATTATATATATATATATATATATATGTTTTTAAACAATCTTTTTAACAAGCGAAATATGGTTTTAACAATTGTTTTCAACGTAACATATAGTTACAAGTGAGTCTAAATAGGATGGTTGAAGTTTTCTTTAAGAACATTGTTCAATTAATTATTTAATTAAGGATTCAGTGGTATATTATATGTGGAAATGGAATGGGCTGTATCTGATGAAGTTGGATTTCCAACGAAAACGTGCTTTCAGTGGTGTACCGTTAATAAAGAATTCTTTGCTGATCGAGGAGTACGGACTTTGCCTTTTTGGATTTTGGGTTGTTTGCCTTATTGTGGAGTTGGTTTCTCCCCGGTGGTTCTCCGTGCCTGCTTGCTGTGGTTCTTTGTGGTTTTTCAGTATTTCCAGCTTTCCTTGGTTGTGGTCTGTGGAAAAACTACAATACTGTGCTACTTCACTAGTACCAAGATGCAGAGCATCCTAAGCATCCTCTTGCTGAATAACTGCAGTACTGTGCTACATCAAAACTACCAAGATCCAGGACATCCCAAGCATACACTTGTTGAAGAAATGCAATACTATGCTATTTCATTGCTACCAAGATGCAGAACACCCCAAGAATCCTCCTGCTGAAAAAGTAAAATACTATGCTACTGAATTACTACCAAGATACAGAGAAACCCAAGCATCCTTCTGCTGAAGACGTGCAGTACTGTGGTACTTCATAAAATAAAGATCCATATAATCTCAAGTATCTTCATGCTGAAGAACTGCAATATTGTGATATTTCATTACAACCAAGATCTAGGGGCTCACAAGCATCCTTCAGCTGAAAACTGCAAAACAGTATTACTTCATTACTACAAAGATCCAAGGTATTTCAAGCATCATCCTGCTGAAAAACTGCACTACTATTATACTTCATTACTACCATGATGCAGGACATCCCAAGCATCCTCCTGCTGAAGAACCTCAGTACTATGGTACTTCCCTACTATCAAGAACCAGAGCACCTCAAGCATCTTCCTACTGAAGTACTGCAATACTAAACTACTCATTACTTCACAGATCCAGAACATCCCATGTGGACTCCTAAGGAAGAAATGCACTACCGAGGTACTTTATTATTGCCAACATAAAGAGCATCCTGATCATCTTCCTCAGTAAAATTACATTACTGTGCTACTTCAGTACTACCAAGACCCAGAACATCCAGGTGTTCTCATGCTGAAACCTTGCAATGCTGTGTTACTTCATTACTTTCAAGATCCAGCACATCCCAAGCATCCCTCTGCTGATGAATTACAATATTGTGCTACTTCATTACTACCAAGATCAGGAGCATCTGAAGCATCCTCCTGCTGAAGAACTGCAATACTGCAGAACTTCATTACTACCAAGACATAGAACATCCCCAGCATCCTGCTGCTGAATTATTGCAATGCTATGTTACATCATTATAACCAAGATAGAGAAAATTGCACACATCCTTCTGCTGAAGAACTGCAATACTGAGACATTTCATTATGACCAAGATCCAGAACATCCCAAACATCCTCTTGTTGAAGTTTTGCAATACTTATCAACTTCATTACTTCAAAAAGCAACCCCATCCCTAGGTATCCTCCTGCTAAAAACTGCAATACTGTGATAATTCATTACTACCAAAATCCAGAACATTAATGAACTTCAGTACTGTGGTACTTTATTACTGCAAAGTTCCAAGGCATTTCAACCATCGTCATGCTGAAGAATTGCACTACTGTTGGACTTCATTACTACGAAGTCACAAAACATCCCAAGTGTCCTCCTGCTAAAGAACTGCAGTATTGTGGTACTTCAGTATTACCAAGATCCAGAATATCCCAAGCATCTGCCTGCTCAAGAACTGCAATACTGTGGTACTTTATTGATACCAAGATCCAATGCATCCCAAACATCCTAGTCCTGAAGAACTGTAATATCCAATACATCCTCCTGCTAAAGAATTTTAATACTGTGGTACTTCATTATTACCAAGATCAAGAGCATCACAAGCATCCTTTCTGTGAAGAATTACAAACTGTGGTAGTTCATTACTGCCAAGATCCAGAACATCCCTAACATCCTCCTGCTGAAGATCTGCAATACTGTGACACTTCATTACTACCAAGATCCAGAACATTGCAAACTCCTGTTGAAGAAATGCAATTCTATGCTACTTAATTGCTACCAAGATCAAGAGCAGCCCAAGCATTCTCCTGCTGAAGAATTAATATACAGCATTACATAATTACTACCAAGATGTAAAGCATCCCAAGCGTCTACCTGCTGAAGAACTGCATTACTGTTGTATTTCATTACAAACAAGATTCAGAACATCCCAAGTATCCTCCTGCTGAAGAATAACAATACTGTGTTACTTCAATACCACCAACAACCAGAACATCCTAAGCATCCTACTGCTGAAAAAGTACAGTGCTGTGCACTTCACTACTACCAAGATCCAAAGCATCTCAAGCATCCTCTTACTGAAGAATTGCAGTACCATGCTACTTATTACTACTGAGATCCAGAGCATTCCAAACAGATGCCTACTGAAGAACTGCAAAACTATGGTACTTCATTACTACCAAGATACAGGGTATCCGAAGCATCCTCCTGCTGCAGAATTACAATACTGTGCTACTTCAATGCTACCAAGATCTAGAATATCACAGGCATTCTACTGCTAAAGCTTTGTAATACTGTGTTACCTCATTACTATCAACATCCAGAAGATCTCAAACATCCCTCTGCAGAAGAGCTGCAAAAAAACTGCAAAATAACAAAATCTTGAGATTTTTAAAAGGTATAAAAAAAGAGATACGGACATGGGAAGGAAAGAAAAAGGGGTCTGATATAGTGTAAAATTTACATAAACAGGAAAGCCAAATTAATCAAAACAAAAAATGCAGCCCCAAATATATTCAAAGAGGAAATATAGACAAAGGCATTCAGATATGGAAAATTTCACAATACAAATAAAAATAAGATCACAAAGAGGGAACATAGAACAGAAAACTAGCAATGAAGAAGGTAAAACAGAAGCTGAAGTTAAGGAATGCCTGCGAAGTGAAGGATTTAGTGTAGGAAATCTAACACAGGTCATACCACAGCATGATTGAGCAACAAGTCCCCCAAGTAAGGAGAAACAGGAGGAGCAGGAGACATCTGAAGAAGAAAGAGATCTAATATGGTGCAATATTTATGTGAAAGAAAAAGCAAAACTAATCAATACAAAAAGAGCACCAAAGATATTTGAAGATCAATACAGGCAAAAGCATCCAGATATGAACAATTTTACAATACAAAAAAAGAGAAAGAAATAAGAAAACAAAGAGGAAAAGTAGAAAAGAGGATTAGTAATGGAGAAGTTAATGAAATAGAAACTGAGGTTATGGATTACTGCTGTAGTGAAGAATTTAATGTAGAAAATCTAACTCTGACAACACCACAGCATGATAGAGCAATGGATCCCCAAATTAAGTAGAAACCAGTGGAGTGGGAAACATCTGCTCAATTGCCATATGAAGATGCTTTGGAGCTTTCCACAGGAAACCAGTACAAAAGTTCAAACTGGAGTTGCACAGCAAAGGAAGGAACAGGAAACTGTGGCAACTCTTTTGCAGTCAATGTTGTGGAGTGATAGGCCAGTGTGTTCCCTTATAAAAGATCAATGGATGACACAGGATGAAATTGAAAAGAATGTGGCTCAGGAAGATGCTCTGGAGCTTTCTGTAGAATGCCTGAAGGAAATGGAGAGCAAAAAATGTACTCTCAATTTAGAAGAAAATGATATAAGGGAAGAATTGCTTGATTTATTAGAGATGGACAGACATAGTAAGATCAACGAAAGAAATAGACTATAGAAAGTCAATAAAATCCTAAAAGTTAGAAGTCTGATAAAACAAATGAACACAGTAATTAGGACCTTTTATAAAAATTCATGCTATATAACATAAGTAAATGAGATATATTACTGTGCAACTAAATTAATAACAGATAAAGTCTTACCACAAAAACAAAGGGCAGTAAGGCAAAAGGCGTCTATATTATCTTATCGAAGTTTCAGAATATCGAATCTGATATGGTCAAAGCCCTATCATCAAATTCTGAAACATCGAAAGATAAAAAAAAATGCCTAAAAACAAAAATAAATAAAAACTTACCTTTGCATATCCCCTTACGGAGATTTCTGTTTAAACGTTCGATGTTTTTTGCTTTCGTTAATCTGGTGCCGACAATATCAGCTTCGATATTGTTGGCCTTTGACGATGTGAAGTAGACCTGGGAAGAGAAGGGGAAAAATCAAATGCCATCATGAAAGTATCGAATAGATAAAACCATAAAGCAATTAAGACAAGAAGTGCCACTGTTAGAAGAATACAGAAGAGGAAAAAGATCAACAAAAATACTCAGAAAAATAGATGTGATAAAAGCAATATGCAGTATCAGAACAGATCAGAACCTATTGCGCACTATCACAAATAATAAACTAAAAATTTCAGCACAGGCAGAAAAACTTAGTGGGTCGGATTCACGAAGGCTTACATGGAGTCTAAGAGTAGTGTAAGACTCCATGCAGCCTTCGCGATCCAGGAACAGCCCAAAGTCCGTGTAAGAGTCAGGCTAAAACGGCTCTTACACGGAGTGGGCGTGGCTAAGCTAATCAGCCCACTTGCAGCCGAATAGCATGCAAATGAGGCTGATTAGCGATCCAGGAAGCCAAGAACAGCCCGTGTAAGAGCCGTTTTAGCTGCAGAAATGTACTCAGTTGACAACTGAGTACGTTTCTGCAAACACGGCAATGGAGCCATGTCAGCTCCAAATAAAGGGTGCATATGTTATAGGCAGCATGCCAATGGCCAAATATGTGGCCATTGGCAAGGTAACCCCATGCAAATATCTGAAAAATATAATTTTTTTTCGGCAATTGCCGATGTGTAAACCAGCGCAGCCCAGCACAAGCGGCTGCGCTGCATAAAACATAAAACGAAGGTTTTAAACCTACAAATGTAGGTTTTATGCAATACATGGAATGTCAATGGAGGGACCAGCGTAGAAAACCAACATGGCCACCGTTTAGTGGTTGCTAAGGGGAAGCTGAGTCTAAGAGATGTAACTAAGCATTAGTAGGCAATCTGATGCAAATGAGTGTAAGGATACTGAATTCCACTGTCACATAGCAAATGAGCACATTCTGAGTAGTGTAAGAGTTACATATGGGGAGGAACAGAGTAGGAGATAGGTGACATCACAGGGGAATGGTAGAAAGGGATGGAGTTCATTGGAGGTAGAGTTACATGACAGATGTCAGACAGATATCAAGGAAAGAGGTGTGCCACTAAGTAAACATGAGGAAGTCAAGAAATGGAAGGTGTACACTGTTGCCTACACCAAAGTTTCTTGCTGGACGTGTATCTTGCGATGTGCACGCCACGGCCGAGTAAGGCAGTGTGCAGCGTGTAAGGCAGTGTCTTGGCGTGTAAGGCAGACTGAGCATGTGGGAGCGTGTTGGGAGATGTTTAACACCGTTTGCGCGGGCGTGCACGCGTTTTAATCCGAATAAGCAGATCCAAAACTGTGTAAGTATGTGTGCGCGCGTGTAAGCCACTGTGAGCGTGTTTCTGCTGGTTTGCACACGGCTCCACCCTGAGGAAACAGAAAGGAAAAAGGAAGCAACAGATGTACTAGGAAGTTAGCAGGGAATACTGCTGGAGCTAGCAGGTGAAAACAATTAGATGCAGGCAATTACACAGGCAGAATACTAGGCCAGCCCAGCACTTAAAACTCTGCAAACAGCAGTGCAGAATGTTTCTCTCAAGAGACACTGCAAGACAGGAGTTAAGTTATCAGAAGTGAAAACTGAAAAAGCTGAACTCAGAGCAGAAATGTTAGGGGCTGCCATAGCTGTCATAATGAGACATAGGCGACTTGCTGAGGGTGGTGACAATGCAGATGGTGCCAGACAAGCCGCAGTGAGGAGACGGAGAAGAGTGTACAGGCCCAGGGTCACCTACCACGGGTTACATGAGCTGGAGATAGTAGAGTGCTATAGAGTGGACAGAGACCTCCTGCAGCAAATAGTGGAGCTGTGCAGGCCACGCCTCACACACAGAACCAACAGAGGGGAACCCATCCCAGTGGAAACCAAGGTATGTGTTGGCCTAAGAATACTAGCAACAGGTACCTTCCAGAGACCAACTGGCGATATGATGGGGATATCACAGGCATCAGCCTCCAGGGTACTGCACCAGTTCCTGGATGCCATGTCAGCACATGTCGGTGATCATGTATACTTCCCCAATGCCCCTGAGGTATTGGCCAGCAACATGCGTCTCTTCCAGCAAATAGCGGAATACCCTGAGGTAGTGGGTGCAATAGACTGCATGCACATATGCATCAAAGCACCTGCCGGTGAGCGGGGTAGGGCATACATCAACCGCAAGGGCTTTCCCTCCATCAACTGCCAGGTCGTGTGTGATGCCCAGGGCATAATAATGAATGTGTGTGCTGGCTGTCCTGGGAGCTACCACGATTCCCACATCTGGCATTTGACGCAGCTGTACCAGACATTTGCCAATGGGGACATCCCGCACGGACACCTAGTGGGGGATGCAGGATATGCACTGGAGCCGTGGCTGATGACACCCATCAGAAACGCACACACACCTGAACAGGAACGCCATAATGAGGCACACGCACAAACACGTAATGTAATAGAGCGTGTGTTTGGGCTGCTCAAGTCACGGTTCCAGTGTCTGGACACATCTGGTGGAGCCTTGCAGTACACACCAACTACATGTACCCAAATTGTCATGGTATGTGCTATGCTACATAATATGATCTTGCGAAAACAGCTGCAGCAGGACCAGCATAGGGCTGGGCCAAACAGCCCCCCACCATCGCCAAGGCCACCACAGGCACAGCGTGACTCGGAGGAGGAACAACCTGAGCCTGCCCCAGTAGGCAGAAGGAGGCGTGCCCAGTATGCCCTGGCCTTGGCAAAGAGGCAACGCATAGCACATACATTGGCTCAGTAGGAACCTTGGGAATGAGACCCCTCTCTGACTCACTCATATAGTAACAGGGATGCCTAACGTGACACAACCTGCTCACAAACATGTACAGGGAAGTGTAATATGTGCATCTGACAGAGGCAGCCCTGCAGCACCACCTGAGGCATGAATGCTATGTGTTAAGTAATGTAACACCAAGTACCATATGCACACCTGAGGACCCCGACTAACATCCTACCCTCAACAAGCAGCATGCCACAACATGACAACGAGATGATGAAGTGCAACAATTGCTGAAGTAATGCAGTTAGGCAAAGGGGACCCAATGTGTGCCAGTCTGGGATGACATGCTGAGCATGACATGATGCACCATCTGCTAGGACTGGCGTGCACCTATCAGTGCAGGCCGTATGGATACTGGCAAAGGCTGTTGTCACGCACAGTGTGCCCTGAATAGGTAAGGCTCAAAACACAAACCTATCTCCATAGGTACCAGAAGGGATAAGAATAAGATAAGGGATAAGTTCAAACAGCAAGATGCATGCAGTCTAAGCCCACCCAGTATGGAGAATGTTGATAACTGTGCTGTAACAGAAATCTGAGGCAAGGCTCACAACAGCACCCTAACACTACCAGGTTACACCTCATACTGTGCTGTACATCCTCAAAACTTGGAACAAGCTACAAAAGGAGGGTGACTAGCAAGAATTGTCAAGGATAACCACACCCCATGTTGGTACCACCACAAAAAGCAGCATGGACTAGCCATGCTCAAGTAACAGTGGCTAAAACTGCCCCCCAGTGTATAGCCTGCTACAGACTACTGGCCCAACACCAGGAACTGCATCCGGCCCATGCTGGAATACATGAATATATCAAGTCCTCCAAACCACATTATATTGGGCGACTGCAAATACCCAGACACATAGACTGGGAGCATTATACCAGCTGCAACAGTGTAGGACAAAAGTTCATCGAATCCACAAACCAAAAGGCCCAGGAACAACGTACCCCCACAAGAGGGGCAAGCATACTGGATGTGATAATCAGCAACATGGGTACGGGATGTCAAGATGAGAAGTGTATTGCTCACTTGTAAAACCAGACCATATAGTAATCACACTGGATATACAAATCCTGACCACAGTCCCTGGCCGGAAAACCACAGTGGAAAACATGTGCTAAGCAATATTTGCACACCTCCAAACTGATGTGGAATCCATTAAAGGTGCCGTGCAGGTGCAAAATATGGGCCACACCTCAGAACCTGTAATACAGCCATTCCATGAACACTGCCAGGAATGCTTGGATTATGCAGTCCCAAATTAAAACAAGACACAGTGCCTAAATCTGGCATGGTGGACACCAGCCATAACCAAAACATGCAAGAGAATGAGGAAGCTACTACATGATAGAGCAAACATGAACAATGAAGTAATTACTGATCAGTAGTATGGCAATATAATCTGTCCACACATGCAATCCACTGAGGCCAGCCACAACAAGTGGAATCTGTGAATCCTGAGGCAATGTTACACCTGCCCCAAGTACACAGACAACCCCCAGCTCCACCCAAGAAATACAAATATATGTGAGAGATGCAACCATCCATCCAAACTGGAGGCAGAGCTCCCCCAACTCAGTACACCCAAAACAAGTCAGTAGGAGAAGGTAACCACACACACCACAAACACATACCCACATAGACCTATCACAACTGCAAATCAAACACATAAACACAGAAATACATTCCCGGAGGCAGAAATCACAAACACAGCACACCAACAGAGGCCACTAAAGCAGACACCCAATGAAACAGCCTCCAAACATAGCACATGCAACACATAGCACACAAAGCTGGTGTGCCAAACAGTCACAGGCCAGAAGGAGAAACAACATGCTCGATACAGTTGTAATAGGTGACTCCATAGTCAGACACACTGCTGTCCCGCACACCAGACTGAACAAGGGAAAGGGTACAGTAAGCTGCCTGTAGGCTGCCACAATATGCCACATAACAGAAATATGTAGGTCACTCCAAAGCAAATAGAAATATGATGCAGTCATAGTCCATGCTGGTGTGAATGACCTGAGATGTACTGCCCTAGACTACATGTAAAGAGACACAGATGAGCTATCCGATTATGTAGTCCAGGCCGGTATGACACTCACCATTCGCAGCAACCTACCCTTACCAAGAATAATGCCACAGTACAAACACGGAATGATCAGTCATAGCAAGTAGCACACTTACTGGTGTCATTCCAAGGGTATCCAATGTCTGTCTGCTTGGGATGTCATGCTTGACAAGCCATGCAGTTGCCCTTGGGATGGCCTGCACCTGTTACCCCTGGGCGTCTGAATATTGGATAAGGCCTTTGCCACCTCCATACAGCCTTCTGTAGGCAAGGCTGAAAAGACTGACCCACCACCCGAGAAAACAAAAGTGGGAAGAAACATAAGGGAAATGCTGACCAATGCCAGATGTGTACACCCCAATATGCATGCTCCCGAGGCCATCCCCAGAATAGAGAACATCGATGTCTGTGCAGTGACAGAAACCTGCTGCAAGGCTCCTGACAGCACACCAGCACTACCAGGTTATACCACGTACCATGTGTCATGGCCCCAAAACCTGGAACACTACATAAAAGGAGGTGAGTATCCATAGGCAGCACAGACACCCATACGTCCAGGTAACTGACAATGCACAAGGCAGTGGAGTTCACCCATGTGCAACTAACTGTAGGCAAGACTGCTGTGCAGTCTGTAGCATGCTACAGACCGCACTCTCACACACAATACCCCCCCCCCAACCGTCCTGAAGACACTGGACAGTATGAATGTCCCACCAAATACCAAACAAGGTACCACAAAATACCACATAGGTGGTAAACCATTATGTATGGAAGGAGTAACCAGGGACCTAGGGACACAAGTGAACAGTAACCTGTTATGTGACACCCACATTGCCAATGTGGCTAGGAAGACTGTCTACATGTGACACCGTATCAGGAAAGGAGTCACATCTACGGCAACAGAGGTCACTGTGCCCCTATACTTTACCCCAATCACACCCATAATCCAGTACAATGCCTCAAATGGGATCTACCTTACCTGATACCTGCAGCAGTTAGAAAGACCTCAAAGGTACCTCACCAAGAGGATAAAGTGTCACACATATATGTCATATGCTACCTGGCTGTAGACACCCCAGCTGACTCCAGTCACAGACTGCCCACACAGAGGCATTGCATGCCTGTTGTAGGAGGCCATGCCCAACACAGGAGTAATGGACATGCTCCACCCCAGACAACACATATCCATTGGAGCTGCGAGAGTGAGAGATGTCAACCTCAACAAATAATGAAATAGGATGTGCCGGTGGGACAGATACATAATCCAGAGGCTCCCCACATCCTGGACCAGAATCCCACTCCATGTTAGGCAGAGCCCCTCACTGACACTGTTCAACAGGAATCTTGCCAAGTGGATGGATGATTGTAGAGTTACAGTGGGGGTCTTCACTGTGTCATGTCCAGACAGAGGCACAGCAAAGCAAATCATAAATGGCCATAATATCCACATAGCAAGGGGTCTCAAAAGCAACACACACTCTGGCTAGGCTAACAAATGCCCAGGGTGGATAGCCTAGTATGAACCTATGAACCTATGTAGATACAAATTGTACAGGACACGAAGGATAATCCCAAGGCTTACACAACTGATGGTAGGAGCCATGTTGGGAATTCACAGATATGCCCTGAATCACACAAATACCACAAACACACACACATATTGCCAACATACATCCTGAGAGGTGCAGTGCAAACCCCCCCACCCCCACGAATGCAGAATATCTATCCCAGCAGACTGCTGGCCCCCTGACATTGCAGATGCTGAGGTAACAGACAACATCTCCAAAGCAAAACACACAGCAGCAATGGTATGAGATGGTGTCCTGGGCTTAGTGCAACATGGAGTCTAAGATGAATGGAATGCCAAACTACACTACTGCTCAATGTCAGCCGTACCACAGAATATGTACCCAAAGAGCAGTGTACAACAACAGTGGTCCTTCTCAACAAAGGTGTTGCCTGAATGGATACTGAACAGTACTACCCCAGAATCCTGAGAAGCCCAGATTGCACAGCTATGGAAAGGATCAGCATGTACCACAGACATAAGGATGTTGGGGACCTACTGACACGGACCCAACCCAGTGTGGCCTTCTCAAGTGCAGATCCTGCCCCTAACCATGTTTGACTCAATTGAAACAGTCATTAAGGTCATTGATGAGGGCAATGTGCTCCACACAGTGTATCTGGACCTTGCAAAGGCTTCTATACAATACCCTACATGTTCAGTATAGATAGGCTCACCAGCGTAAATATAAACCCACATGTCAGTAGAGGGGTTGCAAACCAGACCAAGGACAGAACAGACATGGTCAGACATGCTTCAGCCATGTCAGACTACAAACCAGATATAACTGGCATCCCACAAGGCTTTGTCCTGGTATCTCCCTCGTCTGGTATATATGTCCCATAGGTACAGGCAAACATGGAAGGATTGTGTCCTAACATGTTTGCAGAGGACTACAAACTGCTCACCACATATGATCCTCCAGCTGACACATGCATCCCACAAAAGGGCCACATAGAAACAGACAACTGGTGCCATAGCTATGTCAGCAAGCTAAGTGCAGAAACGTGTATAGTCAACCCCCGTGGATATACAGTAAGTGCCCACCAATCACCACATAGGTGTTAACCCATTATGTAGTTAACATGTAATGAGAGACCTGGGGACACAGGGTGATAGATATCCTGCATTGGACAAACATGTGCTGTAGTGTTTACATAAACATACCATATACCCACCTAATCATGAAGGCTGTCAGATTTACATAAGGGGAGGTCATTGTGGCTCTGCAGTCATCCTGCATCAGTGGTACAATCGACTACAATAGCCCCTGTGGGATGTACCTCAGCAGACACCTCCATCAACTGTAAAGTCCCCAACAGTACCTCATCAGGAGTATCAAACAGCCTACACAGATGCCATGTGTTGCCTGTGTTGCTGGCATCAATAAACATGCTGCACATAGTACAATCTGAATGGCAGTGAGCTATGCACATGACAGACCTGAACCCCAGCACTGACTTACATAGGACAAGCTGTACTGTGTGATCCATAACACAGAAGCCACTCCCACCCATGAGTGAACCCTCAGCACAGGCTACCCATAGAGTCACTTATCAATCTTCCTCAATAGGAATCCTGATGGGTGGACGGGAGATGGTAGGTTTATCCTGGGTATCACTGTCATGTCACAGGTAGACAGAGGCACAGTATACTAACCATGACATATATCATGGCAAACTCCTCTTACAATGTGTGTTGAAGGACAAACACACTCTCCAACATGCATTAGACATGGACTAGGGCACATCGCTAGTGTTTGCAATTGTACACCTATGTTGTGGAATACACTAACAATGTTGGACAAGCCTGGTGTAAGTAGTTCATATCTGAACAGAATGCAACATGGTCAGATGTACACAACTGGCCCCAACCAGGCTGTTGTGCCCACTATCGAAATGTAAAGCAGTGATAGCAGTAAAGCCCAGGTTACTGTCCACCACAGTCAAAGTACTACCAGTACACTATACAGTACTACAGTGTAGGTCAGTGTGAAAGGATGTTGACAACTGTATGCAAAGTATCCCATGCAAACACTGCAGGCACAGTATAATCCTGTTGTGTTCACACACAAAGCAGTTGTACAGTAACTACACAACATGACACACAACCCACAACCATAAACGGGTGATAGTTTGTGAAGTTCACATACATCCACAAATGTGGTGGGCTGCAGAGTCCAACATATGGAATGCTCACACTGGGCATGCTCACACACTTTGACAACATGCCATGGGAAGGCTGAACTGGGCATGCTCACACACTTAGTTTGTGAAGTTCACACACATCCACAAATGTGGTGGGCTGCAGAGTCCAACATATGGAATGCTCACACTGGGCATGCTCACACACTTTGACAACATGCCATGGGAAGGCTGAACTGGGCATGCTCACACACCTAGTCCAAATCTTGGTTTAGCAGTTGGACACACATATCTGGTATTGTTATGTGTTATGCCAGGAACCAACCACATTACAGCAGTCTGCCCAGTGCACACAGTTAAATGACTACAGAGACATACGTGATATAGTGGATCCCTCCCATATGCAAACATTTTCCACAGATGCAGAAGTTGTTCATACCAACAGGGAATGCTATGGCAATAAAGATATGCAAACAGTCTATCAGCAACAAATAATGTGCATTTGACAATTAAACATAATGGTGTAGAGGTCAACACTAGGCTGTTTGCCCTAGGGAATGACAGCTTAGCCATAGTGTGCTTGGTGTCTGCCTCCCCACAGGATGCACATTCCCCTTTCCAAACACAGATGATGTCAGCACCCTATAAGTACAACAGGAGAAATGAAACTTCCCAGTAATCCGAATAGCGCGCTCCGCTAATGCGTCCGTCTCAAGTGTCATTACATAGTTAGGTAGGGGTTTCAAATCCTGCAAGTACTCTGTGTGTGTGAGTGGGGTTGGTGTGTGTGTAAGTCTGTGTGAGGGAAATGTCCCTTTTAGCAAACAGGAAAAGACACTACAGGATGCACATTCCCTTTCTAAACACCGATGATGTCAGCACCCTATAAGTACAGCAGGAGAAAAGAAACCTCCCAGTAATCCGAATAGCGCGCTCTGCTAATGCATCTGTCTCAAATGTCATAACATAGTTAGGTAGGAGTTTGAATCCTGTGAATGGCAAGTGTGTGTGTTTGTCTGAGGGGGGTTAGTGTGTGAGGGAAATGTCCCTTTTGGCAACTAGGTGAACAGACTACAGGATGCCCATCCCCTTTTCTAAACACCGATGATGTCAGCACCCTATAAGTACAGCAGGAGAAAGGAAACCTCCCAGTAATGCGAATAGCGCTCTGCTAATGCGTCTGTCTCAAGTGTCATAACATAGTTAGGTAGGGGTTTGAATCCTGTGAATGGCAAGTGTGTGTGTTTGTCTGAGGGGGGTTAGTGTGTGAGGGATATGTCCCTTTTGGCAACTAGGTGAACAGACTACAGGATGCCCATCCCCTTTTCTAAACACCGATGATGTCAGCACCCTATAAGTACAGCAGGAGAAAGGAAACCTCCCAGTAATGCGAATAGCGCGCTCTGCTAATGCGTCTGTCTCAAGTGTCATAACATAGTTAGGTAGAGGTTTGAATCCTGTGAACGGCAAGTGTGTGTGTTTGTCTGAGGGGGGTTAGTGTGTGAGGGAAATGTCCCTTTTGGCAACTAGGTGAACAGACTACAGGATGCCCATCCCCTTTTCTAAACACCGATGATGTCAGCACCCTATAAGTACAGCAGGAGAAAGGAAATTTCCAAGTAATGCGAATAGCGCGCTCTGCTAATGCGTCTATCTCAAGTGTCATAAGATAGTTAGGTAGGGGTTTGAATCCTGTGAATGGCAAGTGTGACTGTTTGTTTGAGGGGGGTTAGTGTGTGAGGGAAATGTCCCTTTTGGCAACTAGGTGAACAGACTACAGGATGCCCATCCCCTTTTCTAAACACCGATGATGTCAGCACCCTATAAGTACAGCAGGAGAAAGGAAACCTCCCAGTAATGTGAATAGCGCGCTCTGCTAATGCGTCCGTCTCAAGTGTCATAACATTGTTAGATAGGGGTTTGAATCCTGTGAATGGCAAGTGTGTGTGCTTGTCTGAAAGGGGTTAGTGTGTGTGAGGGAAATGTCCCTTTTGGCAACTAGGTGAACAGACTACAGGATGCTCATCCCCTTTTCTAAACACCGATGATGTCAGCACCCTATAAGTACAGCAGGAGAAAGGAAATCTTCCAGTAATGCAAATAGCACGCTCTGCTAATGCGTCCGTCTCAAGTGTCATAACATAAGTAGATAGGGGTTTGAATCCTGTGAATGGAAAGTGTGTGTGTTTGTCTGAGGGGGGTTAGTGTGTGAGAGAAATGTCCCTTTTGGCAAATAGGATAAGACACTACAGGATGCACATTCCCTTTCTAAACACCGATGATGTCAGCACCCTATAAGTATAGCAGGAGAAACGAAACCTCCCAGTTATCCGAATAGCACGCTCTGCTAATGTGTCCGTCTCAAGTGTCATAACATAGTTAGGTAGGGGTTTGAATTCTGTGAATGGTAAGTGTGTGTGTTTGTCTGAGGGGGGTTAGTGTGTGTAAGGGAAATGTCCCTTTTGGCAAATAGGATAAGACACTACAGGATGCCCATTCCCTTTTCTAAACACTGATGATGTCAGCACTCTATAAGTATAGCAGGGGAAGAGAAAACCTCCAGTAATGCAAATAGCGTGCTCTGCTAATGCGCCCGTCTCACGTGTCATAACAGTCAGATAGGGGTTTGAATCCTGCAATTGGTAAGTGTGTGTTTTTGGCTGAGGGGGGTTAGTGTGTGTGAGGACAATGTCCCTTTTGGCAACTAGGTGAACAGACTACAGGATGCACATTCCCCTTCTACACACTGTTCAGCAGATGGCCATGGCTCTGGCACAAGTTGTCTGTTGCTATGATGCCCCTTTGGAAGATGCTTGTGTCAGCTGGGGAGTCGATTATGGTGTCCAGTTTGCAGTCATCTGCATATTTGGACAGCCACAGTTCATCCGTGTTGGCCTGTACCTCCAATAAATATGTACCAAACAAGAGGGTCCCAGGACTGAGCCCTCTGGGACACAACCTGTAACTGTTATGGGGTCTGGCATGGCTCCAGCAATGCTAACCATGTGGGTTCTGTTCTTGAGCCACTGTGCAATCCATCTAGTGACATAGGGGCTTATATTTAAGCTGGTGAGCTTCACTAGAATGCCCAAGTGGGGTATTGTTGCGAAGGCGTTTGCAAGGTCCAGGTAGGCTGTGTGAACCACCTTCCCCTCGGCAATGGCCTTGGTGACTGTAGCAAAGAAATCAACCGGGTTACACCCAGTAGTGCTGGTGTGCTCTCAGTAGCCCTGAACCAGGCATCTGTTACTGCACAGATATCGATGTTCCCCATGCCAAGGTGTGTTTTGGGTGCATGCATCTGGAGGTTTAGACATCTGGCGTTGGGTAGCATTGCTCTTAGTGTCTTATCCCTTGTGATACCTATGAAGGTGGGTTTGTCATTTGAGCCCTGCCTAACATAGGCACTATGGGGGTAGCAAGAGCCTTTGCCAATATCTGATAGGCCAGGGGTGACAGGTGCAGGCTGTCCCTAGCAAAGCAGGTAGTTCAACAGAAGATGAATGTGTGAAGGTGTAGTGCCTGTGACTACTTAGCAGTAGCATATATGACTGCTCACGTGGACACATGCCAGGCAGGTCATATGCACTGTGTCACAGGCAATGTACATGTGAACAGGTCAAACAGTGGCTACCTGTCAAGTGGGACATGGCCATACATATAGTAGGCTATGCAGATGGCACTATGAGTCCACAGAAGCTCTATAACTATGCATTGCAGGTGTGATCGGTATTCCAGGGTACTTGCAAGCAAACATGCATGCAAACAAAGATACAGTGAACAGGGCTCCATGTAGTCCATTGTACAACAAACAAGCTGTACCAGTTCCATAAGGTAACACTGCAAATATGCAGGCGCTATGCACATGTACATGGAAATACACTGGTCAGATGGCTAGGGTCCAGTCTCAGTGCACACAAGTGTACGGAACATGCATGTACTGTCAGGATGTACAATAACTGGATAGAAACCCATGTGCCCATACCTGCAGCAATACACATGTCAAATAACAGACACCGAGCCTTCTCTCAGTGGTTCCATACTTAGTAGGATGTATGCTCCCTGGCCTGCCACCACAGTATCCCTGACATATATGGGGACTCTCCCTCCTGTGACAGTTACTTATGTGTGTTGGGGCTGTCTAGCATGGTATGAGATGTGTGCATGCAGTGCTAGTGTGCTCCTGTGTGTCCTGTACCAGTTGTGTAGTTCTGCACACATATCAACATCCTCAAACATCTGCATTGCAGAGTCTAGTGTGGGCAACATGCCACTTGCAATTTACATGTCCATCATTGTGTATTACTACATTCATTACCCTATCCCCTGTGCTACCTATGTATGTAGCCTTCTGTTGACATCATTACCACCAGTATGCCAACATGTGCAGATGATACACTATGGTACTTACCATGGGTGTAGACAACAGGACATGACAATCACACAAATACTGCATCAGGCATGCTGTGATATACCCACAATTAATTCAGCACACAGTACTGTTAACAACATGATACTATTACTACACATCTATGTGGTCACCCTGTGCATCAGCAACATGTTAACCTGTACCTGCACAGTTGTTACAGATTGCAGGAGGTGGCACAGTTTCATCATATGCACAGGGTGTGAACTTGGTATGCCTGGGTCAGCCACCCATACCACCAATTGACATGTATGTGTATGTGTGTTGGTGAGGGACAGCAGTAGAAGGTGGGGCAATGTTGATGCAGTGTGTGCATGTATGCGGTAGCCCTAGGTGTTGTCAATTTGCATGTGTGTATGGATGCACACAGTTCCACCTCATGGCTGCCATATACTGGTGTTTGTGGACAGCCACAGACTGTACCTGCCAGGTCATACAGATCAGTGTCTCTGGCCACGGACACGGTACCTGTGCCTTGCAGGGGTGCTACGGACCATATCCGGTACCAACCCAGACTGGGTACTGTCATCAGAAGCAGGTGTTCGTTGACTGGACACAGATCCCTGTCGGGCCTGGCCAGAGCCACGTGCACGTGGTCTCCTGGGGCGGTCTGATGACAGCACAGACCCAGCATTGCTGGGGCTGCTGCTGGCACTACGGGGTGGCCACGGCCCTGTTGTCATCCACGCCGACTGCCAGCTGCTGCTGTTGCTGGCATACGGCCACGTCGATGCCTCAACCGCCCACCATCACCCTGGCTCATGGACACGTAGTTGTGGAACCGGTCTAATATGTCCCCACAACGTCTGTCTACGACATCGGTGAAATCACGGATGGCAGCCGCAATGTCACGCATACTGTCAGTCATGGCTGTGCGACATGCTGCCAGCTCCCTCAGACCCTGTCTGGTGTACCGTTCCATACGTGACTGTGCCTGCATGACAGTCCGAAACATAGCCGAGGTTGTAAGACCTCTGTGGGTATGTCTGACAGGGGCAGTACGCCCATGGATGCTCCCACGAGAACCCCTGGACATCTGTCTGTGTGGTACCATCTCTGGGCCATGCCCATGGCTGCTGTGTGGGGAAGCATGTGCCACAGATACCACATTACCCTGGTCAATGCCCACTGTATGCTGTCCATCACCTAGGGACAGTGGTGACAAGGGGTGTATTGGCAGGATAACTGTGCACATTGATGGGGTCGACAGCTGTGTACTGTCAATTGGCTGACCAATGGTGGACCCTGGCATACCTCCCTGTGCCATTACACCAATGTCATCATTATCAGTACCCACGGCACCTGACTCAGGTTCCCTGCTACATGACACCAGAGCAGCAACAGAACCTGTGGGAAGGAAACAGGAAACACAGTTTACAATGTCTACACATTACCAGCGATGCACACATGCACAGGTGCACGCATGCACACATGCACACATGCACACATGCACAGGTGCACACATGCACACATGCACACATGCACAGGTGCACAGGTGCACACATGCACACATGCACACATGCACACATGCACAGGTGCACACATGCACACATGCACACATGCACACATGCACACATGCACACATGCACAGGTGCACACATGCACACATGCACAGGTGCACACATGCACACATGCACAGGTGCACACATGCACACATGCACACATGCACAGGTGCACACATGCACACATGCACACATGCACAGGTGCACACATGCACACATGCACACATGCACACATGCACACATGCACAGGTGCACACATGCACATGCACACATGCACACATGCACAGGTGCACACATGCACACATGCACACATGCACACATGCACAGGTGCACACATGCACACATGCACACAGTTTCACACAATTGTACAGTACTCAGTATGCGTGATAACAACACACAGACACAGACACACCTACATGCATACAAAGAGCACTACTAAGTGAGCCAAATAGTACTATTACTATCAACACTATTACAGGAATTGTTAATACACACTCACCAGCATGGATAGGCTGCATTGCAGTTATACCAGAGGGTCCTGCAGACATGAAGAAACTAATGTTAGTGGGCACAACTGTGCCATTGTTACTGTGTATGATACAGGTCAGGAGTACAACAGTCGCCTTTCACAGGTCGGCAGCTAATATTGAGGATATCACACTTGCACATTAAATACTATGGTGACAGCTACAAACCAAGGACACACCTCACACATGCATTAACTACCAGTGACACAACAGTCAACTATACATATGACATATTACCTGCTCGTTCACCGTCTTGCTGCTGTGTGGCCCCAGCCTCCATCATGATGCATACCTGCTGCTGTTGTTGTTGCTGGTGGACTGGAGCCACGACACTCAGGAGTAGTCCCTCCAGTCTGGTGAGTGGGGGATGTGTAGCCACCCCACCACCTGTGGCGACCTGTTGCCTGTGGATATCTGATGCACGCTGATGGACCTGTCTGATTAAATCACTGCAGTGATGTCGTACCTGCTCATATGTCCTATTATGCGTGCCTATATCATTTACCCGACGGACAAGGTCTTGCCACAGTGCAGCCCTCTCCTGCTGATTCTGGCTGGTGCGGGAAAAGAGTATTGCATAGTCCCGCACCAGGCTCTGGTGTATCTCCACATCCTCAGCTGTGGAGTAGGTGGGGTTCCGCGGGTGGGCCATGTACCTGTGAAAGAAAATAACCTGGTATCAGCAATATATGTCAGCAGACTTTGGCACACATATTGATATCTCACATATGTAGCATCTGTCTGTCTATTGGTGGATACACATGTAGATGGCCAGGTATCAGTGCTCGGCCAGCAACTGTGCAACAGTACCTGGCAGACGCCATACGACATACTACCAAACACCAGCAGTCAGAACACCGATTCAGGCCAGAAGCACCTCCTCACTCTGGGGGTTTGTATCTAGGTACTGTATGGCCTACATCGGCAACTACTGTGGGCTGACCACACACTGATTGCCCTGGATATACATATCCCACCTCCACCACCAGCACAGATGACTATAGTGCATAACATTACAGATACAAACTTTACACTTTGTAACAGTGATATGGTATCCTTACAGCCCACTGGGCCAGTGGCAGATACAACCCACAATGGTGACCCCTACACAATTGCTGTCTACAGACATCTCCAAGAATGCATGGATCATGCAATCCCATATCTGACCAAGACACTCTCCACAAAGGGGCAGCATCCTGTCTGGTGGACCCCAGCCATAGACAGATTGTATTACAGAAGATGGAAGCTACTGCAAGACAGAGCATCATTCACTGAAGGGAGGGCATGTCTGAGCAGCACTGGTAAGGATCTATTTCCCATCATACTGACTACATGGGCAACGTTGAGAGGGAATTCAAGAGTGACACTACAGATGACCAGGAGGCCTTCCTCAGTTATGTTAGCAACCTGGTCAGGAGCCATCCTCTATGCCCATAGGTAGTACACAACACATATTCCACTGACACCACAGATATCGACAACATTGCGGCGGACAGGTTCAGTGCAGGTGTCACCCCGCCCTCTCCCCTGTAATAAGGCATAGTTATCCCAGCTGACTGCAACCTCCCCATCATCACAGATGTCCAGGTGAGAGACACCCGCAGGACAGCAGAATACACAACATGGATGGGACCTGATGGTATCCCCAGTTGCATGCCAATCACATATCTGGTGGTTACTGGTGTGGGTGATCTGGAATGTGGTATGATACTCCGGATTTGACACTGGTGTTCACTCCATGCCTTTGTCACCAGGCACCTGTTGCAATACATCTGTACACATGTGCCTCACTCAGACTTTATATACATCTCTCTCTCTCTCTCTATATATATATATATATATATATAGATATATCTATATGTATAGAGATATATCTATATATATATATATATATGTCTGTATACATATACACATATATATTGGGGACATATATTGCCATAGATGTGTAGGGGGGGGCACAGAGGGGGTGTGAGTGACAGAGAGGGTGGGACAGGCTGTGTTGCAGGTCATCATATACAATCATACCTGTAGGTAGTCAGATCAGTCTGTCTATGTATATGTATCTACATATATCTATATCTGCATGTGTGCATTACATAGATATGTTGGTACAATATTCTATTGACATCTGTCTATGTATTCCTACATCTCTCTCTATGTATGTATACATATATGCATATCATATATATATATATATATATATCTCTACATATATATATATACACATACATATGTTGACATACATACATAACCATATGTTAGACAGGTATATCAACATATTTGTCTACTATACTGTAGACACACACTAACATACTGCTAAACACACATAGCTGTGTAACCTAATTTGTACATGGCACTACAACCTACAATCAAACAACATTGATATGTGCACATACATGCTCTCACATACAAATGTATGTACAGTCTTCACTGATAGTTGCTGTATGTCTCCTGCCCTTTACACATCTCCATATACATATGGATACAGACCAATGACACATATGGAGGATTCACAGTATGTAGACCTTTATAGTATTACTTTACATTACCTGTGTTTGTCACAGCTGCTTCTGCTGCTGTCTGGTTCCCTGTCCTGCTGCTCCACTTCCCAGTTGTCAGCTTTCAGGTAGCTGTTGCTGAACAATTCGTGTCTGTCTGCTTAAATGCAGTTTTCTCTGTCTCTCTGTCTCTCTCTCTCTCTCTCTGTCTGTCTCTCACATCCTTCTCAGGGTGCAATGAAAGTATTGCATGCGTGGACATGGAGTACAGCATACTTTTGTAGGTATCTGCATATGCCCATGTGATGGCCTCTGCACCAATTGTTAGCCAGCATTTGCTAATTGCATGCAGCCAGTTGTGTACTGATTGCAGTTCTCACTGTGATTTCAGAACAGTGCTATAAAAAGGTGTGTGAGATAGGCGTAGCCCTTTCAGATGTTAAGGGCAGGGACCATGCTGTTATGCTGTGGACAATGTTCTGTGAGTGTAAAGGTTGGTATCTCTCTCATATTTCCAGGTGTGTTGTGGATTAACATTCCTCCATTCATTTCTCCAGTTTCCTGTACTAACTGTGTATGTACACTGACAACTACAACTACTACTATTGTTAATGTGTGTGTGTGTGTGTGTGTGTGTGCTTTCCTTTCACATTTGCTTGCACTCTGTTGCTAAGTCTTCAATAGTTGCCCTTTACAGTCACTACTTGTATGCCTGCTAGGTGTCTTGACTGTAGTGTGCTGCTGTAGCTTTCCTATTTTCCATGTACATTCACACCTTGGAATGCTTGCTATATCTGCTAGGGTGTTACAGCATGCAGTGTGGTCTGGCCATGGTGTGGGCCTTGACATCTATTAGGGTATTTGAGTATGCTGCTAAGCAGGCCCCAGAGACCTTCAGGTTTATCAGTTATGTGCCTCATGGAATGGTACATATCAGTGGGGTACACCCATTAAAATGTCTGGTATGCTGCAGTTGTGACTGTGGGTTAGCATGAGCATATGTATTACTACACTTTTCTGCCATGCGAGTGGTGAATACTTTCCGGACTCCATAGTTACCATTGCATGTGTTACACCTTTCTGCCTACTGTTTGTACATTTCACATGGGGTCTGTGGGGCATCCCTGTAAGACATTCACTGTTGCTATGTCTAGGTTCTTAACTATTCAAATATGGTGGTGTTGGACAGGTCATGTGTACAGATATTTGCAGGCTGTCCACATTTCTGCCTCATAATTTGGTCATTATCTCATGCACACCTTTATCTGGCAAGTCAGTCTGGGCTCAAGTCAGAATATGGTGACAAACATTCAAGTTCCAGACTGCATACCCTTCCAAACATCCCACAAGGTGTAGACCCTGTTACTTTCTGAACTGTCTGCGTTTGTTGTAACTTTATTTGTAATGTGTCCCTGGTTTTGGGCCTTTGCTCCACATATTTTATTACTTGGTCCGGATGTGTTCCTGTAAGAGGTTGTGGGGTATGGGCAGTGCTTATCCTGCTGTGAGTATGTGTGTGTCTTGCAAGGTGCTATGGTGACATTATTACCTACTAGCTTCCAACTAGCATGGCTGTTTCTGTTCACACACTACTATTATGGAAATCCACCAGTCTTGTTTGTGATTCTAAATGTCATGCTTTGTGTACTACACATCTATATTCCCTTTACATTCATTCCTACTGTTAAATGATATATTTATTTTAGCACAGTGTTTCTATATAAGAGTCATGGCTTAGTGGTAAGTCATGCAGACTATAGTTGCCAAGGTCCTGGGTTCGGGACTCACAGTGGGATTTTATTTTTCATTTGAACTGAGTACAAGACCTGTCAATCAAAGTGCCTAAGGCACTTTTAAGCAGTTGTAACCGGGTTAGCGCTGGTTTGCGGAGCTCACGATGCGCACTGGCGGTTAGCTCACGCACACAGGCACACCCGCTTACAACCGCTTAAACGTGCTTACTCTTAAGCACACCGCTATTTTCCTTGAAAGAAAAGAAAATGGGGAGACAGGAAAGTGGTGAAAAAGGGGTCACAAAGAGGGTAAGACAGTAGGGAAACAAGCTTGGGATGTGCAGGAGGGATGTAGGTAAGGCCCATAGCTGCCCATTTCTTCAGCAGCAACAGCTGTGCATATGTATGTAATTTGGTGTGACATTTGAAACCTTCCACCCCTGAGAGAGGTGTCAGGACAACAATAATACTTGTTGTACAGCCAATTGGAATTGATAGGTTCCATGTCCAGTAGACATGTGTGCGGAATGGGCAGCTATGTATGGGGCGTAATTTTTTTGTGGGTACAGAGTGCCTTTTTTTTTTTTTTCAGGTGAGAGTGGTATGTCAGGTGAAGGTAGTCGGTACAGCTGGTAGGTTGGGTAGGTTAACAGACAAGACAAACAAGACGCATACAGGGGCGGTGTATGACACGAGTGGGGGGGTTACACAATTGACGGGGATGGAAGTTTGGATATCCAGAGCCCATGAGCCCACAGATGTTAACAGTGGAACTGATATCCCCACCCATAGGCAGTTGCCACTGTTCCTTCACTGCCCAGGACGGGGCTGTGCTGGGGGCTGTGTAGGCGGGGCAACGGGCATGCCCGTTAGTTGCGCCACCCGTGCCTCGAGCTGGCGTAGGGGCTCGAGGACAGAGTCCCGAATCTCCCTACGCACCACAGTCCGGATGCTACGGAGGGTGAGTGGCGGATCTCCTCTGGCCACACTTGCAGAGGGGGGGTGAGCCCCATCCCCTGCAGCGCTTCCACCCACAGGTGGCACAGGGCCACCGGAGGAGGGTCCGGACTCGGCACTAGTGCCAGGTGCACTCGCCAGCTGAGGTGGGAGAGGTGGGTACGCTGGAACCCGCCTTCCCTGTCGTTCTATGTTTTGCATTATGTCATGACAGTTTGGGTTAGTGACATTTAATACCATTCACAATTAGTTGTAACAGCATGCATTAGTATTCCCATTAACCAAACACCCAGATATTCAGACCATTGAACAGCGTGCATAACACATGCATAATTTGAACAGTAATACACAGTCCAACAACATGCAGGGTTGATTGATGGCAACAGGCCATCAGGTGTGGATGTATGAACAGGGCGGATGCATCAACAGACATGCAAATATATATGACCCAACAGGACAGACGTCCAGGGGTGGTAATTGTGATTGCACATACCATTTTCACGTGGAATGGGTTATAGGTGGTTAGAGGGTGGGGTAAATAGAGTAATATTAACACCTTCGAATACAAATACATATGCTGTACATTTCTAATAGCTACAGTTATATACACACTACTGTTCTAACTACAGTGTCCTATATGTTAACTACTTAACCTTGCAGATGGAACTGTTACTGCAACATCAATCTACATTTTATTGCTGTTCATACACATTCATATCGGGCTTTGTTCAGATACATCATCCTGTTACCTGTGCTTGATATACTTGTGGACAAGTGTGGATGTTTGGTATATCAGACAATCATCCTATCTGCGTATTTCAGACTGGGAGAAACATATCCAGATATTGGTGTACACATTCCACATGCATCAACACTTTGAACAGATTGTGCTGTTTGGTTCTGAGTCTCACATGCATTTAATTCTGTCCTAACTGCAGTATGGTTTATTCAGGGGTTATAAGTACTGTATTGCTGTATTCCTGACACTTTCTCACACTCTCTCACTTGCTTTCATGTTACTATTCCGACTGGTACTTCTAGGCTTTATTGACATGTTTTAACAACAGTTATTACAGTTCTTTCCAGCAGTCTCACTTCTGTCATGTTTCAGTATTTCCACAGGGATATATTTCACACATGTGATTTCATCCTCTTCTGCAGCTATACTTTACATGCTGCTGCAGGTTGTGTACTATTTTCCTACAGGCAGGGCAGTTTTACTCGGAAATATATGTTGGACAGTGTCATGTTTAATTTACTTACAGGCTGGGAACTGTTGTAATCAGGCAATACTTGCATACACTTTCACACTGTTACATGCAGATTTAATTCCTTCCTGGCTACACTGCACTCTTTTGCTGACTGTCATACATTCATATATCTTTACAGTTACTAGAAGTGGATTACTGACCTGCCTGGTGGCGCAACCGCACCAGCCTATCGGCATAGGTTCTGCGGTTCACAGAACGGACACCTGCAGCTGTAATATAAATGAAGTAATATTGGAATACACATCTCCATAATTACAGGTAGTTTAACTTTCTACATACATAATTAATTGTTACTTACTCAGTGGTGGGGCGTTGGGTGATTGCCGGGCCTCCTGGATCCAAAGGTTCAGTTGGTCCTGCTTGCGTCTCTTCAGGTCCGCATGGTGGTGACGGACCTGCTCACCTGTCCTTGGAATTCCTGTGGCACTGGTGAGTTCATGAGCCAACTGGTCCCACGCCTCAGCCCTGTACGCTCCCCAGAGGACCTAGCCCTGCATGAGTTGGGCCTCATGGTTGTGGACTAGGAGCCAGGCCATGTACCTGGACTCCTCAACACCCCACCTCTGCGCTCGAAAGCGACTATCCTCACCTACACCTGACATTCTGCCTGCAGGTCTGTTCTACAATCGTTTATGCTGTGTATTCCCGCCTATGGGGCTTATATAGTCCGATTTTCCCGCACATATCTGTGATTGGCCAGTTTGGAATTGTATCAACTTCAGTAAACCTGCATTGTCATGCTGTAGTTTGTATTCATTCCTATATATGAGCTAATATTGCATTTCTAGGTACTGCTGTCATGGCTTAGTGGTTCTGTACCTTGACTATGGTGTATAGTATCCTGGGTTCGAACCTGGCCACTGCTTTTTATTTTTCATGACTGTCTAGACATGTTGAGGGGTATGTCTGTGTAAAGGCATCTTTGATACGGCTTGCTCAACGTTGCCCGTCGGTTAGCTTGTTTGCGCGCAGCTCAGCGCAAATGGGGTAAGCTGGTTTAAGCCTCATTTGGCTATCGGCACGCATATTCCGCTCAGCTCAGTTAGGAGCACATATATTTAGCATGGTAAACCACTGCTCAGCTACGGGCACTCAGTTTGCACCAGTTGGACCAATGCTTATCTACGGGCACATACACTCACTCTGTTGTACTGTAGCTCAGCTATGGGCACATCTGGCAGTTTATATTCATTTCTTAGCTCACATTTATTCAATATAAATGGGATATTTCATTGTATTTTACATATATTCTGATTTTATGTGTACACATATGTGTCAGGGACTTGTTTCCTGCTTATTTTGCGAAAAAAAAATTTGTGTTGTGGGGGCTCGAACCATGAATGCCTGCTCTGCAGCCGGCATCTCTACCGCTACGCTATTGCTTCCTGGCTTAGTTTGCATATTTAGTTCTTATATGCTTTCCCATTGACTGCTAACTGTAGCTGCGCTACGGGCACGCCCGCGCAAACGAGCGCACTCACGGTTAAACATCTTTACAATTTAAAAAAATATGACATGTTCATTTATATTTCTTTTATATATGTTTATGGTCTGTAGGGGCATGTGTTGTGTTGTGTTTATTCACATTTCCGTGGACTCTGTTGTGGGTGTCTACTTTGGGCACTTTTAGACTTCTGGGGGCGTGTCCGCTTGCAGTTCTCAGCCTACGGACACACCCCCTACTGTCTTACACGGACCGTGTTAGACTTAGGAGTGATTCAGCATGCTCTCATGAATATGCAGAGCATGCTGACATCACTCCGTTTAACTGCAGCCTCCGTGTAAGAGTTATAACTCTTACACGGAGGCTTCGTGAATCCTGGGGAGTATCTTCTAAGTTTTTCTGCCTGTACTGATAAATATAAAGGCAAAGTTCAAAATAAGCAATTTATTGATGACCCCAAAAAATATAGAGAATTGGGAAACAAGGTAGAATTGAAACACCACCAAAAAAGAAGAACTAGATCCATTTTGGAGAAATATCTATGAAGATCTTGTGGAACATAACAAAAATGCTGAATGGATAGAAGAAGTAAAAGAAATAATAAAAAGTTCAAATGTACAGGATATGAAATAGGATGAAGTAGTGGCCAAAGAAAATGAAACAAAGTTAAAAAATGCTCCTAAATGGAAATTCCCAGGCCCAGATACAGTACCTAACGTCTGGCTAAATGTATTAACATAATTACATAAAGATTAAGCCATGAGTAAGAACTCTTTATATGTGCACCCCAAACAGACACCAACCTGGTTAACAACAGGAAAAACAATACTCCTCCTTAAGAGTGAACCTGCAAGCTATCCTAAAAATATAATCCAATAACTTTCCTTTTGATGATGTTTAAACTATACACTGGAATTGATGCCAACAGAGTTTATAGTCATTTAGAAGAAAATGTAATCATGGCACTAGAACAAAAGGGTAACAAAGGAAAGTCACATGGAACAAAGGATCATTTATTGTTAAATAAAGTCAAAAATGGAGAACATTAAAAAAGGGGAGGAATCTAAGTATGGCATGGAGACACTACAAAAAATCATTTGACAGTATCCCACATTCATGGATAAAAGAGTGCTTAAAATGTGTAAGATACACCCTACACTGATTGATTACATTACAGTGACCATGGAACAGTGGCAAACCACTTTGCAATTAAGCCATGATAAAGGAAAAATTATTATTCCAGGGATAAAAATAATGATTTCACTGCTTAGTTTAGCAGAAACATATCAGTGTCAAGTGGGAATGAAAATCAAACCAGAAGTAGATCAAAATCAGACAGCAACTGACTGCGCCAAACAAAAACAAAAAGAAATAATAAAAGGTGAAGGTTCAGATGAGAAGGCAAGAAATGTGGAAAATGCATAAATATAGTTGCAAGTACAGAAGACTCTTGGAGTAACCTCATGTTGATCAGGATCAACTGCAGGAATAGTTAAGAAGAGGTGAATTTAAACCAAAAGATGAAAGATTAATATTGGCGTCCCAAGATAGTGGACTACATATATGTTGGTTTGCAAAGTCCGTTGAACATGTGGGAGAAACAGGCAAAAGTAGGTTCTGTAAAACAGAATTGGAAACAGTTGCATATTTTGTTGCTGGCTGTGATTTAATAATGACAGAAGGACTGTGTACTAAAAGGCAGAATAATGTGGTAAGACTTGCACTGGGGATTGTAAACACATCATAATACTGAAGTAGCAGAAAAACATTGGAAACACAAGCCACAAAGTATTACAGAAAATGATGAAGTTTGTATTACATGGGATCACCCATTGCCAACAGTTCAAAAAATAGATGCAAGAAAACCAGATATAGTAGTCCATGAAAAAAAGACAAAAGTAGAATTGATCATTGAAATTGCTACACCCAGTGACTACAGTGTCTTACGTACAGAGACACAAAGTCATAAAATACCAGGATTTACAAGTAGAAATGAGGGCAATGTGGAAGAAGGATACCCAGACAGTTCCAATAGTAGTATGAGCAATGGGTCTTATAAAAAAGAACTTACAATCGTACTTAGATATGTTACTGATGCATGTAACTCCATATGAATTGCAAAAAAATACTGCAAAGATCACTTAAGGCCAACATCAACGATTGAAACAATAATATTTTCATGAACTTTAATCATACTTTGACTTAGGAATGGGGTCCATTCCCATCATGGTATCATAAATGCAAAAGACTTGGAGAAATTAAAAAAAAAAACAGAACTGCAATACTGTGTTACTTTATTACTACCAAGATGCAGAACATCCCAAGCTTCCTCCTTCTGAAGAATTATAATACTGTGGTACTTCAATACTACTAAGGTACAGAAACTACAGTTGTCTACCTACCATAAATGTAGATGTTCGAGTATATTCACTGTTGCAGCCATTACACTTGGGTTATCCTGCTGGCAGGCTACCCGCAGTCAACCTGAATTCCAAAGTCCTGGTCTGGCGTCAGTTGCTGTTGCATCTTCCCTGACGTCAGTGCGCCGGGGTATAAAAGATGCAGCCGACGCCATTTTCTTCAGTTTTTCTTGCCCCAGATGTCAGGTGCCCCCAAAAGGCTAGGCTAAAAAAAATTGCATATAAAAGCATGCACTAAAATAAACAATACCTTCATCTACAAGCAAATACACCACATAGGTTGTATAGGATAGAGAAGTACAGATAAGTCCCAGCAAAGAAAGGTGGATGGTGGGTTGGTAACCTGGACTGCAACAGTACACTCGAACATCTACATTTTTGGTAGGTACACAACTGTACTATGTTCATCGTGTTTCACTGTTGCAGTCATTACACTTGGGTTGAATCCCAAAGCTGGTGTTGGGCGGTTGGGTCTAAATAGAATTAGGAGTGGCTATAAGGCCCTGCAAAACTGCAGTGGCAAAGCCTGCTCTGGATTTAGAGTAAAGAGGCAAGTGGTAGTGCTTAGTAAAAGTGTGCACTGAAGTCCAAGTTGCAGCCTTCAAAATATCCTTGGTTGGTAGTCCTCTGAGGAAGGCTGCTGAAGTGGCTGCTGCCCTGGTAGAATGTGGTCTAATGCCTTTAGGCACTGATTTGCCATGTTGTGAATAGCAGAAACGAATACAGTGTCCTATCCATTTTGAAATAGTCTGCTTTGAGATAGCCTTTCCTTGTGATCCTGCAACATATGCCACTAAAAGTTGCTCAGTCTTTCTGAAAGCTTTAGTTTTGTCCAAGTAGAAGCGTAGCTGGCTGTGTATGTCCAAAGAATGCAGAAGTCTCTCCCCTTTATTCTGCGGGTTTGGGTAAAAAGTAGGCAAATGAATGGTTTGGTTAAGAGCCACACTGGACACTACCTTAGGCATAAATGTTGGGTTTGTCCTTAGAGAAACCCTGTCTGGATGGAAGATAATAAAAGGTTCCACAGCCATTAATGCCTGTAACTCTGAGACTCTTCTTGCTGAAGTTATTGCTAGGAGCAGAGCTGTTATCCATGATAAGAATTTTATCTCAGCTGTATTGGCTGGTTCAGAAGGAGGCAGTGTGAGTTTTTCCAAGACAAAATTGAGGTCCCATGCAGGTATTGGTGCTCTCCTTGGAGGTCTTATGTTTTTGGCCCCTCTGAGGAACTGCCTAAGCAAAGGATGTGAAAAAATAGGTGGGTCTGTATTGTAATGAGCTGAAATGGCAGAGGCATGGATCTTAATTGATGAGAAGGATAGGCCTTTGTCCAGCATCTCAGTTAGATATTGTAAAATCTGAGGAATATTTGGAACAAGCATGTCAATTCCTTGTGCCTGGTTCCAAGCACAGAATCTCTTTCATTTTTCTGCGTAAGATTTTCTGCTGCTGGGCCTCCTGGCCTCCAAAATATCATCCATAACCACTTTAGAGAGAGGTGTATTCTGAATGGTTACAGTATCCACCATGCAGCTAGATTTAGAGTTCTGAGTTGGCTGTGCAGGATCTGATTGTTTTGTTGGGTCAGTAGATGAGGAATTTGAGGCAATGTCCAGGCAGGGCCTTGGGACAAGCTCCTTAGGATTGGGTACCAGTATTGGCGTGGCCAATCCGAGGCAATCAGTATCATTTGTGGCTCCTCTTGTCTGACCTTTAGGAGTACCTTGGGCAGGAGAGGCAGTGGAGGAAAGGCATATACTGTAAGGTTGTTCCAGCTGAATGACAAAGCTTCCACTTTCCATGCTTGTTTGTGATAAGTCCTTGTGCAGAATCTCTGAAGTTGGCAGTTGTGAGGGGAGGCAAAAAGATCTATGTCTGGGCATCCCCATTTCCTTGTTATCATGCTGAAGATTTGTGGATCTAGTTTCCATTTGTGAGGGTCCATGAGGTTTCTGCTTAGTTCGTCTGCCAGAGCATTTGTTTTTCCTGGCAGGAATTGTGCTTGCAGGTGTACTTGGTAGGTCAATGCTGTGTTCCACAAAATCATGGCTTGTCTGCAGAGGGGGTAGGAATGTGTGCCCCCTGCTTGTTTATGTACCACATGACTGTGGTGTTGTCCGTCTTTATCAGCAGCTGTCCTGGATGAAGTAGGTCCTTGAAGGCTGTCAGGGCATTTTGTACAGCTAGCATCTCTTTTTGATTGATGTGTAGATGCCTTTGGCTTGGGGGCCATGTGCCCTGAATACATTTTTCTGCCATGTGGGCCCCCCAGGCATAATCTGATGCATCTGCTGTTAGTGTTTGCCTGGCTGTGGGTAAAGTGAATGGCTGTCCCTTGTTGTGATGACAGGCCTGTGCCCACCATCGAAACTCCTGTTGCAGGCAGGGAATGAGTGAAATTAATGATTCCAGGCTGTGGCAATGTTGAGTCCAAACACTTTTTAGGTACCATTGTAGTTTCCTCATATGCAGTCTTGCATATGGAATTAGCCCAGAGCCTCCAGAATTTTTCTTGCAGATAACTGGGTCTTTGTTGCCATGCTTTCGAAGTAAGAAGTCAGTTGCCTTTGTTTGTCTGGTGTGAGATAAGCATCTGGGCAGTTGTATTTAAGCTTGCACCCAGGAATATTATCTCTTGAGAGGGTACTAGTTTTGATTTCTTTTCATTTACTGTGTACCCTAGGCAAATTAGTAATCTTTTTACAAATGCCAGATGCTTTAGTAGAATGTCTTTGGTCTCTGCTTGAATAAGGCAGTCGTCCAAGTAGGGATATATTTGAATTCCTCTTTGTCTGCAAAAAGCAATTACTGGTGCCAGGCATTTTGTGAAGACCCTGGGCGCAGTAGATAAGCCAAAGGGCAGTGCAGAGAATTGGTAGTGCATTGAGCCAGCTATGAATCTGAAGTATCTTCTGCAAGATTTTCTGATTGGGACATGCAGGTATGCCTCTTTGAGGTCCAAAGTTACAAGCCAAGCCTTCTTGCCCAGCATGGGCAGAAGCTGCTGCAGAGTCAACATTTTGAATTTTGGAACGTCCAGAAAAGTATTTAGAATAGACAGGTCCAGAATTGGTCTCCATGTCATTTCTTGGTACTAAGAAAAGTCTTGAGTAAAATCCTTGTCCCTGCTCTTGTTGTGGCACTGGCTGAATAGCCCTCATGTCCATGAGAGATGAAACTTGGTTTTGTGCCTCTGTCCATTGATTGTGTGGCAGGTCTGGCATACCTTTTGCCTTTGGAAGGGTGTGAAAGTGGAACCTGTAGCCCTGAGAGACTATGTTTAAGACCCATTTGTCCTGGGTGATCATGTGCCAATTTTGTGAAAAAAGTGCTAGCTTCCCCCTAAGGGTGCTGCCAAAAGATAAATGCTTGACATTGGCAGAGGGAAGTCATTGGGACTGTTTTCTATATGGCTGTGATTTGTCTTCTCCGCTTTTGGAGGTAGAAGCACCCCATTGTTTGGGCCTGTATGAGCCCTGGGGCTGTTGTCTGCCTCTAGGGCATCTGTATCTGCCTCTTTGTGGCCTGTAAGACACGGGAAAGGACCAATTCTTAGAAAGCCAGTTCCTGCTAAATCTGGGTGGCTGTACCTATAAGAAATCCTTCACTGTCTGCATAGATTTAGCTTTATCCTCCATTTTCTTCAACACCTCTTCTGCCTTAACACCAAAGTATCATGCTGTAATGGAGCATGCAATAATTTTGCTTTAAAATGATCAGGCAGAGTCTGTTTCTTTAACCAAGCATGCCTTCTAATGACAGAACCTGTTACAGCAGCCCTGCAAGAGGCCTCCAGTGAATCATGACCACATTGCAAAGTATGTTTTCCCACTTGTTCAGCTGCATGCAATAAATCCTGCAATTCCTTGTTCTCAGAACATTCAGAATTTGTCAACATTTTCTGTTTTAACAGAGACATTAAGTATTGCTGATATTTAAGCATATGAAACTGACAATTTAAAGCCCTTACAGCCAAAGTAGCATAAGTGTAAACTTTTTCCCCCCATCTGTCCAGTGCCCTAGAATCTCTACCTGAGGGGACAGGGTTTTTTGCAGTAGCAGCCTTGACCCCTTTGGGACCCTCAGAAATAGTTTCTGGGTCAGCAGCAGGGTTTTTATATAGAAATTTATGAGAATCTGGAACCCTGTAGTATCTGTCTGGCTTAAGAGATGCAGGAGGTAAAGAGTCGGGAGACAGGCCGGACTCTGAAAATACATCATCTACAATGTCTAGAACAGGAGGAATAGCAAGAGGTCTGTGCTGAGGTAGTAAAAGAAAGTCTCTGAGCCTTTTCTTAGAATCTGAATAATCTTGGCCCTCCCAGTGGAAATGCTCCCTCATGGTATGCAGAGTTTCCCCAAATGAGAAATCCTCAGGAGGAGAAGTTGAAGGAATAGATTCTTCAGCATCAGAATCCTCATAGGGAGGAATAGAGTATCCCTGTTCTGAAGAGGAGTCAGAGGAAATGGAAACCTGATCAGGAATCATATTCAGTGTCTTGCCTAGGCCTCTTATAGGGGGGGGGGGGGCCCTGATCAAAGTAATTAGGTCTTCGCCCATTTTGAGCATCTGTTTCTTAGGCATGGAAGTCTGTCCAGGAGAATGCTGAACTTGTTTCCTTGTCTTTAAAACTGTTTTAGTCTTTGTCTTTGATGCTGAAGTTGGCTTGATATAAAGCTGTGTAGGTCTGAAAACACCCTCAGAAGCTGATGCCTGCTCAGCAGCTCCAGACCCCTCTGAGAGATTAGTTTCTGAAGGCCCAATACCTGGTGTATCCAGAGGCCTAGCTGTCTCCATGTGGGAGTCGGAGGCGGCCTGTGGCTCTGAGGTAGTGGGTGTCAGGGGCTGCAAAAGCACCTCACTGAGAACCGGCGACTGGCCTAGAAGAGGCTTCATCGTCAGTTTTGGACCTCAGATGCCTGTCCTTTTCTTTTTCCTTGCGCTTTTTATGAACTCCGGTCATCGGCTGTTCTGACAGCATTATGTAGTTAATCCTTCGGCCAAAGTAATGAAAAGCAAAATCGTACCAATGCTTAATAGTGTATTGGTTAAATCTAGCACAAAACCAACAACTAGTGACGTCATGGTCAGGGCCTAGGCAAGGAATACAGTAAGAATGAAAATCCTTATGAGGTATTTGCTTCCCACAAGAAATACAATTGTTAACTTTTTCTGACATCGGTCTGGAGCAAGAAAAAAGTTTCCCCAACGGGGTACTTAGTTTTATAGAAGACTTCGGATCTGAAATTCAATTTCGAAAATCTCAGGAGTCGGCCGACCGGCACTTGCGAACTGCTTTTGCTTCGGGCACCGCGCGGCAAGAAAGACTGAAGAAAAGGGCGTCGGCTGCATCTTTTATACCCCTGGTGCACTGACATCAGGGAATAGGCGACAGCAACCGACGCTGGACTAGGACTTTGGAATTCAGGCCGACTGTGGGTAGCCTGCCAGCAGGATAACCCAAGTGTAATGACTGCAACGGTGAAACACGATGAACATCATCCCAATCATCCCCCTGCTGAAGTGTTACAATACTGTGCTACAGGGCAATAATATCTCAAACATCCTCCTATTGAAGGACTGCAATACTGTGGTACTTAATTAATACTAAGACTGAGAACATCCCAAGCATCCCCCTTCTGAAGTACTGTAATACTGTGGTACTTCATTACAGTCAATATCAAGAACAATCCTAGAATCATCCTGCTGAACTATTGCAATACTGTGCTACTTCATTACTACCAAGCTCCAGAGCATCCCCATGTTACTTGACAAGGTTTGACTATAAATGCGTATTTATTTGCTGATGTTAACTTGCTCTATTCAAGTCACAAATCATCTTGAATCAAAAGTATCATGGTTGGTGGCTGTCTAGGTTATGTTAACTTACAATGACAAAGAAAACATGTTCACCTTTACTTCTCCTCCCCATGTGCAATGTGCAGTGTGGCTACTGGTACACAGAGCTTTACTACTTCAATACAAATTAACAGTTCTGTTGCCATCACAACCATGTGCTGGATATACAAGCATTGTATAGTCCTTCCTGAGAGCTTACTAGTTAGCCCTTGTCCCCTTGCATACAGTCCTACTCATCTTTTGTGATGTTGCTATGTCTCCAACATGATTGCTGCGGCAGGATGATAATACAAACTCTACCAAATGATAGTTTAAATGAGCCTCTCAAAATTGTGTGGCTCCCTGCTATTTTACATTTGAATTTTGTATTTTTGTTTAACTACCACACATTTGAGAGGTATGTCACTATATCACCACTATATATACACACACCCTTAGTTCAAAAAAACAAAGCCACAATAAATAAGTATATGGCATTTGATTTTAAGTGCATTGATTCTAATAAGAATTACAACTATGCTAATACTAAATGGTGTCTCATGTACAATACAATAATTCAAAGATAAGTGCATTTCAATTTAAAACTTGGAAAAAGGAACTTTAATGATTCAGAGTCATTCTGTATGAAATGCAGTCACTATACATATTATGCTTTATAATCAGTATCACACATCTCAAATACTCTGCAGTGTTCACAGCCAATAACGCTAAAGGTGCAAATCACCCTGCACCAATGAGCATATTTATTCTGCAGTGCTATGTACACCTTTATAGTCACCCAAATTCTCTAAAGGGCAATGTTTCCTTACCCAAGAATATTGCTCAATTATGACTTGCTCCATTAAGAAAGACACACACAGGCACTGACCCCCCCCCCCACCATCCTATCACACACACATACACACACACACACACACACACACACACACACACACACACACACACACACACACACACACACACACACACACACACACACACACACACACACACACACACACACACACACACACACACACACTTCATTAATTTATTGCACAGCTTAACACCACTGATAATCTGTGCAGGGTGAAGGAAATCCAGCTCACCCTGCACAAATTCCCACCATAGGAAGGTTTAGGTGTGTGCCCTAAGAATGTAGTACCCATTTAATACCATTGTTACCCTGCCCAACCCCACAAGTGCATAGCTCAGGTATCTATGAATCCAAACTCTACAAGTACTGCAACTGGAGAGCATGCCAGAAAGGTCATTTACATAGGTTCTTCCCATGCAGTACCACATTTGCATGTGGTACTATTATCCTTGATGCCTAGGGTACACAATGATAAGTACAGGCAGCAAGGAATCTATGACTCACAACCTTCTTCTGGATTATGTAACATAGCCTGCACTCATATTGCACACTTTACAAATGGTGATGAATCCTGGCCATTGTGTAGACATGACCATGTTTATTTACTTTCCAATGAATTCTCTAAAACAGCATTTTATTTAAGAATGACATTAGATGCGATTGCAGAGTCCAAACATTTTTTGGAGTTATGGCAATGACTTCTAGTATAAACTACAGGTAAGCTGCACAAAAATCTTCCTGACAGAGTGAAATAGCACCTTTGTCTCTTTAATAATGACCGAAAGCATGGAATTCTATCTGAAGGTGATGTGCAATAGGATGAAAGTGCTTACATTAGTGTTCTGGATGGCAACTAAAGCTTTTTCTCACATTCATGTTTTATTTTCAAGTCAATACATACATACATACACACTTACATAAACATGCAAACATGTACACATCCAAAATTTTAAAATGTTGACATGCAAGCAGTCACAAATATAAAAACAAAATGTCCTAGAGGGCATGATTTTAAAATACAGTTAATATTCGGATGTCCATTAAGCCCTGCTGGATGATCTGCATTCACTTGTAATTGTAAAAACAATTTAGTCCTTTCTAAATAATTTTCTAAGTCACTACTACTCAAACCTGAAGAAGTCTTATGTATGGTTAGATACAAGCATAAAACTGAAGGAGTACTAAAAAGGCTTAGTTTTCCCTTTGTCAAGTTTTCTTTTCATTTTGACATAGTAAAATATGAACAATTTTAATAAGGTGAATAGCTACCAGCATCTTTATAATATCTGTTTATTCTTAGGTATCCATGATGACATTAGGGTTTTAAAATTGATAAGGGTAAGTGCCTTTGCTGACAGATTATATTACCCCATAGACTTTCTTATGTCTTTTTGTTCATCATGATGTAAGTAACCTTAGATAAATATATAGTGTGGAAATTTAAAGGAATATGCCACGTGTGATGCATTAGCAGTATGCTAGGTGTTCTGGATCATAGCTTGCCTGGGTTTCACAGTGAATATGTACTTATACTGCATCATGGTGAGGAGACCTTTGTGTGTGAAAACTAAGAGCTGGGAAAATACATGACTCTCTTTTGATAACCTGCCAGTGGGCCTTATATATCTTAGTAGTAGAACGGCTTACACTGCTTTTGCATTTGTGGTTAGAAATGGAAATCATGTTCAAGATGGCTTTCATTTCATGTATAAAAATAACCTTAATGGCACAAGAACCTGTGGCACAATAGGATAAAATCCTCACTGCACCCCAGATGTCCTATGTTTGACTATTGCATGGGCATAGAAAGGACAGAGGTAGATGATGGGAGTGGACACTCGATACCGGCTTTCCCATCCTAAGCCACGCGAGGCAGCTTAGCTTGCTGCATTGGTGAAACATGCAGGAATCCAGGTGTATCACCACTGCATGAAGAGCCCAGCATGCCCATCTTCCAAGCAGTGAGCCACTTGATCAGTGTGTTACCCTTATACAAGAACATACACGCTCTTGGGAAAGGCAGTTATACTAGAGACTGCATTTTGCTGGGGGAGAGGAATAGAATAGTCAACAGGATTTATACATTGGTGAACTTCCTAAGGACTGACTCTTGATTCCACCAGGGAACTAACAGGCTGAAGGCCTCTCACCCTGGAAGAGGAATGAGTATGTCATTTGGAAGGGGAGCCACTGAGCCACTTAGGCAGATAAAAAAGGGCCTTAATAACATATCATGCATGTCACTCAGGACGATATACCCATTGCATAACATCTGTTATATTTCAAAGGAATTTCTCATGCCTTTAATTTGTGGATCCTGATTGCCATCTCATTCTTAAAATATGAAGAAAATAAACAAAATGCAGTGATAAAAAAGAGTGAATTTACTATTATTAGGTAGATAAATCAATGTGGGGCACTAAATGAGCTTCATGGCTGGCCCTTCTTACTAGTAACCAAGATGGGTGTTGTACTCTACCTCCACATAAACCTGAAGCATCACACAGTAGCCCACTTATGATTGCTATACTAACCCAGACAAATATCTGGCAATAAGAGAAGAATGCCGAACATAAAACAATAAAATATACAGTGTTATCTACTCATAATGTGATGTGCAGCATTATTGCCTAATCTGTTTCCCATGCACAGAGGGGTCTATATTATAATCTCAAAGTTATAGAACATCGAATACAATATGGTCGACACCATATTACTGAAGTTCCATAACTTCTAAAATAAAAAAAAAAAATTAAACTTCAAATACTTACCCTAACGGGTTTAAGCAGGGGGAAAGCCGCCCTGCACCCCCACACCCCCCGCTACTTAAATATATGAATTCCGAGATCGCACTTTAACGCAGTATGGTGCTGAAAGGGAAGATTTCCCTTTCCTACACTGTAGAGCAATCTCGGAGTTGGTATATTTAAGTAGCGAGGGTGTGGGGGTGCAGGGGGGCTTGCCTCCCTGCCTACACTCGTTAGTTTTTTTTTGTTCTACAAATATTTTTATTGTGTTTTGATTGTTTAATAATTCCATGCATAAAGTTTGATGTTTATGCATTCGAACTATTAAACATTCGAGATTATAATATAGACCTGCACAGAGATCATCTGGCTTGTGGCATCTCACGTCATCATATTGGTGCCTGTACTGTTGCCCTGTCTTAGTAATGTCCATGGCTGAGGTCAACATGTCAGAAAGTTCAAACTAGGCATCTGATTTTCTGATTGGATTATCACAGGAGCTGTTTTTTACAACACACAATCAGCAACACATTTTTTGGCTCACTACTTGTTTAAAGTACAATTCTGAAACCAGAAAAAAAATATTGCCCACCCCAAATTATATATAGGTTCATAGGTAATTACTAGGGTAATGGCACAGCAGTGTTTACAAGTCTAGCCAATAATACTCAGGATATGACAATATTATATCTTAATTCCCCAGATATAGGATGGAGTAGCATTAGGGTAGTGGGTTTTTGGGTGTTGGAGCCCTGAGTTATTTTACAAATTGCCTCTGTCTATATGCGACATGAGGAGTACTCCAGGAGTGAATGTACAGTTCCCCATCCATTTATGTAAATTCTTTCTGAAGAGAGTGAGGGACAGCCTTTGTTTTATGAAGATGGGAAGTTTATTCCATAGACGAGGAAGGCTTTGGGATACGAATCTGTCTCTCCAGCAAGTTCTGTTATTGTCAAAAATACAATTCGGGTCCATGGAATGCATAACCCTTGTATAATTTTTCTTGCAAATATGTAACATTTTCATTAGGGCTGGATCAGAGAATGCCTTGTAGGTCAGGCATAAGTCCCCTCTCACTAAATGATATGAGACAGAGTAAAGGGATTGGGTCTTTAGTCGATCTGCATAAGACATGTGTCATGCTGTTTGTTTTTTTAGTGAGAAATCTCTGGGGCCACTTCAGTTTATTTATTTATTTATTTATTTATTTATTTGCATTTGTTAACCGGGTTGGTCCAGCTGGGTAAGAATTACCCTTTTTCAGTGGAGACCCAAGGGGAAAAGCCCCAAACAGACATACAAATACATACAAATAGAGACAAATTAACAATATTACAGAGGAAAACAATATTATGGGTACAATGGATAAGAAAAACAAACAATGAAATTTTGAGAATATGAGTAAGGTAGGCCAGAGGCATGCACGCAAAAGATTTATGAAAAGGTGTTCTGAGCAAGATCTCTGAATTAAGTTAAAGTAGGCAAAGAAATGATGATTTAGGTGTGGAGTTAGTAGTGTGGGAGTTTTAGGTGGGAGCATGTGAGCTTCATTATATACAGACAGTAGGGAGCATTATACTTGATTATGGGCCTGATGAGGGCTGAGTACAATGGTGCTATGAATTCCTTTGATCTTGATGCCATGCCTTTACTTATAAGTTGAGCCACAAAAAAATTCCTCACTACTGTAGCTACCTGGTGGTGAAAGTTTAGGTTACTATTTATCTATGTTCCTAGGTCCCTCACCACTGGGTCTACTTTTAGGGGTTTGCTATCAATATTACAATTTGCAGGGATATCTGTTTTACCAAAGGGTATGATTATGCATTTTTTTAGCATTTTAGTCTCAAACCATGGTTTTAGCACCGGTTATTTGTCATTTTTAGGCCTATTTGTAGGATGTCAACATCATTTGGGGATTCAAGGATTGCCCCCAGCTTACAGTCGTCAGTGAACTTGGTAAGCTAGAGGCCCCCAACATTGACCTTCACTTCAAAGAAGTATATATCAAACAGAAGGGGTCTAAACACGAGCTCTGTGGGACACTGCTAGCAACAGATTTCTTATTGGAAGTGGATTCACCTATCTAGACAATGTGTCCTGTCAGTGAGCCAGTTGGTTATCCATCTGATGATGTAGGAGTTTATACCCAACTCAGTAACTTTATCTATGATCCCTGAGTGGGGGTCAGACAAAGGGAAATACTGTCAGCAGAGATATCTGGAATTTTTTAAATACTTATATGTCATTGGTGAATATCAAAATGATTTGTGTAAGATGCTTGTGTTACAACTGCATTAGAACTGTATGTTATGTGTATATCAAACTTGTTTGCACAGACATGTGTGTTGAAAAGGGTTTGTAAAGTACTGAGCTTAATGATGTATCCACAGTGTGCCCTGTTGGAAGAGAACTGAAATGTACATACACTATTGTAACTGTTTAAATGTATATATTTTAACAGCAGAAACTGTAACACAGCAGGTTAACCTCAGTCTAGTAAATTTCAGAAAAATAGATGAAATTAAATTACTTTACGGCAGCACGGAGAAACAATGTCTGTGCTGAGAAGCTTTCTGTATTGTCTTGGAAGTGATTTGTTGTTTTATGACTTCCAGTCTCTGCCATTGATCTGAGGTTTATGCATTTTCACAAGTAGATGCTAAATGCTACCTGCAGCCATCAATGGCTGTTTTGGGCCTGGGGATAAAAGTCAAATGACAAGAAATTATGTCATTCTGCAAGCTAGCCCACCAGTAACATTTGAGATATTAATTTGAGAACTCTCTGAGAGAGACACAGCATTCTGTATTCTGTCTTGGACCTGACAACAACAACTAGAAAAGATCCATTCACCACATCTGCATTGCTCTTTAAGTAAGTTAACTAGGGTACTGCAATTCTCTTAGATTTAGTCGGGAATATAGTGAAGCACAGTTTAGATATTTTTCTTCATTTATTTGAGACTGTCCTGCAATGTTGTTTTAAATAGTACCTGTGATTTTGAACTCTGATGTCAGTGCAAATATATATATATATATATATATATATATATATATATATATTTAGTATTGTCTTGTTCTTTTATTATTTATTATTAAATGCAGTTGGGTAGCATTCGAAAGACATGCTTGCGTAAATGGGCATTCCTTCGTTGAAGGTTGGGTGTCAAGCTGGCACCTCGGCATTTCGTAAAAATCTACTGCCAATCATTAGCAGACCGGAGCTCCGCTGTGGTGACCCCTTACCAGGAAAAAAGCCGAAAGACAAACAAACATTTAAACCTTTCATTGTGGCTGATCTGTGTAGAGATATTTAAGTTTTGAGAGTACTTGCATATTTATTTGGTGACACTGTGGGCCACTCATAATAGCCTTACTCTTGGTCAAACTCTCCTTTGTATTAATAGTAACATTACACAGTAAGATTGGGTACCCTTTGTTAAGGACCTTAAAGTAGTGATAAGGGGTTTTGGAGGCAGTGATAACTACCTTATAGTCCAGAGAAGGGGACATAGCTAGTAAACCTGTGCCAGCCTTTTCCAGGTGCGCGCGTGTGTGTGTGTGTGTGTGTGTGTGTGTGTGTGTGTGTGTGTGTGTGTGTGTGTGTGTGTGTGCGTGTGTGTGTGTGTGTGTGTGTGTGTGTGTGCGTGTGTGTGCGTGTGTGTGTGTGTGTGTGTGTGCGTGTGCTCGTGTGTGTGTGTGTGTGTGTGTGTGTGTGTGTGTGTGTGTGTGTGTGTGTGTGTGTGTGTGTGTGTGTGTTTGTGAAAAACACAAATCTCCAAGAGTGTGTATGTTAGCTACTTGGGCAGGGATACGAGGCACTGGTTGGATAGAGACAGTGTTGGAGGACTTGGCTTGTTACCCTGGTTAAGGACTCAACTCTATAGCTGTGTCATTGGGGAGTCTTATTGGGGATCTGGATAAAGAGGGAGAAATCATCCCTGGACTGGCTGTGATCTCTGTGTGATTTTAAGGGAAATTTCACCTGATGCAGAGAGCTACATCTGGAACTACTGTGTGTGTAGTTGTCATCTTCCCAATGTATGTCCCCCACTGGTGCCAGTGATGAGGATTTAGGCTCCTTGATTACTGGTCCAGTGGTGGGTCATCACAGGGGGATTGTGTCAAAAGCTTTGGCTAGGTCTAGATAAGTAGTTTGTACCATTTTACCCTCATCAATGGCTCTGGGGACTTTCTCAAAGAAGTCCACCAGACTGAGCAGGCAAGACCTCCCTCTGTCAAAGCCAGATTGGGTCTGTTATAATTTTTGGAGAGTTCCTATGTCAGCATTTATCAGTTCCATGATAATTCTCTCCATGGCCTTGCAGATAAGACTGGTCAAGCTTATGGTTATCTGTAGTTCCCTGAGTCAGTTGATGTGCTCCCCCTTGTGCAGAGGGATGATTATTGCAGTCATCCATTCCTCTGGGAAAAAGCTCATCTGGAGGCCATGGTTAAAGAAGGTTTCAAGTGGCTCTCATAGATTCTGATTTAAGCTATTTAGAAAGCATCCTGGAATGTTGTCAGGACCATGCCTCTCAACCTCGTAGAGCAGGAAATCCAGACAAAGCCATAAATAATGGGGGGACAAAGGCCCAAAAATAGGAACAAGTTTTAAATATTGTTCTTAAAAACATAGAAAGTTGATGGAATAATAGTTTTGCATTAGCATGGATTTTCTGAAGGGTATGAAGTCTGAAACTCAAGTGTCTGTCAATATTTTCTGAATTCAATCCTCATTGATTTGCCAAAGATTGGCCAGAAAAACAAAATTCTGTGAGCATCTGACCCAAAATATGAGGCAAAAGTCCAGACATTCTGTGAAAATCTGAAGAGTTGATAGGTATGGTCGGGACCCATGGAAGCTCTGTTTTGGGCTTTAGCAAGTGCAGTGAGGACCTGTTCCCTCATAATGACCATTTGGGGGATAGGTACAGGTATTTCTTTGAGTGTGGTAGGAGTTGATGGGAGGAGTTTGAACTGAACTTGTTAGCCAGCAGGTTTGCTATAGTTTCAGGCTGGGTGTGAGTATTGCCATTCATGATTAACTTGGCACATTGCTGAGTGATTCCCTTAGGTTACAAACATAAAAAAAAACTCATGGTTATCTTTCATCTGGGAGGCTAGCTTTGCCTCATAGTTTGCTTTGGCAGATTTGACCAGATCTCTAATTTGTTTTCTTAAACTGGTGAATGTCTTTTTGCACTGTTTTGTCTGCTCCTTCTTGGCTTTGGAGAGGATTTTTTTTCCTTTTGTTGAATAACCTCTTCAAGGGCTGCTGTTTCTGGCTCAGTTCTGAGGAGATATTCCTGGCTTCGGTGTCAACCTTTGCCTGATGATATTAAGGCTAAGTTGCTGTGTGCTCCTCTGGATAATACTCTTTTGTTTGGTGAAGTGGCTACTGGTTTATTTAAGTCTCTTCAGAACAAGGGGAAGGCTTTACAGGAGCTTAAGCATGTCTTTGTTTCTCCTGTGCCTAAATTTCAATGGAACTACACTTCTAAACCAGCCTTTGTTCTTAGGCAGTCCCGCCCTCCTTCTAAAGGTAAAATGTAGTAAACAGACTCCTCCTGCTAAAGCCACTCAGACTGCAGGGATTCTTAAGCCTTTCTTTCCTGACAAACCAGGTACTGTCTGATTATACACCCATTCCCAGCCACATTCCTCTGTCTCTTCGCCTTTCCCTCTCTCTTCCTGTTTGGCTCCAGATCACAAAGGATTTTTGGGTTTTGTCAATCATTCATCAAGGGTACTTCATGGTCTGGATTTCCCATCCTCCTTTTATGGGCATTCCTCAGCCTCCTCAGGAACAGCTTCCTTTTTTCCCCAGAGGTTCTTTGGGACCTCATGTTTCAGGGTACTATTCAAAAAGTGCCTGTGTCCCAAAGGGGGAAAGGGTTTTATTCCAGAATGTTTCTAGTGCCCAGAAAAGAAGGTACTTGGAGACCTATTCTAGACCTCTCCCATCTAAACACCTTTCTGAAGGTGCCTTCCTTTCAGATGTTTTCCCTTCAGTCCCTTTTTCCTTTCTTGCTCCCTCAAGCCATTCTGGTGTCTCTGGACCTCAAGGATGCTTATCTCCATATTCCGATCCATCCTCTTTTCAAGAGATTTTTGCATTTCTCTGTTGCTTCCTGGCATTTTGAGTTATGTGCTTTGCCCTTTGGCCTTTCTACTGCCCCAAGGGTGTTCACCAAATGTCTCACTCCTGTGATTGCCTTTTGCAGACTTCAAGGGATCCAAATATTTCCTTATTTCGATGACCTGCTGATTCAGGCATCTTCTCCAGAGGTCCTTTTGTAAAATCTTCATTTTACCATTTCTCTTCTTCAGAGCCTGGTGTTCACAGTAAACTTCAACAAGTCTTCCCTGACCCCTTCTCAAGATCATGCCTTTCTGGGTTGCAGGTTTCAAACTGTACCAGTGCCTCCTCCAAAGGCATTAATCTAATTTCTTTTTTTTCAAACTCTTCTTCCCCTGGCCTCCATTTCAGCCAGGGAGTTTCTGAGAGCTCTGGGATTCATGGCTTCCACCATTCCAATGCTTCCTCTGGCCAGGCTCCACATAAGGAAGTTCCAGTGGTTTCTGAAGTCAGTGTGGCTTCAGCATGCACATCCTCTTAACTTTCCTGTTCTTCTTCTCCTGTGTCTCAAGGTCAAACTTCTGTGGTGGATTCAGCAGTTGTCTCTGAATCCAGGGCTCCCATTTCAGCCTCCGCTACCCTCTCAGGATCTGTTCACTGACACTTCAGATGTCGGATGGGGAGCAACGTTTCCCCCCGGAAGGTTCAGGGAGTGTGGTTGCCTTGTCAGCAGAAGGAGCACATCAACATCAAAGAGTTGAGGCCTCTCCTGCTGGATCTTCAGGCCTTTCATCCTCTGTTCTCTGCAGGGCCTCTCAAGATATTCATGGACAATACCACATTCATGCAGTATATCAAAAAACAGGGGGGTACAAGATCCTACCGTCTTTGCTGGCTGGCACTTCTAGTATGGGATCTGGCTATCTAATATCATGTGACTCTTCAGGCAGTTTATATTCATTCAGATCGGAATGTTGTAGCAGACAATCTGAGCAGGTCCTTCACTCAATCCTATGAATGGATGCTTCACAGGGATGCGTTTCTGGACATTGCTACCAGTGGGGTACTCCTCAAGTAGATCTCTTTGCCACCCCATTTGAACAAACAACTTCCTCTGTTTTGTGCCAGAGTCCCAGGTCCTCTGGTCTGGAAGGTGGACACTCTCTCATTTTCTTGGAAGGGGAAGTTTCTTTATGCACTCCCTCCCCTTCCTCTCATTCCGAGAGTCCTGTTCAAGATTCAACTGGATGCTCCCAAAATCTTGTTGGTGACTCCCTTTTGGCCGCACCAGCACTGGTTCCTTCTACCTCTTTATCTTGCCAGTGGCAATCATCACAAGTTACCTCACAGGGTGGATCTCCTCACACAAGATGAGGGGTCTCTCATCCATCCCCACCTGTCAACACTTCAACTGACACTGAGGGTGATAGGGTTTTGATTCCTCATAGACACCTTTTTTCTGATGATGTGCTGCAGGTCATGCAGGAGGCCAGGAAACCTACTACTAGGAAATCCTACTTATCTAAATGGAAGAGGTTTTCTATTTGGTGTCTTCTTGTGACCTGGACCCACTTTCTGTGGATATTCCTTTGTTTTTTTCTTATATGTGTGAGTTGCTCAATGCTGGTTTGGTCTATTCTTCTATAAAGGCCCACTTATCAGCTCTTTTTGCTTGTCTGGCTTCCTTAATATTAGACCTCTCAGGAAGCCTGTTCCTCCTCCCTGGGATCTTAATTTTGTTTTGGAAAAATTGACTCAGGCTCCTTTTGAGCCTGCTGTTTCAGCTTCCTTGCAACATTGTTCTTGGAAGACATTTCTTTTGTTAGCTCTTATTTCTGCCAGATGGGTGTCTGAGTTGTAAGCCCTTATGGCTTGTCCACCTTTTTTTGATATTTCATGAGGACAGGGTGTCCTTGTATACTAATCCTTCTTTTATGCCCAAGATGGTTAATGAGTTGTCACTTAATCAGTCTATTAATTTGCCTACCTTTTTTCCCTCTCTGCAATCTGACAGTGAGAGAGTGCTACATACATTATATGTGAATAGACAGCTCAGATTTTATTTGGATAAAATTAAAGCTATCAGGAAGTCTGACCAGTTATTTGTTTCCTTTCATGCTAGGTGTTTAGGTTTGGCTGTTTCCAAGCAAACTATTTCCACTTGGATTTCAAATGTTATTTCCTTTTGTTACACTTTTCATGGTGAGAGCCTTCCTTCTTCTATTAAGGCTCATTCCACTAGAGCTGTGGCTTCTTCTGTTTCATTTTTCAAAGGTTTAGATGCTAATTCTATTCCTGAAGTTGCTACCTGGACTTTTGTGCATACTTTTACCAAACATTACCAGCTGGATGGTACCTCCAGAGCTAGAGCTGGTTTTGCTGCTGCCATTCATCATGGCTTCTTGGAGGGCTCTGCTGCTTCCTCTTCCTGGGTTTCTCCTTGAGCTTTTGCCATCTCCCATTGGTAAGGAATACTGTAGCAGTGAATGTAAGGACACAGTACAGTTGTGTAAAATATTATCATAGTGGTAGATGTCTTTGGCTTCATCACTGCGGTATTCACTCCCTCCCTCCATCCCCCTGGTCTTTTTCCCTTTCTGGCTATGCAGATTCTCCTTGGTTTTCCTTGGACTGCTGTTCCTACTGGGGCAATCTCTTCTGAGGATGGTACACCTGAACATCACCTTTATGCCCTACCTTACACAAGGAGTAAGAAAGTAATGTTCAGCGTTCCTTAAAGCAACAGAAATATTTTGTAAACTGGCTGGACAGAGGGCTTCATGGCAAGGAATCCCAATTGGTAAGGAATACTGTGGCAGTGAAGGCGAGGACATCTACCATTATGGTAAGATTTTACACAACTGTACTTTCTCTCCTTCATGGAGGCACTTTCCAATGGTCACTAGAAGAAGCTGCCATAGACATGCAAAGAAAACGGTGTTACTTTCATGAGGGATAAAGTGATAGCCAATGAACCACACTTGTAAGATGATTTCTCAGTCACAGGTGTCACCACTTATACTGGCAAAGTAGAGTGATGTTCTCACTCATAGTTCTCTTGTATGCAGTTGTACCCATGAGCTGTCAGTGGTGAGCATAGACAACCAGCTATACCTTATGAGATGGGTGTATAGAGGAAAAATAAAGCAAACCATTGACATTCATGCAATCTGGTCTAATTTGCAAACATGCCATACAAAGAGATATACATTTGTGTTGTTTTAGAACACCACCATTTTGCATGCTAAGTCCCACAGATTTTGGAAGCTACTTTGGGAATCTTGGCAGCAACAATAGGAAGTGTTGACGCACTTTCTAAATGAAGGCAGCTCTTCTGATGTAAACAATACCACACCAGTGTGTGGAAGGCTGCTTTTGTCTACCTTCTTAAGATTATGTATCATTGAATGGGACTTTACTTTACATAGGGCTACCAGTATGAATATGTGTACCTGCATGTGCAAATTATATATAGGTGTCCCATGATATAAGAACAATCAGTCCCTGTACATGCCTGCCACTACGTGTGGTGAGGGTATGGCCTATGAAATTTATACAGTGGCCTGTGGTATTGAGTACAGCATTCCTATGTCTACAAATGTTTATCCACCCCACAGAAGTATAGGTTCATAGGTTCATAGGTAGGTACTGGGCTATCTGCCCGAAGGCATATATTAGCCCAGCCACGTTGTGCAGTATTCACCACCCCTTTGGTTAGTTCCATAGGCCCTTGACAAGCAGCTAGTACCTTTGGCCCCTATCTAGTAGAGCTGTTGGTATGATCCCTGGTGTGAACTTTCTGTTACCCATCCATTCGTCAAGGTTCCTCTTGAAGAGTGATAGTGAGGGGCTCTGTCTTATGTAGATCGGGACCTTGTTCCATAGCAAGGGAATTCTTTACGAAGGGAATCTATCCCTCCAGCATGTTCTATTCATTGTTATGCTGAGGTCTATATCCCTAGAGAGTGTAGCTCGAGTGGATTTGGTTTTGCTAAGATGGAGCATGTTCAACAGTTCTGGGTTGGACATGGCCCTGTATGTTAGACAGAGATCGCCTCTGAGAAGGTGGTATGCAACAGAGAAAAGCCTTTTTTTTTTTTCAATCGTGCTGCATAGGGCAACTGTTTGAGGCCAGTAATCCTCTTAGTGAGGTACCTCTGTGGTCTCTCCAGCTGCTGGAGATGCCAAGCCAGGTACATTCCAATTGGTGCATTGTACTCAATAATGGGTCTGATGAGGGAAGAGTAGAGAGGCACCACTATATCCTTAGATCTTGATGCAAACCCTTTCATGATCAGATGGGTCACATAGAAGGATTTTCTAGCCACCTTGGCAGCATGGTTATCAAAGGAAAGCTGACTATCTACTTGTATCTCTAGATCCCTTATTACTACTTCAGATTTCAGGGAAGTCTCTGTGTTCACCAGTGGCAGTGGTGAACACTGAGCAGCCTGCCTGTCCCTGTAGGAGTGGTTACTGCCTAGAAACTGTAGTTTTATTGGCCATTTTGGGTTACTTCCAATCTCCTTGATCTCTCTCTCTTAAAACCCTGCAACTCTCTTTTTGCACGGTCTTGCGCATAGAGCAGCGTCGAGCAGCGCCAGTTAGCTGGGGTAATCTGTGTCCAAAGATACCTCATCAAGTAGGAATTAGGAATGACTACCTGTCCTATACATACCGACAGTTGTTGCAGAGGTTAAGGCGGTGAGCTGTGGTTCCTGTGGTACAAGATTGGAATCCCTCAGCCCTTATTTGCCTATTGTGTGACCTTGAACAAGTCACTTAACCAGACTTTGCTCCAATGACCCCTGAAAAGGGACTGTGTGTCCAGTGGGCCTACTTGGTTAACAAATAGGATTAAATAGGATTAATTAAGTAATTGGTTAATTAATTAATGTCCCAACAAAATGTATGAGCATTGCAGGTAGTCAGTATGTGCCATTTTGTGGCAAATATACCTACTGTATGCATTCCTATCACACAGTTTTGTTCTCTGTATCTCTCTTTCTCTGCACATGGTCAGCCCTTGATATACATTACAGATCTGGTTTAGGACTTCTTCTCCTTACAAAACTAGCACCACAGTCCAGTCTTGGTACAATAAGAGATTCTCATGCTGTAACAAATGAGGTCTCACAACAAGGTATTCACAGAAGGAATGAGTTGTCTGTGCCCATTTACTTGACCACCCATCACAAGCATAGCCAGTTATAATTTGTAAGTCTGAATCTTGCTTAATTGCTTCTCTGAGATTATCCATCCTGTGGGGGAGGTGGCTTGTCTGCTAGGCACTATGGCCTGCACATATCCACTTGCATCTTCTTCACTATCTCACCAGATTGTGTCAGTCACTGGATTTCTGTACAAAGTACCTGTCACTAACATTTTTTCCATGGAAAACTGCTTTTACATTAAATTGCAGGAGCCTCATTAACAATAGTTCCATCTTGGAGGAAGCTTGTCCAAGTCATATGGGTTTATCAGCAGTAAGAGCGAGTTATGGTCCATTTGTAGTTGAAGACAGTCTAGGCTCAACAGGTAACATGACAAGCATTCATATGCCCATATGCCTACTACACTATACGTTTTGTTTCAGAGAATATTTCCTCTCTGTCTCTGTATACCTTGTCCTAGAAAATAAATGAACAGGCTTCATTTTGCCATGAATATGTTGCCATAAAACTGCTCCAGTGTCATAGCTGTTAACAATGGCACTAAATGATGCCTCTTTACTGGCATACACACCAATCCAAAGTCCAAAATACCAGAGTTCAGTCTTACTAAAACAATAGTTTCCTTAAGTTTCCTTATTGCATATGATCCCTGAGTCTTCTACGATGTAAAGTGCAGACTTTAGCCAATTATTCTTAATATTTAACAGGTCCAAAGATCAATATGTCATTTGTAAAGACCATTGTATTCTCATGCTCTTTGAGGAGTACACTTATTTCACGCTGAAAGCCTGCAGGTATTGAAGTAATTCCAAAAGGTAAGTGACAAAACATAATCCTCCAAACTAGAGTAATGAAAGGTCTCAGTTTTCTGCTGTTTGAATCAAACATTTGTCAAAACCCACTAGATGCATCTAACATAGATAAATTCCTTGCCCCATTTAGCTTTGTTGCTTCATCTTCTAAAGTAAGCAAGATAAACATCTTCTAGATTTAATCATTCAGTCGAGAAGGGCAAGTTAACACATATTGCCACATTTTCATGTTGCTTTATTACTGCACCATAGGAGCACACCAATGTGTAAGGTCTGCAACCTTTCCCATTACCCCCTAGAGACTGCATTCATTGTCCTGCAGCCTCTACCTTAAGGAGCAAGGGGGATTGTACCCTTTGTGGCATAGCGAGGGCATAAGTGATTGCGCCTGGTTTCAGGTGAATTAGCGTTAGCTCACATTTAAGTGTTATGTTTTTCAGTTCTAATAATTAAACCCATTTGACGTGTAATGACAGTACTCAGCATATATTCACAAAAGAACCCAACACATAGATCCAAAACTCATATTTGCACCCTTTCCTCTTATCATGGCATCTGATATTCCTACCTGAGCCGTTTATTTCTACTTCTACACTGAAAATCTTCAGATATTTTCAGAAGCTTCTAGGTATACCATGTGACTTTACAGTTATCTACCCCACTATCTATCTTACCTTATTGGACTGCCATGAATTTGAAGACTGACATGCCATTCATCATTGGGATCTGACTGAAACAGAAAAGAACATTTCCTTTACATTTTCCCTCTAACCTCTGTTACTAACTCCCCGACCACCTTGGGCTGACACACAGCAGAAAATATCCCATTTTATTATATTTTCAGCACCTTTGACTTCACATCAAATGCAGCTCTGATTTTATATGCATACAGTTGCATCTAATAAACTTCAATTACTTGCATTCCTTTTTTTCTGGCTTCCCCCATACTTCTTCCACTGTTTGTTGCACTGTTTTTTCCTTTTGCTCAGTTTCACTCTTATCTCTTGTCTCTCTATATTAGGACTTTGCTTTTAATTCATTCAGACTGACAATCTGTATAACTTTTTCTATTTGGCTACAACTGTAGCTTTTGTGAAACTTCACACTCTGGAATGCCTATCGCAATCCTGTCTCTTATTTATTCATAATCTTTAGTGATACTAAGATCACAGACTTCTGCCACTTCGTTCAAATGTCTCACAAATGCTTCTATACAATCAACCCCTGTCTGGGCATATGTATGGAAACATGTTCTTTCATGTATTACATTTCTTTCAGGTAGAAAAATGTTTAGCTTTACTATCAGTCTCAGAAATTAAGGTGTGCCCCACAGCCCTCATGAAAGCATTAAAATAGGTTTAGTGTCTCCATCCACAGCTAAATATAAATAAGAAGTTTTCATGAAGAATGTCATGGTTTTCCTTGTCCAGCTTTACTGCTGTTCCATAGCACATAAACCTTTTCTTCCACATTGACCATGCTGACATCTAAATAAAACAAAAAGGATAACAACCATAGCTGAAAATATGTAATAAATATCAAACAAAAAAAACTCAGCAATAGGACTATAAAAGCCTTTAATAATTATTAATCTTAAAATGTAGCAAAGAGACTTCATCAGAACAATTGTATACATAAAATACCTGCCATAAATACATGTCATGTGATTTATATACAACTGGGGGTGTATTTATGACGTGTATATTGCCTGTGGCAATGCCACTCCTCTTATATCCTGCTGTTTCTCTGCACTACCTGTTAACACTGGCTGTCTGTTTTGTTACATGGCTCTACATTTGTTACGCTAGTGCTAGCCCTTGTCTGTTAATCCATAATTAGATTTCAGCTGCTCTGGTTTCAGCACTGCTGCTGTGAACTACACATCTGAGTGAATCAAAGATAATGTGTTTCAGGTATTATTAACTGATTGATGTGGGGTGGGGAGCATCTACTTTTGAAGATACTGTCAATAAATTCATGATTGTGTTTCTGCAGTTTGGTCACAGCCTGCACTTATGTAGTATGTTATGTATTACTGACATCTATTTACCTTCCTGTCTTCACTGAGCCCATTTTATATGATAAGATTAACAAAAATGGTAATTTCCTAACTGAGGGGTGTATTTATCTTACTGAGTCCTAAATATTGGGTGCTTTCTGAATGTCTAACACGTCTCTAAAATGCAAACTGTTTTATGTTAGATACACCATAGATTTTACACTGACACGGTATATGTGGTTTACTATTGAAATGTCGAACGGCACTACATCGACTGTACTATAGTCGAACACGGAAGTTCAAAAATAGTAATGTCGACGTCAAAAAGACAATCTAGGACTGTGTTTTAACATGGGTCGAGGTAGGGGAGATGTTTGTAGTTCTGAATAATACTGAACACCTACCTCGACCCATGTTAAAACCATTCCTAGATTGTTTTTTTGACGTCGACATTACTATTTTCGAACTTCCGTGTTCAACTATAGTACAGTCGACGTAGTGCCGTTCGACATTTTAATAGTAAACTGTATATGTTTAGAAATGGTACAATAAGGTAAATGTCCAGGCATCTCCAGGTATTTAACACACTTTCCATTCACAGGTGTACTCAGTCTTTTACAGTATCCATGGACAGAGCCATCCTACAATAAATATTCAACCGAACAATCAAACTTACTTTGCACGGTATTATATTCTGTGAATGTTGAGAAGCGTTGTGTTAAATTTCAGAAACAGGACAGACATTTTAATGCTCATGTTTTGTTACACTAAAATAAGAATTGCATGAAGTATACATTTGTATAAGTCAATTCAGATACACTCTACTATGCAACATAAAGGCATTTTATAAATTTAAATGACAGTACTTGCCTGATGAAAGCATTTTGCACTGATGAAGATTTTTTGTTTGCATTAGCACAAACGGCAAATTTCAGGATATCAAATTAAAAAATATAATATGAAAAAAATGTATGCTGGAATATAGTAAGAATATCTCTCATCTGAGCTGATGTAACTGATTAATTTGTGTTGTGGAATTTAATGATTTTATGACATAATCCTAATCAAAATGAATAATATTATAACCATAGTGAAACTCATCATGAAGTGTGCTGTGTTAATTTATTTGTCCTTCTCCAAGGATAGAAACAATAACACTTTTTGTTTCAGCTCCCTGGATCATTAGCTAACAGCAATGTGTGTGTGTGTGTGTGTGTGTGTGTGTGTGTGTGTGTGTGTGTGTGTGTGTGTGTGTGTGTGTGTGTGTGTGTGTGTGTGTGTGTGTGTGTGTGTGTGTGTGTGTGTGTGTGTGTGTGTGTGTGTGTGTGTGTGTGTAACTGTGAGCATTGAGATGCGCCTGGAAAAATAATCTGTGAAAGAAAAAACAATTTATTCACTGACTGTGGTTTCAGCATACTTCCTGCATGTCCATGTAAGTGACATAATAGAATGTGTCAGCCTCTCTAGTAAATATAACTTTGCACCAAACCATGAATTATGATTCCAACTGTTATCTTACACAGATGGTATAAAACAGCATCGATATACATAAAAGACATTGCACACTGTTCATATAAATTATGGATACATGTGATGGGTAAATACATAAGCTTAAAAATAACATATTATAGCTTTAAAGTATAAACAAAATTGAACTGTCTAAATATTATCTGATTACAATAGGTGTCTGAGTTTAAATTAATGATTTTCTTTGCTTGACTTCACCTCATATCCACTAAGGAATATCATTTGATCCAGTAAGAGCACTTTGATACTTAGTGCATGCAAATATATGGGCATCATGAAAATCACTAAAGACGTGATTGTCCTGTTATGTTGATAGGCATGCTAAGAAACAAATAAAACTCTTAGTATCTGGAAATATCTGAATGCTAATCATTAACATGATCAGCAATTATCCTTAACTTTTCATACCTTAATAGCTCTTAAAATAACATTCTTTTTATAAAAGAAAAATGTACAGTGATGAAAATACTGACCTTGCAGCCTGGATGAAAGTGCTGTTTTACCTTAAATATGACTGGTGCTAGGGCCCAAGATGATGCAGATGCTCACATGTACCAGTCCCAGACTGCAGTGCATTCACAGTTCACAGCCCTGTCAGCCCTAATGAGAGATGACAGAAAAACCTCTACAGGAACAAGTTGGGATATAGTATCAGGCAAGGTTGACTGAGCTATGAACTTTAGCCAAACAGAGAGCAAATTATCATCAACAAAAATAGCAGGCAGTTCAGATCACTTATGTGTGAGATACCAAACGCACCTAGTGTGTCAGGATGCATTAGGACTTCATTGTACAATAAAATCACACCCAGGCTGTGCAGACTTAATTGGGTGTCTAGAAACTTCTTTCCTTCAGATCTCTTACACATTAAATGTGTGTGCCTGAATGCTACCTAAGGGAGCTTGTAGCAAAAGCTTTTTGTTTTTTTTTCATTTTAAGATGGTAATTTTTGAGAGACAAATGGCACAGCATGATGAGACTTCTGCAAGAAGTAAAAGATTAAATATTTAAATGTGCATTGTACCTGCTCTGTAATGTACAGGGATAAATCTCTGACTGCGGCCCTGCTGATCCAGGTTCAACTAGCAGCCTTAGCACTGTGAGAGCTGACAAGAGCAGAGAGTGGAATGGCAATGTAGAGCCTATTCACCTCTCTCTCCTCTCTCTCTGGAGGAAGAGAGTGCAGGGTGCAAGATCGAAAGTGCAGCCTCCATGTTAAAATCTCAAGTGGAGATCTGGGATTATGACAGACTCTTCACCTTCAAGATTGCAGGGCAAGTAAAGGGACACCTCTCATTGAAGAGTAACACACACCCCTCGAGTATGTGCATCATACATTATCCATTGGAATGACATGGACATATGCAATAGGAGCCAGAAGTGCTTAAGCACAAATTCCTGATTTCACACATGATAGGGAGCACTGCTCCCAGTTAGCTTAACCTTCACATCAATGGAAATAAATGGACTGCTATGATGACATCTCTGGGCCACAAATGGGTCTGTTGAATGTCTGGGCACATGTTACACAGACCAAGAAGGAATGAAGCAAAATAAAAAAATGCACATAGTACATCTTGTATAACAGAAACCTCAGACATATTACTTTAAAAAATAATTCCCAGTCCAGTCATTTCAACTTCCTCCACAAATGAACTGCATATCTCTCCCTTTATTGAATGTTATCTTAACTACCAGTCTACCACAGAAAAGGAATTGAAACAGACTGAAGGGAAAAGTGCAAAAATGAAAGACCAGCTTCAATAAAGAATACAGATAAAATTTAGGTGTATTGAGCTTTGTTCATTATAAGGACATTACCATTATCTCTGTGGCAAGAGAACCTTCCTCAGTGAAAACTTTAAATTATCTTTGGTTTAGCAATTAAAGCCTATAAGATCTGTTGAAAATGATGATTACAATAACTTTTGCATAGAAGCTTATGTCCCCATTTACCACAAATATAATGGCAAGTTTAGAAATGCACTGGTGCAACTGGTGCAACTTAATAGTAAACAAACATTACAATGAAAGGAAACATCATAGCACTAAGGAATATAACAAGCCATCAGTGTGTTATAATCAACCTGAAAGGGCTTAACAACAAAAAAGCTCAGGAATAAGATCAACTAATACAGAGCTAAATAAAAGCAGCTCCAAAGATATTTGAAGATAAATACAGGCAAAGGCACCCAGATATGGAAAATTCCACAATACAAAAATAAGAGCACAAACAGAGAACATGGGACAGTAGATTAGTAATGAAAAAAGTTAAACAAATAGAAACGTAAGCAATGAAATACCTGATTTTGTGTAGAAAGTCTAGCACAGGTTATGTCACAGCATAATGGAACAATGAGTCCCCAAATTAAGGAGAAAGAAATGGAGCAGAAGACATCTGAAGAAGAAATATGCACATAAGAAAGAAAAAAGATTTAATATGGTACGATATTTATGCAAAGGAGAGGACAAAGCATAGCAATACAAAAAAGCAGCACCAAAGTATTTGAAGAGAAATACAGGCAAAGGCACCTATATATGCAAAAATTCTCATTATATAAAAAAAATAAGAAAACAAAGAGGGAAAGTAGAACAGAGGATTTGTAACAGAGAAGTTAAAGAAATAGAAACTAAAGTTACAGATTATCTGCAAAATGAAGGATTTGGTGTAGAAAGTCCAACTCAGGTAATGTCACAGCATGCTGGAACAATGAGTCCCCAAATTAAGGAGAAAAGTGGAACCAGAAATATCTGATCACTAGCCATCTGATAACATTCTGAAGCATTCAGTAGGAAACCAGTACAAAAGTTAAGTTGGAGAGGGAAAGAACAGAAAAAGTAGCAACTCTGAGCATGCAATGCTGGGGATTGATGGGCCCATGAGTTCTCATATAAAGGAGCAATTGATGATGCAGGGTGCAGCTGAAGAGGATATGTCGCAGGAAGATGTTCTGGAACTTTCTGTAGAATGTCCACAGGAAACAGAGAGCAAAAAACTGTGCCGTCAGTTTAGAATAAAATGATCTAAAGGAAGAGTTGCTTGATTTAATAGAGCTGGAAAGACATATTAAGATTAATGAATGAAATAGATTACAAAAATTAATAAGACCCAAAAATGTTTGAAGCCTGATAAAACAGATGAACACAGTAATCAAGACTATTAACAGAAATAGTCATCATGTGATATTACAGAAGTAAATAGGATATAGTAATGTGCAGCTAAATTAATAACAAATAAAGTTTTACAACAAAAATACAGAGCAATAAGTGGAAGGAAGGGAAGAAATAAAACTGCCATTATGAACTGAATTAAATTTATAAATCAAGACAAGAAATGCTAATGTACAAAAGAAAACAGACCCTACCCAGTCACCAGTCACCTGCAACTTGTTACAGCCTGCCTTAGAACAATGTATGTTTACTTTTTCTCACTGCAGAACTATTTTTGCAAATTAATCTACTTCTAGCCTGCTCTATGTCTTCCTGATACTTGCATCACTGGAACGAAGCTGCCCCCCCAACAACCTCCCAGTATATTCCACTTTCTCTGTGTTGAGCTTGCCTTCTCGGCACTCCTTAAACATTGGCAGCTCAGACCTTCATTCTGTAACATCCAGCCGAAATATTTGTAGGTTAGCTCTGCCCCTAAATGCTCCCAAACACCACACTTCAGACTCAGAAGGTCTCCGTCTGGTGAACACTGCATGTAGTGCATACTATCCTACTGACACAGAAAAACAAAGCCATTACTTACTGATTGATTATTTTTCTACTGACAAGGCTTGAGACTTGGCTCTCCCACACCGTTCGCCCTACGGGCTCACTCTGCTCCCCTACCCTGCCCCCAATTCACACCCACCCCTACTACTTCCACACTTATAATAACCAGACTCCTCCCCCTATTCTCAACACCAACCACAACGCACCCCACCCCTCCATACCACTCCTATATTCCTCCACTATCATTCACCCTATCCTACCTCTAATACCTCCACACTACTTAATACAAACACACACATCTCTATTTCTACTGATCACAGGCTACCTCATTTTCCTCACTAACATTACCTTACTCTACATAACAACCTCACCTCTCATTACAACCATCCATATCTCTCACATTCACACACAACTCAAACTAATACGCCTCCATACTCTACACTCCACTCCACCCAGACATTACTCCTACTCCTCCTCATCACTTTATTACACCTAACCACCCTTCCTTCCTTTATTCTCTCACCAGATTCACCCACCATCCCCATAACTTCCTTCACAAAGACCACAAGCTACTCAAACATATCCCCTCACTTTTTTCAAACATCTACTATCCTCCATTTTAAAATAAAACCTTTTTCCTGCTCATCTAAATGCAGCTTCCCTAGCTGCCATAATAACAACCCCCTCTACTACACCTGCCCCAAACAAACCTCTAAGCAAAAACACCCAAAATACATGTTCCATCCCTCGACCTTATCTTTATCTGGCAATATTCACCCAAACCCTGGCCTCCACCAAACCTCAAACAATAACCCCACACCTCCTAATCATGCCAACCCCCACAAATCTCTCTACTTAGTAACAATAAATATCCAAAGCCTCCGAAACAAAATTCCCAACTTCCATTCATGGCTCTTCCACAACCAACCTGACATCATCACCTTAACTGAGACCTGGCTTAAACCCTATATTAAAGATTCTGAAATTCTACCCCCCCCCCCTCAGTTATCAAATACTCAGAGCTGATAGACCCAACAGAAAAGGTGGCGGAGTTGCAATAATGTTTGCAAATTCCCTCACTATAACACCATACTCCAGCAACATTCCCAAGTTCTCCAATGCTGAAATAATAATTACCTTTCTAAAAATAAACAACAATAAAAACCTCTGCCTCATCACTCTATACATCCCTCCCAGGAGACAATATCTCAGTCCTTGAAGAAATACTCTCCTGGGTTTCCTCCAACATAAACAATGAGACAATCATCCTTGGAGACATAAACACCAACTGGACAAGCATAAATTCAGAGCCCACCATCCACAACTTAAACTTATTCAAATTTACCCAGCTAATAAACTCCCCAACCAGACCAACCAAAGACTTTACATCTGGGTCCATTCTGGACTGGATACTTGTCACCCACCCCAAACAAAATATCATAAATAGGCACCCTACCAGACAGCCTAAGCGACCATCTCCCTGCATATATCTGCTGGTCCTCAAGCTCCTTACAACTCCTACACCCCTTTAAGGAATCTTGCAACCTAACAACCTTCGACCCTCTATTCTTCTCTGAAACCTTCCAACTCATAAAGTGGAACATCCTAAAAACACTCCCACTAGACAATGCCATCTATTACTTCAACACTACCTTCATCAACACACTTAACCAACAAGCACCAATTCAAATAAAGAGAATAAAGAGCAACCCTGCCCCTTGGCTAACCAAACCCACTAAGGATCTCATACACCTTAAAGACAAAACCCTGAAGTCCTACAGAAGAAACAAAAATCAAGACTCCCTCTCAATCTTTAGAAAACTCCGCAACCAAGTAAAGAAACTAGTCCACAAGGATAAACAAACATACTACACAAAACGTTAATCCAACCACAATCTAACCCCCCAAAAATGTTGGAATTCCATTTCCTCCCCTCCTTAACCCTGGTACCAAGGAAAATCCATGCCTACACCCAGACAAATCTCCCTTAGAAATAGTATCCTTTTTTAACTCCTTCTTCATAAACTGCATAGCTGATATCACCACCTCCTTTCCTAACACTAGCAATACTAATAGCACTCCTTCCCCCAACTCATCCTCCCCCCTCGTCCCAACACTCCCCTCCCCTCCCACCAACCTTACACTACAACCCATCTCCACCACAACTGTAAAAAGATTACTCCTAAAGCTTAAACCTTGCTTTAATGCTCCTGACTATCCTCCTCCCATCTTCCTAAAGATAGCCGCCAATGCCATCGCTTACCCTATCAGCATCCTGATTAATAGATCCATACAGGAATATTGTGTACCCAATCTGTGGAAAAAAGCTTATATTCTCCCTCTACACGAGGGTGGAAAAAAATCATGATATAACCAACTTCCGCCCTATTGCCATCCTCTCCCCAATCTCCAAGTTAGTAGAAAAATGCATCCACTCCCAACTCATGCCCCATTTTTCACATAACAGACTCCTGTCTCCATCCCAACATGGCTTTCAACCATGCCATAGCACCACCACTGCCCTTATATCATTCCTTGATGCAGTAAACAAGGCCCGTGACTCAAGAAAAACTGTCGCAACCATACCCCGAGACCTCTCAAAGGCCTTCGATACTGTTTTCCACCCCTTACTACTATCACAACACTCTCACTTCCATCTCTCTCCCACCACAATAAACTGGTTCTCTAGCTACCTTTCTGACAGGCAACAAGCAGTCAAATGGCAAAATTCCTAATCACCCTATCTCAACACCCCTACCAGAGTCCCTCAAGGCTCAATACGTGAACCTTTATTATTCAACATCTTTATCGATCACTTCCGTACCTCTGTTCCCAACACTGACATAATTCAATATGCAGATGACTCTACAGTCATCTGCTCATTTGACTCTATCCCAGACCTGGTAGCCATAACACAATCTGCCTTTTCCACTTCCAAAGATTGGATGAAAACTAGCCATCTAACCCTAAACCCTAACAAAACAAAAATCATGATATTCACCCCATCAAAATCTACCCCAACACCTAAAGAAACTTTCAAAATATTTAGCCAAAACCATTCCCAAATTGAAATTGTCCCCCACTCAAAACTCCTTGGAGTGGTTATAGACAACCAACTAAAATTTGATAATCACATACAACAAAGTATCAAAAAAAAACACATCAAAAACTGGGATTGCTCTACAGGAATAATCAATACCTAACCCACTTCTCTAGAAAAACAATAGCATCCACCTACCTCCTCCCCTCCCTCATGTATGGTTCACCAATACTAATCAGCCTCCAATCCTCCCTAACAGCCAAACTAGAAACCTGCTACAACTAGATATCCAAATTCACATCTAACACAAAACACTCCTTCCACCACTGTAATTCTCTACAGTATTTAAATTGGCTTGAACTTCCAAACTACCTAGACAATCTACAACTTACCACCACCCACAAACTTATCTTTAAACCCTCTGACTGCCCATCCCTTAGTTCCATCTCTACCTCCTACATTCCCAACAAGCCCCTTAGATCCAAGAACACAAAACTCCTCCAGGTGTACAAGCCAAAGCACTCACCTGGACAGCTTATCATCTCTTTCTCCCTTGCCAAAAAGTGGAATGCCCTCCCACCATCCCTCAGAACTACCCACAGCCATGCCACCCTTAAGTCTTCTCTACACTCTTATCTCTCCTCTACCTGGAAATCCTCCTGCTCTCAATCCTCTGCTAACTACCCCTATGAAAATTCGCCACTTAATGACTATACATTCAATGGCAATGCCTACCATTAGCTAATATGTTATCTTTGAATCATAGTGTGTATAAAGACTAGATATATTTTATTCTTTCTGTAATGATAACATTGTGCAAAAAGTTTTTTACTGCGAATTGTATAACTCTTCGAATCCTGTTTGTTTACAGTCTACAAATGTTTTAGTTTCTGTACATATTACACTCTGTGCATAACTCTTTACTATGAATGGCATTAACTCTTCTAGTCACTACAACATTTCTGTTAGTGTACAGTCTTTCTATTTACTGTGGAGCTTTTCTCCTCGGGCATCCACTAAAAATGTGTTCTTTATGGCCCAGTGGACTATCCTGGTTAACAAATGGCAAATAAATAAATAAAATGTTAGCAGAGGGAACAGATCAACAAAAATACTAAGAAAGGCACACGTGATAAAAGTAATGCACAGTGTCAGTACAAACCAAGAGTTATCATACGCTATTACAAATAATAAAGTAAAGAAGTCAGCACAGGCAGGAAAACTTAGAAGATATGCAGATAAATATGAAGGAAATTTGCAATGTAAGCAATTCATTGATGACCCAAAAAGTTTTATAAAGAACTGGGAAACAAAGCAAAAGGAACAGGAACACCTCCAAAAAAAAGAAGAAATAGAAAGATTTTGGAGAAATATTTATGAATAACCCCCAAACATAACAAAGATATTGAATGGACAGAAAAATTAAAACAAGCAGTAAGGAGCTCAAATGTCCAGGATATGAAATGGGATGAAGTAATGGCCAGAGAAATTAAAACAAAATTAAGAAAAGCTCCTAAATGGAAAACTCCAGGTCCAAATGTAGTACCTAACATATGGCTAAAAATATTATCATCTTTACACAATGATTTAGCCCTGAGTAAGAGCTACTTAATGAGCATCCCATACAGACACCAACCTGGTTATCAACAGGAAAAACAATACTTCTTCTTAAGAGTGTACCTGTAAAACATCCTAAAAACTATAAACCAATAACTTGCCTTCAGATGATGTACAAACTATATACTGGAATTGATGCGGAAAAGTTTATAGTCATTTAGAAGAAAACTCAATCATGGCAGTAGAATGAATGGGTTGTGAAGATTGGGTGAAGACAGGTGAAGGCTGCCAGCCTAGCCAGATAAAATTTTGGAGATAATTCTATCATCTGTAAATATTAATGTAAACCACAGGCTTATTGTCTTAAATGGTAAAAATAGTGTTACATGTGGAACTGAAAAAAAAATGTAACAACAGTGCACTCTACTGACCAAGTAAAGCATGTTGTGACCCTTTGATGTTAGGCCTCAGAGCCAGTGAGTCTAGAGTGGGGCATCCTGCCTATTGTTTTAAGGCCAGAGTTAATGGCCAGAATTTGCATGCATAAATGTCCTTTATTCACTGGTTTCTGCCCAGAGGTGAAGAATGTAAATGTAGTTTCTGTTAGCCTGGGAACCCAGGGAAGTGTGAAGAATGATGTAATGTAACCCAGTAGAGTGTGAAGAATTATGTAATGTGACCCAGGAATGTGATTTTAAAAACAGAGAGAATCAGAGAGCATTAATCATTTTTGTCTTGACCATCTAACTCGCCAGCACTGTCTTGCTCTATATGTAAGTTTATCTTAGACTTGTGTTTTCTCTTAGAAGTAGCTAGAAACTAGAAAGATTAGACTAAGTGTTTTTCTGTGATGTCAGAACTGTACTACTGAATTATTTTAAGTATTTCTCTGTGATCTCTGAACTCTTGATTAGCACTGTGTAGTAAAAAGTATTGTCTTGTGTTTTGACTATTTGTTATTAAATATTTTTAAACCCTTTCAACTGTGGCTGTTTTTGTAGAGATAATTTAAGCTCTTTAGAGTACTTGCATGCCTTTGGTAAATTGTACAAAGCCACTTCAATAGCTTTAGCCCTGGGCTATACTACCAATTGGATAATAATATTGCACAGTAATAATTGGACACCCTTTTAAGGGTGTTTGAGTAGCTGATAAATATTAGTGGGTGGTAGCAGCTGGTACTACCGTATAGTCTGGGAAAAAGGGGCACAGCAGGAGAACCTGTGCCAGCCTTCTCCAGGAGTGTCTGTGTGGTTGTATAAACTCTTCTCAAAGTGTGTGTGTGTGTGTGTGTGTGTGTGTGTGTGTGTGTGTGTGTGTGTGTGTGTGTGTGTGTGTGGCAGCTACTTGGGCAGGGATACAAAGCACTGGTTGGACAGAGAGGGTGCTGGAGGTTTTAGTTTGCCCACTAGGCTGAAATCTGGACCCTATAGCTGTGCCAGTGGGGAGTCTTATTGGGGACCTGGAGAGCAAGGGAGCGACCAGCCCCGGACTGACTGTGATCTCTGTGTGCTGTTAAGGGAAATTGCACTTTACTGTGTGTATTTGTTATCCTTTCCTCCTATATAAGATGCCCCCCCACTGTTGTTACTGGTGAGGATTCAGGCTCCTTGATTGGTGGGCCAGGGCACTTGCGTCACACGGGTAACAAAAGAAAGTCATATAGAAATGAGGATACTTTGTTGTTAAATAAAGCCATAATGGAGAATTATAAAAAAGGAGAAGTATTTAAGTATGGCATGGGCAGATTATAAAAAATAATTTGACAGAATTCCACATTCATACATAAAGGAGTGCCTACAGATGTATGAGAAACATCCTGCATTGATCAATTACATTGCAGTGACCATGAAACAGTTGCAAACAACTTTCCAATTAAGTTATGACAAAGGGCAAATTATTATCCCAGAGATAATAATACAAGGGGGCATTCCAGGGTGGTTCTTTGTCACCACTGTTGTTTTGTCTTGCCCTTTACCCATTAAGCTGTTTACTTAACAGATTAGGTCTTAGCTACAATTTGGCTGTCAGAAAATAAAGTTGTTTAAAGATTTCTCATCTACTTTTTGTGGATGACTTAAAACTGTATAGTTCAACAGATGAGGACTTGAAAGCATAACTGCAAGTGGTTAAAACTTTCTGAGATGATATAAGAATGACATTTTGGCAGTCATAAATGTACAAAACAAAGTTTAAAGCAGTGAAGTTGCAGTATCAATCTGGGACAGGAACATGTTATAAAGAAACTTGAGCAGGAAGGAGTGTATAAATATTTGGGGATCAATGAAGGATTGGCAGTAAAACATAAACAAATGTAACTAAAACTCTGTAAAATTAGTTCAGAAGATTAAAACTAATATTGAAAATGGGTTTGACATCCAGAAATAAAGTCCAAGCTATAAACCAATTTTCTATTCCAGTTTTAACTTATGGTTTTGGTGTGCTTGATTGGTCCCAGAAGGTATTGGATCAGCTGGACAAAAAGACAAGAAAAATGATATATAAAAATCAGTGTATACTAAGAATATATATTCCTTGCTCTGAAGGAGACATGGGACTCCTCAAAACTGGTTACATGCTTAGAGCTGCAATCATGGGAATGCATACATGTCTGCTGACCTCATCAGATCGAAACATTGTGAAAGTTTTAAAACATGATGAGAGGAAGTCTAAGGCGATCTCTCAGCTTAAATTAGCAGATGCATTCAGGTAACAAGCAGGAATGGAACTCAAACCAGAAGTAGATAAAAACGCGTCTATATCAGATGATCGAATGTTTAGTTTAGCAAATAACTAAATGTCAATCACTAATAATCGCACATACAAAACATCGAATGGCAGATTCCACTCAGGGAAAAAATGCCATTGCTCAACGGAAAAAAAAAAACACAAATGAAGTGGGGGGGCTTCACCCCCCACACCCCCCTAACTAAATATACCAACTCCGAGATCACTCCACATTGAAGAAAGGGTAAACTCCGCACAGCAGCCAAATGACTTATTTCCTGAGTGGAAACTGCTGTTCACGGTTTTATGTGTTCAATTATTAGTGATCGACGTTTAGTTATTCGATGAACTAACCATTCGATCAACTAATATAGACCGGATAAAATTCAAGCAGTAACTGAATGTGCAAAAAAAAAGAAAGAATATAAGGAGAAGGATCAGATAAGAACGAAAGAAATGTGGAAAAGCCATAAAGATAGTGGCAAGTATGGAGATCTCCTGGAAAAACCTCATATTGATCATGATTTGTTGCAGGAATGGTTAAGAATAGGTAAGCTGAAACCAAAGGATGAATGGTTAACAATGGCAGCCCAGGATAGTGAACTAATTACACATTGGTTTATAAAGTCTTTGAACATGGGAGAAACAGACAAATGTAGGTACTATAAAAAGGAATTGGAAACAGTTGCACACCTTGTTGCTGGGTGTAATGCACTCATGGCAGAGGGCATGCACACAGAAAGACACAATAAGGTGGCAAAATATTTGATTTGGGATTATGCAAACACCACAATATAGAAGTAGCTGAGAAGCACTGAAAACATAAACCACAAAATATTATAGAAAAATAAATTATCAAGATTTGCAGGTAGAAACAAGAGCAATGGGGAAGAAAGACAGTTTCAATAGTAGCAGGAACAATGTGTCCAATAAAAAAAAAGAATCTACAGTTGTATTTAGATATGAACTGCAGAAGGAATCATTTCTGGGCATGTTGCGGGTACTGCAAAAGGCACTTTTGGCTAACATCAAAGACTGGAATAATACTAATTTCTTGTACTTTAATTACACCCTAACTTAGGAATGGGGTCCATTCCCATCATGGTATTAGAAACCCAAAAGATATGGAGATGTTAAACCACAAGACCTTCTTTAATTATGCAGAGAAACTAAAAAATAATGCCAAGCATTGCACCAAGCTTATCGCTAATGGCATCAACCACTAAAATCCTAATGATATAGCTAACATTCTTGCAGATAGATTCAGATCTAACCTCTCTCTGTCACTTCCAAACTTTGGAGAACAAGGTCTATACTCTCTCCAACAGTGCTAAACTCTTAACATATACTAAAAGCACTCTCCAATACAAAATGAAAAGCTGTTTGGGTCCAGATAGCATACTGGGCTGTTCCCTGGTCAGTACAAAACACACCCTATCAGCAGTTTTTCTTAAACTGTGCTTTCACATCCTGTCCATGGCTATGTACAAGAAGTCCAGAGAACAGCTGTAGTAGTTACCTCCTATAAGAAAGGCCCCCAGATGGACCCTGGAAAGTATAGTCCTACTAGCCTCATCAGAATAATTTAGAAGGTGATTGAATGTCCCATCATGGAACTCATAAACAAGGACACACTTTGTGTTTATTTTATTTTTTTCATTGGGCAACAGCATTGTTTCCCTGTTTGGAAACTGCCATTCGATGTTTTGTGTATGCGATTATTAGTGATTGACGTTTAACTACTTCTGGTTTGAGTTCCATTCCTGCTTGCCACCTGAATGCTTCTGCTAATTTAAGCAGAGAGATCATCTTAGACTTCATCTCATCATGTTTTAATCCCTAGACCTAAATCAATTTAATTTTGTAAAACATAAAGCATGCCTATTAAACCTAGTTGACTTCTTTGGAAGGATCATCAAAGTACTAAATGAGGTGAACTCCATGCATACAATGTACCTTGATTTAGCAAGGCTTTTGATAATACACTACACTCTGGCATAATCAACAAACTGGTCAAACTCAATATAAATCCCTTGGTGAATGGCTCACTGAAACACCATGGTATTAGAGATGATGACACATTATACTCCAAGAAACTTGTCACCAGTGGTGTACCCCAGGCCTCTGTTTTGTGACCACTTCCATTTGGCATTTATTTATCTGATGTCAAATCTGACATTAAAACCCTCGGGCTGACCAAGTTCTTAGATGATGGCAAGCTTGGAGCAATCATCCGCTCTCCTGAAGACACATGGATTCTCTAAATAATGTATGGTGCCAGAGTCATGGCCTAAAGCTGAACACCCAAAAAATGTGGCATTGAACAGTTTGGGAAATACGAGCTCTCACACACCTACCTCATAAATAACACCCCCCTTAAACAGAAATTGTCCTACACTCCTTCATGCATAATAAACTCTGTTGTGACATCCACATAGCTGTCATTATGAAAGTCTTCTACCTGACCCAACTGTTTCCTAAAGACATCCCTACTTGGACAAAAGAGGTCATCATTCCTCTCTATTTTTCCAAGATCAGACCCATATTGGAATACAATATACTCTTTGGTATGTACCTGTCTAAAGACCTAATCCAACTTGAAAATCCCCAGTGAATCCTCATTAAAAATCTCATGCTTGTGGTCCCTATTTTACTTGCGGTATCTAAATGCCATGTATCTCTTCCCTGTCTCCTACACAGTACCATGGGGCAAGCAATCTGTGCTTGGCCTACAAAGCTGTAAATGACCCAATTTTGCATGATCTGCTGCATATCTGCAAGACTGCTAGAAAAACAAATAAAAGATCAAGGGAGGTAGATCAGCATTACAACATAAATTGAATTTGTTGGTATAACAAACATATCTCCCAAAGAATCCCCTACTTCAGGAAACATATTCCCATTTTCCATAAAGAAAAACACATCCTTCACTGTCTTCATATCTAACTTAAATGAATGGATGGGAAAGTGGAAACTTATGCCAAGCCTACATTCTATCCCTTACAAAGAAGGGAAGTAATTAGATGGGTGTAAAAGTTGGGCTGCTGTGGTTAAACTGGCATGTAGCCTAGTATCAGCCTTTGAATCTATGAACCTATGAATCTTTGCACTGAAATGAACCAGACCTTACTTCTTCAGTAGTTATATTTTAAAGGGAGTAGAATCCAGAATATTGACTAGTTGTTTTTCTTGATGGTTGAGTCACAGAATTTAGTGGTAGGCCACTGGCTGTGATATGCTGGGATTTCCTAATGATTCTACATACTTCTTATGTTGATTCCAACACTATCTGCTTCTTCAGCTCCGAGTCAGGTGAGAGAATAAGTCATTTTCCAGTGTAATAACTGTACATGTATGACTGTCAAAACAGGAGGATTACATTTTAAGGCTTGTGTTTGAGCTGTGTGAGCAACATGCAACCCAGTGTCTTTGGATTACTTTCATACCACCCCTTCTCATAAGTACAAGTAAGAAAATTGAAAAAGATGTGAACAGATGTATCAAGAACAAGCATTTTATTTCAGTAACAGTTGCATTACTAATATAGCATCAGAAAGCAGTTATTTTCTTGTATCAGAAATTGAGATTTTTTTTTATTCTGAAGTTATCCAATTGCCATCAGCTACTGGATAACTCCTGTATGAAGCAATCCATTCTACTGCAGTACTGGTCAGTAGAATGAACTCATTGTCTTTAAATCCATCTGTCTACCTAAGAGATGAAACCTTCCTTTTACTTTTATAATATACAAACAAAAACTCTAAAAGTATACTGATATTTGCTAGCCGCAGTTCTCTTAAATTTTCTTTAGAAATACTGAATTTCTAGTTCTACATTATTTATTAATGTCTTTCTTTTCCTGAAAAGCTGCATTGTTATCTGATAGATTTATCATCCACATATTCTTTTTCAGTAGGAAAAAAAACAGGATTTTGTCACTCGCTTACCATAATACATTTTTGCTGCATCATATGACTGTTTTCCATAGCTGTACTCTGCATTATTTTAAAATACCAGTAACTTTTATCTAACAATTATATTTGCAAAAAGATGACTACTCTAGGTAGCACAGTGGAGCAGTAGTTAGTGTTACCGCTAAAGGGTTCTTGGTTTTCCAGTCTGGTTCCCTGTTGGAGTAACTTCTGTGCAAAATTCATACATCCTGTCTTTGTGTATGGGTTTTTCTTGGGTGTACCAGTTTCCTTCCCCAAGATGTGCCATTGAGGTATCAAGAGTGTGTGTGTCTGTCTGTCTGTGTGTGTCTGTGTGTCATGTCATGGAGTGGCTCCCCATATAGGATTAATTTAATGCCTTGTACCTTAATATTGCTCAAGTATAGTGTATTATTGTCAATTTATTGATGACCCATTTACACTGTGGCATAACAAGGAAACAAGATTGTTGGTGTTTCTTGCGTTTTTAAACTCTAGAACTAATTTCTTAAATTCGTTTTAAGATATAGTAATGTAAAGATTCAGTTCTTGGATTTAATCGTATAGAAATGTCCATCAACAAATGCCTTCTTTACTAAAAGTTAGTGAAGAAAGTCATCAATGTACAACAGTATATTTGTTTTTACAGTAGGAATCATTGCTATATGAAAGAAAAATTTTAAAAAGACATTTAGCTACAGTGTCTGAACTAACTACTGTAGATGAATCATTTATAGAAAAAGTACATGATGTACTACTAATTTTTCATTCGAGGGTTACCCTGATGATTTGATGTTTGAAATTTGTGTTTATGAAACAAATGAAAGCTCTGGTAGATTTAGACGATTCACAGAAGTGGTGATTAATGATGAACATGACATGTCAAAGTGACCTAAAGAGTGCTGTGTGATCATAGTAGTTGGAGCTACAAGGCAACTAAAATGCAAGGCCATTTTCATCTTACCAATAACCACCCTTAGGACACACCTCTCTTTTCAAGGATGGCCAGGCCAGTCATACCAGGAGTGAATTTGTAAACACTCATTCAGTTCTCCACATCTTTTTTAAAGGCAGACAGTTCGTCAAAGCTTAATTTGGATATGTAGTCTGTTCCAAAGAAGGGGTAGACACTGCATGACAAATTTATGTCTTCTCCTAGTCTTATTTATGTGTTGGAGTAGATTTAGGTCTCTGGCATTAGTGTTAGCAGGACTGTTTCATTTATTGAGATATAAGAGTTCTTAGACTGTTGACTCCCTTAGGCCTTATAAGCAAGGTACATGTTGTCCCTAAGAAGTCTTTAAGTCCCTGATCTTCTTAGTTACAAACCCCCAGGATCTCTTTGATTGCTTGATATGCTTAGTAAGGTACATCCTAAGTGGGGTGTTGGTCTCAGTGATGGGTCTAATCAGAGCAGAGTGCAAGGAAGTAACAACTTATTTTGATCTGAAATGTGTATCTTTAGCTATGAGTTGTACAAGGTAAAAGGATTTCCTAACTGTTGTTGCATTATGATGGTCAATATAAGGGAGCTGTCCACCAATGTACCCAGGTCTCTCATCACTTTTACTTTTAGGTTTTGAAGTGCTGTATTATCATTACTGCAAGCAGAAGCTATGAAGTGCTTGCCAAATGCTGCCATGTTGCACTTTTGGCATTTAGCATGAGACCATTTTCAGCCCACCAGCTATTGACAACTCCAACTTACATTCCTCTGCAAACTTTGTCATCCAGAAAAACTCATTTGATAACTGGAGATCAGAGAAGTAAATAATGGACAGCAAATAGCCCAAAACTGATGGAAGCAGGACACCGCTGGTCCCCTTCATGTTCTCAGAAGATGCTCCCCTCATTCTCACAGTGTGAGTCCTATCTCTAAGCCATTTGGCTATCCACCTAACCACACACTGGTCAATTAGGAGTTAATTCAATTTGTTTGTTATAATTGCATGTAGTATGGTATCAAATGCATTGGTGTGATCAAGTTCTGCTATTTGAATAGCTTATCCAGCGTCAAAAGCCTGAGTAACCATCTCAAAGCGTACCTCTCAACTGTCCAGATTTTTGCAGAACGTCCATATTTTTGCCTTACATTTTTGGTCTATTCCTCATAAAATGTGTGGTTTTCTGGCAAATCACTGTGATGATATGAGGATTGAAGTGACTATATAATGACATGCATTTGAGTTTCAGAGTTCTAATCCTCCAGAAAATGCATGTTAACATAAAACCTGTTATTCTCGCAACTTTCTAAGTTTATAAGGGCAATATTTAAAGCCTGTACCTATTTTGAGCCTTTGTCCCCATTATATCAGGATTTGTCCAGATTTCTAGCACTAAGAGGTTAAGAGATAGGTCTCAAAGAAATTTACAAGATTCACTGACGGGATCTTTCCTTGTCAAAGCCAAACTGGTGGGGGTCAGGTCTAACAAGATTTTTTTATATCATAGTTAATTAGGTCCATTATGCTACATTTTATAGCTTTGCGTATAAGACTTGTTAGGTTGATGTGTCTGTAATTTCCAGTTTGTCTAATGTGGGTCTACCCTTGTAGAAGGACATTATAACAGCTTTGCACCAATCACGAGGAAAACTATAGCTGATAGCTTGGGGTGAAGAGCATGATGAGTGGGTCCACCAATACTTCTTTACTGCAGTTAATTAGGCACCATGGATGAGATATTTTTCTTTTTGGAGAGAACTTTCAGTACATACTCTCTTTTGATGATTGGTGGCATAATGCCATCAGGGATAGGTGGGTTTGGAATAAGCATCTTGTGATGATTGGTGGCATAATACCATCAGGGATAGGTGGGTTTGGAATAAGCATCTTGTGATGATTGGTGGCATAATGCCATCAGGGATAGGTGGGTTTGGACTAAGCATCTTGTGATGATTGGTGGCATAATGCCATCAGGGATAGGTGGGTTTGGAATAAGCATCTTGTGATGATTGGTGGCATAATGCCATCAGGGATAGGTGGCTTTGGAATAAGCATCTTGTAATGATTGGTGGCATAATACCATCAGGGATAGCTGGCTTTGGAATAAGCATCTCAGGGGTGAAGCTGACACTAAAAATTTATTAGCTAGCATGTTAGGGATGTCCACTGGATCGTAGTAGCTGGTAACATTGTCAATAAGCTTGGTGCAATGTTGAGTGTTATTGCTTATTTTTGAGACCTAACCTAAGAAATATTTGTAGCTGTTTTTGACTTCTGTGGCTAGATTGACTTTGTAGGATGCTTTCATATATCGTATGTCCCTTTCTAGCATCTTATCTAGCTGTTTGATATTCTCCTTGGTTTAGGGGTTCATTTGTTCTGCTACATAGTTTCAGACTTTTTTCCTATTCTTGCATATTTTATTAATGCTATAGGTCTACTGTGTACTTTCACTTTTAAACCTCCCCACTGGCTTAGATTAAGTGGGAACTGCTAATTTGAAACAGTGTGGGTAGAATTCTTCTGCATACATTTTAGCATTATTGACATTGTGGATAATACACAACCACTATGTTCTAAGTTAGATATTTCATCATAAAATATTTGGAGGTTTATACGTATAAAGTCCTTGAATTCTATGATATTTGTTTCCATCAGTTTGGAGGCTGAAAGAGAAGGTTACTAGTTTGTAGTCTGACGTCAGAAGGATACCATGGGGATGGTATATATAAAAACTAAGTTTGTCATGACTAGGTCAAGTATATTCTGTTCTCTAGTAGGTTCAGTTACAATCTTGTCCAGGGAGCTCTTGCTTATAAAATTACAAATTGTTGTATATTTCTTATATTGAAGGTGTAGGTCCCCCAGTTAATCATTCAGTAGATAAAATCCATCTAGGATAACAATATTCCTACTTATGGGAGTACTTCAAGAAAACTTAGGAATGCTGTGTGATACTCTGCAGACATGGAGGGAATTCTGTAACCTCTGCAATGATCTGATAAATGTGGCTTATGTAATAAATTCACTTGTAGTGAAAAACATTTATATATATATATATATATATATATATATATATATATATATATATATATATGGGATCTGTCCTAATCACCGAATGGTAACATAACCGAAACAGATTCAGCTGAGCATACTTGCACGAAAGTGCTTTTCACAGAAAGGCACTTTCGAGTAAGTATGCCTGTTGCAGAGATCGCACTACAGGTGGATAAGGGAAAATTCCCTTTTCCCCACTGTAGTGTGACCTCAGAGTGAGAATATTTAAGTAGGGGGGGTGTGTGGGGGGTGCAGGGGGGCTTGCCCCCCTGCAAAAATGTAAAAGTAATGTTTTATTTATTTTTTTTTAAACACACCTTAACGAAAGCACTTTTTCCGTGAAAGCACTTTCATTAAAGTGTGTTCGGTGATTGTGCATTCGGACTATTGAACTCTTGTTCAATAGTCCTAAATCCATATATATATGGATCTAGGCTATTGAATGAAAGTTCAATAGTCTGAATCCACAATCACCGAATACACTTTACCTAAAGTGCTTTCACCAAAAAAGCGCTTTCATTAAAGAGTGTTTAAAAAAATAAAACATTACTTTTACGTTTTTGCAAGGGGGCAAGCCTCCCTGCACCTCCTACATCCCCTCTACTTAAATATTCGCACTCCGAGGTCACACTACAGTGGGGAAAAGGGAAATTTTCTTTATCCCCACTGTAGTGCGATCTCCGCAACATGCATCCTTATGCGAAAGTGCCTTTCGGTGAAAAGCACTTTCGCGCAAGTATGCCCAGCCGAATCTGTTTCAGTTATGTTGCCGTTCAGTGATCCATATGGATCCCATATATATATATATATATATATATATATATATATATATATATAGTGTATATACATATATATATATATATATATATATATATATATATATATATATATATATATATATATATATATACTATAAGACAAACCCACCACCTTAAATAGCACAAGTAACCAAAAACTGAGGGTAATGCTACTCAATGCCAGAGGTCTAAACCTCAAAATGCATGCACTCGAGGCACTCCTCAGTATGGAGAACATCGATATCTGTGCAGTAATAGAAACCTGGTTTAAGGCTCCAGAGATCACCCCAGCACTACCTGGCTATAACGCATACCATAATTTTCAGCCACAGGACCCAGACCAAAATACAAAAGGTGGGGGTGTATCCATATTCATCAAGGATACCCACACCTCCAGGTTAGTGGCGCAGCACAATGTCTCAGAGATAATCCATGTGGAACTAACAATAGGCAAAACTGCAATTCAAATTGTAGCTTGCTACAGATCACCCACCATGACCCAGGACCCCCATTCCATGTTTCTGGAGACACTGGAAAATATGAAGGTCTTTCCAAATGCCCTAATATTGGGTGATTTCAATTACCCAGACATTAACTGGGAGAACTACTCAAGTACTAACTCCCTTGCCCAACGCTTCCTAGAATTTATAAACTCAAATGCCCTGGATCAACTGGTCAACACCCTCACCAGAGGTGACAACATATTGGACCTGGTCATCACCAACATGGGCAACTGGTGTTCTAAATCAGAGGTCAACCCCTCACTGGTTAGAGCAGACCATAGACTAATCACTCTGAATATCCACATTCCACCCCAAACCCAATCAAGGAAACCACCATGAAAAACTTTTCAAAAGCAAACTTCAAGTTACTTAAGACCGAGGTGGAAAGGTTCACAGCCCCCATGCTAAAGGACAACACTGTCCAAGCTGCAGCATCCCTTACAAAGGCACTGTATGAGCACCTGCAAGAATGCATGGATCATGCTATCCCAAGCAAAACCAAGACTCACTCATCCAAGAAAAGGAAACCAGTCTGGTGGAACCCATCCATAAACAAGCTTTACAATAGAAGGAGGAAACTAGTACAGAAAAGAGTAAAATCCCAAGAAGGAAAGACATCCCTGATCAGTATCAGAAAGCAACTACGATCCCTCATAAAATCATCCAAGGCTAGCTTTGAAAAAAAAATTGCCAAGGACTCCAAAGATAACAACAAAGCGTTCTTTAGCTATGTCAAGAACCTAAGTGGAAACTTTCAGATCTGCTCTGAGTTAGTGCAGAATGGCACAAAATACACTGAACTGACTGATATTGCCAACATTCTGGCAGACAGGTTTAGTGCAAACTTCACCCCCCTCTCACCCCCTAAAGGGCCCATAACCATACCAGAAGAATGTAGAGCCCTGGCAATCACTGACACAGGTTAAAACAGCCCTATCCAAAGCCAAAAGCACAGCTTCAATGAGACCGGACGGTGTCCCAGGCTGTGCCTTACTTGAACTCGAAAATGAACTAACCCCTCACCTAAACACACTGTTGAAGCTCAGCCTCTCTACAGGCTATGTACCCATAGAGTGGCACACAGCAACAGTTATCCCGCTCCACAAAGGTGGAGCCAGAACAGACCTCAGGAACTATGGCCCTATAAGCCTGACTAGCCTGGTTTGCAAGGTTATGGAGCGTATCATCATGGAACTCATTAACAGAGACATTGGGAACCTCCAAACATTGGACCCTACCCAGTTTGGCTTTGTTAAGGGCAGATCATGCCTCCTAAACCTGGTGGACTTCTTTGAGACAGTTACCAAGGCTTTAAACAAGGGAAAGGAGGTCCACACAGCCTACCTAGACCTCACAAAGGCTTTCAACACCATTCTCCATTCTGGTATTATAGACAAGCTCACCAGCCTGAACATAAACCCCTACATCACGAGATGATTTGCCAATTGGCTCATGGATAGAACCCACACAGTGAGAGTTGCAAGCTCTAGGTCCGACTCTAAACCAGTTACAAGTGGCGTCCCCCAGGCCTCAGTCCTGGGACCCCTCCTGTTCGGTATATACTTCTCAGAGGTACAGGGAAGCACAGGAGGACTATGGATGACCAAGTTTGCAGATGACTGAAAACTGGGGGCCATAACTGACTCTCCAGCTGATACAGACATCCTCCAGAAGGGTCTCACTGAGATAGATACCTGGTGTCAAAATCATGGTCTCAAGCTAAATGCCAAAAAGTGCATAGTCATCCCCTTTGGAAAAAACAAAGTACCCGTGAACTACCACATATGTGGTAGTCCCCTTAATACAGAAAATGTAATAAGGGATCTGGGGACCCAAGTAGATGGTAATCTCTCCTTTGATAATCATATTGCCAAGTTGGTTAGAAAATCCTTCTATGTGGCCTAACTAATCACACAAGGGTTCGCATCTAGAACAAAAGAGGTTATTGTACCCCTCTACTCATCATTCATCAGACCCATCATAGAGAACACCCCATTTGAGATGTACCTTACATGACACCTGCAACAGATGGAAAGATGACAGAAGTACCTCGCCAAGAGGATTACTGGCCTCAAACAGATGCCCTATGCAGCCTGATTGAAAAAACTCCAGCTGTACTCAGTTGCATACCGCTTATTCAAAGGTGATCTCTGTCTGACATACAAGGCCATGTCCAACCCAGAATTGATGGACATGTTCCACCTAAAAAAAAAAACAAATCCCCAAGAGCCACACGCTCTAGGGATCTAAACCTCACCACAATGATAAATAGGACATGCTGGAGGGATAGATTCCTGCCCCAGAGACTCCCCATGCTTTGGAACAGGATTCCAATCTACATTAGGCAGAGCCCCTCACTAACACTCTTCAAGAGAAACCTTGACGAATAGATGGGAAAAAGAAAATTTACCCTGGGAATCACTGCAGTGGCTCTGCTGGACAGAGGCACAGGGAACTAATGTCTCTGCTTGACAGAGGCACAGGGAACTAATCTAAGGGGGCGGCAAAAGCCAACACATTCTGGCTAGGCTTACAGATGCCCTTGGGCAGATAGCCTAGTACTTACCTATGAACCTATATATAATATATATATATATATATATATATATATATATATATATGTGTGTGTGTGTGTGTGTGTGTGTGTGTGTGTGTGTGTGTGTGTGTATATACATATATATATATATATATATATATATATATATATATATATATATATATATATAGGGCAACTACAAAACATCAAAGCCCCACAATATCGAAGACCAAATCATCAACACGAAAGCATCAAAACCTCACTTCAGCAAATGAACGGATTGCCGAATCCATTCCAGGGTAAGTAACCACTCATACCACAACTAACAAAAACAAAACTGTACCATCCCCAACTATGAACTATGCCCCCCACACCTCCCTAACTAAATATACCAATCCAGGATCGCACAACAATTGGGAAAAGGGCAAGGTCCACCTTGTTAGCCAACAGGTTTCTTAACATGGGAATGGATTCGATGATCTGGTCATTTGCTGAGGTGAAGTTTCGGTGCTTTCATCTTGATGATTTGGTCTTTGATATTGTGTGCTTTATTGTGTGTTGGTTGCCACTCTTTTACCACACCATGTTGATTGCCTGGTTGTTTATTGGTGTGGTGAGCCACCTAGACCCGTAATGGATGACAACGGACTTTCTCCAGTTTTTGAAGATGAGTTAGACAATCTTCCTTTTCCCTGTGGACAGCAGATTAATGATGCAGGTGATCGTATGTTGGAACTTATTTTAAACCTTACAAATAAGGTTTCCGAGTTGCAGGAAGCTGTTTTCAAAATTCAAAATCCTTCACTTCCAGTTTCTGGTGGAGCGAATGGGTGTAGTAGCTGGGAAGCAAGGAAAGAGATACTTACAACTGTTGGTAGGGTAAATCAAGGGGTCCGGAGTACAGACAACGCATCTGACAACCCAGTTAATTCGAATGAGATGCTACCCAGGGTAGGAAGTCAAGGCTTCCTTCAGACACATGATCGTTTGAGGGATTGGGTTAAAAATGACCAGCTTTTCTTTAGAAACAACAACACCGAAGGGACTAACAGCATTGACTTAAGGTTAGTTGCTCTTGAGACTAAATTGCACAAAGTCCATGCACTTCAGTGTGACAATGCATATCTTAATGAAAGTTTAGAAAAAAGACGAGTACCTAAAGGACTACGGGTTTTCAGGTTTCCTAATGGTGTTAAGAAGGGACAACCTGAATGTGAGGAATTAGTGCAAATGTTCGATAGACATGCTATGGAACTGATTGAGTTTATTTTAAAAATTAATAATAAAAGAATTGATGAGTTTTTAAAAGAAATTGATGAATTAAATAATGTAATTTTAACTGACAATAGCTTTGTTAAGTACAATCATAGATACAATGGATTATTAGATAGTGTTGAGAATGATGTGAATGTTAACATTGAAAGAAAGAAGAAAACGTTGTTAAGGGATGAATATGAGTACAAACATAACCTTGCATACCCATTTCCCAAGGCTTATATGGAAGGTGAAGAAGTGTCAAATCACCAACAGACTAGTGAAGTTAATCCCCATAGGGCTACACCAGGTACCCGACATATTAATAACAATAATTTGTATGATTCAGAATACCCCCCTCTCAGAAGGTCAGCAAGGTTGCAGGACAAAAATAAATATTGGGATGAGAATAATGTTTTTTTAGGGACAACAGGGGGAGCGGGAGACGGAACAGTTACAGGAACCAAACAGGTTGGAGAAAGAACAGTTACCATCAATCTTAGTCAGTGATGAATGTTCAGGTTTTGAGACACAGGAGATTATTATGGTTAAGCATGATAGTTTATTACACACATATAAAGGATTTAATATTTTCAATTACGCAGGAATCGAGATTAATAAAGAATTGTTTCATCTTCTTATGAAGGGGATTAAATTTGTTCCTGCTACTAGGGAGAATATTTGTGACACCTTAATCGAATTAAAGATTTTTTTGAGAAAGTTGAATTTAAATTTTTTATTTAAAGACCAACATCACAATAATAGTAGTATGAGTTCCAATGTTGAGAAGAGTTGTTTTAATCCACTCTTACACCCTTTATTGAGTTCCTTTGAAAATGCATGTTCCCAAGAGATTTATCAGAATTTAAGGGAGCATAGGACAAAGGTATTTAATTTAACTAAAACTGAGAAACAACTATTGGATGGTTTCAGAGGTGATGTTAACTTAAGATATATGAAACCTGATAAGGGTGGGGGTATGGTGATTGCCAATACTGAAGACTATAACAACAAAATTTTCTGTATGTTACAGGATGACACAAAATATGAATGTGTTTCCAGGAATTAAATTAATATTTCTTACAGAAAGATCAAGTTGTTTTTGGAGGATTCACTGTACCAAGGGGCTATCAATGAGGAATTTTTTAACTTTCTTAATGTCGAGTATCCTACCATCCCTATGGCTTTTGGTATTCCAAAAACACACAAGGATGTTTTTGAACCCCCATACAGGTTGATGATATCAGGTCAGAATAGTATAACTTACCCTATGGGTGTTTTATTTGATCGTACAGTAAGGAATGCTCTGGCCCCCATTGACCATATTTTGGTTGATTCATGGGATTTTTTGCGGGCGATCAAGAGAGACTATTATGATAAGGATGTCAGTTTCTCCACAATAGATGTGGTTGATTTATTCACTTCCATACCTCATGATAAGGGATTAGAATTTTTTATGAGGTTTTGGTAGAGAAAACTAGTTTAAGTAACACTATGATTAATTTTATTACTGAACTTATGGAAGTGATTCTTAAAAACAATTTTTTTAGTTTTGGTGGAGAATTCTTTCAACAAACAAAAGAAGTGGCAATGGGTAACAGCTGTGCCCCTTTATTTGCCAATTTTGTTATGTATAGGTGGGAAACAATTTTTGTTTTTAAACCACCCTACAATGAACATTGGTTAGTATATCTAAGGTTTCTTGATGACCTTTTTATTTTATGGAAAGGGGGTGAAATACACAAAAAATGTCTTGACTTTTTAAATGGATTATGTGATTATTTTAAATTCACTGGGAATAGTGAGAACTCTTACATGAATTATTTAGATGTCAGAATAACTAAGGATGTGAGGTCCAATTGTTTTGAATCATGTGTGTATCAAAAACCAACATTTTCTAATGACTATCATGAATTTACAAGTAGCCATCCAACCTTTGTAAAGAGGAATATTGTAAAGGGGCAAATGGTCCATGTAGCTAGAATGTGTTCAAAATTAGACCTGGTTAGGTCAGAAATGGAACTGGTAGCTAATATGTTTAGAGCTAGGGGTTACCCCTTGGAGGTGTTTGGTGAATGGGGTACTAGGTTCAAGCCACTTCTTGATGATGAGGAAGGTATTGTTAACCAAACCCCTAGTCAAGATAAGGATTTTACACAGATGATGGTGTTAACATATGGGGAAACTTCTCTAGGAGTTAAAAACATTATTAAAAATAATTGGGTAATGTTTAAAGGGAATACGGAACTACTGAAGTACTTAGGAGATGAGCCTTTTTTTACATATAGGGTTAATAGAAATTTTAAAAATTTATTGGAAAATCAAATCCAGGACAAGAAAGGTTATAAAAAAGGAACCATTAAGTGTGGGGCTTGTGAACACTGTAAATTCATAATTGATACTCCATCAGTGGAACTTGGGCCCTACAAGATTGTTGTGAACTTTGCTGCAGGTACTTGCACCACCACAGGTTTGGTGTACCTTGCTGTTTGTCAGGCATGTGGACATTTTTATGTAGAGAAAACAGAAAGAAAACTGAATAGGAGAATTTATGAACATATGTATAGTATTTTAAGGAAGGATGATAACAATGCCCTTTATAAACATATTGCCAGCTACCCGGGCCACCATTTTCTGTTTGGGATTTTGGAGGTTGTGGCCAAGAATATTAGGGGAGGTGACTGGGCCAACCAACTGCTTAGAGCAGAAGTAAGATGGCAACTTAGACTTAATGCCACTGTAGTTCTAGGGATTAATGATCAAATTAGTTTAAAGCCCGAACTGAGGTACTGGGCAACTAAACTTTGAAATAGCCTAGTGGCTGCTATTTTAAATATTAATGTTTTTAATATTTTTGATATTTTGTCCCAGAAACAATGTAATAACATTTCCCATCATTCCAACACAATCATATTTTGTTTTAATATACATATTACATATATTATGTTTTAAGTTTTGAGTGATTTGTAGTCTTTCAAGTGAAATTCTTAATTGTTTTAGCATCTTTTAGCTTTGAATAACACTGTCACTTTAACTTAGGGTTGTTTCACTTAATTGATGGCAGTTTTTTTATATAAAAAGGTTAATTGCACAAGCATTGAATTGTTCTGATGAAGTCTATTGATGAAAGCGCTTGACCTGTTGTGTTCCAAATGGATTTTACATTGTGATTTTTTGTGGTTTACATTTGCGAATTGTGACCTGTGGACTAATAAACTTGTTTTTTCAACTGCGGTCGTAGGTTATTGGCTCTAGGAGTGGATTTTATTTCATTTTATTGTGCGCTTTCAATGTTTTCAGGTAGACATATATATATATATATATATATATATATATATATATATATATATATATATATATATATATATGTATGTGTGTGTGTGTGTGTGTGTGTGTGTGTGTGTGTGTGTGTATATACATATTTTTTTTACTACGAGTAAATTTATTACATAAGCCCTTTCCAGTCCTTCCCATATCAATTACATGTTAACAATTATCAGCTTCCCATCCCTTCCCCATTTGATTGTTAATCTTCAGTCAAAATCAACCCTATTTGGAATTGTACCATAGTTTAGCAGGTAATTATTCTTAGTCTTGTTTTTCTGCTCTGCAAAACACTTAATTGTTTAGCCAGTCAATCAGTTTGTGGGGGAGTGGCAATAAGGACATGTAAAGTAGAGGAAGAGCAGATAAGAGAAAAACATTTACTGAAGTTAATCTAGTAGTTAATGGCTTATGGCTATGTGAAGTTGGGGAGATGTTAGTGACAACAGGGTTTGCTTCCAGCTAACAGGGCTGCATCATGTTGCCAATTTGTGTAGGGGTGGAAATCCCTCCTGAGCACTTCAATAAGCATTAATTCAAAAGTAACTGTAGTTTTCTACCTCCTATGGGATTGTATATTCCTGAACTGTTCCACCATTGCCCCAAGTAACACTGCTAAAAATTGCATTCTGTAGTGGTTAGCATTGCCACCTCACAGCAAGAGGTTCTCCAGTTTGATCCTTGACTGGGATGCCTTCTGTGCTGAGTCTGCATGTCCTCCCTGTGGTCGCATGAGTTTCCTCCGGGTGCTCCAGTTTCCTTCCACATCCCAAAGACATGCTGTAGGTGGATTGGACACTCTAAATTGGCCCTAGGCATGAGTGCGTGTGTGTACCTTCTGTGGAAGGTTAGGCGCTGGGCTGTCAACTTGACACCGTAAAAACTCCACTGCCAATCATGAGTGGACAGGTGATCTGCGGTGGTGACCCCTAACCGGGAAAAAGCCAAAAGAAGAAGAAGCAGACCATGGTGGGTAGAAGGTAAAGGTTGTACTGTTGGTCTTTTGCTGAAGGTAATCTGCAAGGGAATGAAAAAATTATAAAGATAAAAAAAGCTGTTAAAAGTATGCTATGTGTATTCTTTTCAAAGATTGTTTAGTTTTGTTTAGAAAAATAAATGAGTGTTCTGCATAACCTGACATTTTAATTCACAGAGCTGTGATAAATTTTATAGTGTAAAATAAACAGCTTAACTCAAGACTGATCACCCCTGGGTGTGCAGTAACAAACCCTGCCCAAGCCCCACCCCTGTCATCTGACGTCAATGCCCTCAAGTTTTGCTTTATGAATATTCAATACGCAGCCACACTGTGTATATTAAATATTCATAGACTGCCCCTTACAGCAAAATATTTTTTCAAAATACTCAATTAGAATACAAAAAATACCTAAATTAAAATATTTAAAGTGATGACCATAAAATAATATTCCACCTAGGATTAACAATGTAGGAATTTCTATGTATCTTTAGAAAGAAGAAAGAGCCTGGCATGTTTATTAGGAGGGTATTCCTTCATTACTTCTCGACAATGTTTTTATTTGTATGTGACAATGGACAGTTGAAACGTGTACCATTATGTTTGCTACTGAGCACAGTTCTAACCAAATAACACCACTTTCATTCACTGATAAGTGGAAAAGCAGATGTGGTCAATTGTTTAATTGGTTTGAAACAGAGAAAGAATTACCTCTAAGTCTCCCTGATGATAACAGCTATTGTTTATATGGACTTCTTCCTAGAAAACAATTACTATTTATCTGTATAGCTTTCTAGCTCTGCCACACTGAGCAATCTTCAACATCAGCTATGTCTTTGCCTCATTTTGTATCTTAAGGTATAAGGTGTAAGAAATCAGCACTTCTCTAAATATGTCCTTCCATCACTAATGTCAGCTTAAGGACATTAATTGTAATATATACTAAAATGCATTCTTAATCACCTCGCTTTAAGTAGGGACAGAACTCCAAAACAGCAATGAATATGAAGTCAACCTTTTGTCTGTGTTTGGACATTTTTAGAACCAGCTATCTTATTGTGGTCCACAATCTTGTCACAGCGCAGTACTCTTTTGATTGTAGCAGTGTTAAATCAGGAAGCTATGTGACAGCATGGTTTTGTGGGCTGGTAAATAAGAACAGGTTAACTAATTATGTATTTGGTGACCATATACTGGGGTTTAGAGATGGACATTATTTGGGGCGGGGCAATAGAGTTGACCACATGGAAGAGTAACACCATGGATAACTACAGTTGATAAATAGTGTGGCTCATGGGGGGAGGTGGCAGTGTGGAACTTTAGAGTGCAAATTAAAGAAAGGCTGCACCCCTGATCACCACTGTTCTGCTCTACTTATCAGGCATCAGATCAGTATCTAAACTTAAGTTAAACAGTTTCCGGAGTGTATCTGCAAGGAAATGTTTAACACTCATAATTAAGCAATTAGTATATTATCAGGTCCCATGGAGGAAGTATTTTTGGTCTATGTAAGTTCTTTCAGTAAATGTTCTTCAGAGAGTAGCAAGGGATTCAGATATTTTGGGGCTATGAATATGTCTCGGGGGTGAAGGCTGTGCTAATTATTTTTCACAAGGATATTGGAAATGTCAAGTTGAATCAGAATAGAAGGATTTTAGTTTTCCCACATAGCTAGGAGTTAAGATTTATTTTTGGCTTCAGACGTCAGCCTAAGTTCATAGGCTCATTTAGTGGACCTGATAATGTTTTTCATGTTTTTGTAAAGCTTTTGATATTATCCTTGAGTAGATGGGTTTGGGCCTACTAAATAATTTAACAGGTTTATTTCTTTTGTTGTATGGTTTATTAATGCTGGTGAATCACCAGGGTGGTTTGTTTTTGAATTTCCCATGATATCTGGACTGTAACTATATGCATTTGTCTAAAAGGATGTTGAGTACCTTAGTTAACACTGATGCTGCATTGAAGTCTGTGAGGGTGCAGTCATAAATGAATTTTATTTCACCAGATAGCAGGTTGAAGTTGGCATGTCTATTGTCCCTACATTCAGTGGGGATTACTGTAGGATCTTTTGAGCTTTTAATAGAGAAGGTCTCAAGTTTATAGTCAGACTTCATTGGAGATAGAAATGCTAAAGGGGTCGTGCCATATTTGTAACAACCAGGTCAGAAATGTTGTGCCCTTTAGAATGTTTATTTACCATGTGCTCAAGGGATTCTTTTTTTTTTTTTTTTTTTTTTTTTTTTTTTTTTTTTTTATGAAGTTGCCCCAGTTTATTAAAGTGTAGTTAAACTTACACAAAATAAAGGAGTTTTTGCTAAAACAGAGATCATTTAGAACTCTTGGAATGTTACACAGCAAAGGCGGTGTTCTGTGGCAAGCAGTTAGCAGATAGTTAATCCTACTAGAATGATTTGTAGTTTAATGAGTTCAGTTTGTGAGTCCCAAGGGATCTGCCTGGAGGTAATGTACTCACTTTCAAATTATGGAGACTCTACCACAATTCTCATTGGGCCTGAAAACATGAAAAGGCAAAACCCTGATACAGAAGTCACCTCTTTACATTTAAACCAAGTTTCAGAAACTACCTGAGACATGGACATTGTCAAATTGCAGGAGTGCCACAAGATCAGGCAACTTATTGTTTAGACATCTGGCATTAAGGAGGTCAACCTTAATGCAGTCCAGTTTTCGAGAATGATATGTTAGTCATACTGGATTGTATATAAACTGCACTGTCTAAAAAGGGTGCAAGGGAGACAGCAAAGGCTTTTTTTGTACATATAGATATGGAAGACTTTATACACTTAATTTAGCTATATTCAGATTCTAGCAATATAAATTCAGAGATTCCAAAGAAAACAATGTTTAATTTACATAGTACAATACATTCTACAATTCAGTACAATATTTTTGATTAAAACAAGCATTTGACTAAGCAAGCATTAGCTATCCACTCTATGTATCAAACATAAGCAACCTTAAGTAACAAAGAAATGTACAAAGGCAGGCCACATTCAGCATCACTTCCATAGGGTATGGGGATGGGGGCTTAAAGAAGGGCAAGTCTGATACCAAAGAAGAGTGTTTGTGAGTGAGTGAGTGAGTGAGTGAGTGAGTGAGTGAGTGAGTGAGTGAGTGAGTGAGTGAGTGAGTGAGAAATGAGGTTAAAAGCAAGGATGTGTTGTTAGGGCCAGTAGCAACAGATGTAAATCATTCGTTATTAATGTTTTATGTACATGTGAGTGTGTGAGGTGGTATGGCCACGATGAGTTGTGCAGTGTGTGGGTCTGAAGGAACACAATCAAAGCACTACACCCTGGCATCTTGGCCAGATGTGAGCTTTGCATGGTAGTGGATTCAATTCTCTATTTCCATCTCTGATCATGCAAATTACCTCTGCCAGGAGTTGCAGATTGGTGCTACCGAAATGTGAAATATGTCTGATAAATAGCCTTGCATCACTACTACATCCATGACCACAACCATGTGCTCTACCATATCTGGGTGTGGACACCTCAGTCACTGCAGAGCAGTGGAAGTAGTGCCAGTATGGGAGTGTGATCTGCTACAGTCAAGCTGGCTAACACCTGACAATGTAACAGCTCTTCGGCTATGTAAATGCTGACCCACCCCAGCAGATGTTCCATTACGGACACTACATGATCCAGTGTGTCATTCATCTGGTCCAAAAGTCACCCACATGATTCAGGCAGTCTCACACATCAGAATGCACAACATGAAATACAATGGCTTATCTCTTCTGAAGCCAGAGTACTGCATCTTGTGCATTCTGATGTATGAGACTGCCTGAACCATGTTAGAATGCACAGCATGCAGTACTCTGGCTATCTTTTCTGAAGCCCTGGGTAGAACCTGCCTGTGCCTTCATGAATTCCTTACACATACATTGTGTAGGACCAACTGACACACCAACAAGGGAGGGAGGGTGTAAACTGTCCTTGTTCTAAGCACCTCTACTGACACCCCTATGTGGTACTTCACTTTCATGATGGCTGTGGAGACTGCCGGTTTGAATCTGGAGTAACCACACTACCCTGGTCAACTATGTCACCTTCAACTTGTCTTATCTCTGATAACTCCATGTCATTCATATCCAAAGGCATACTGACTGTGTCCAAACTCTGGGAAGCAGATGCAAAAGCCACAACCTCCATGTCAGACTGACCCTCTGAAACCCTAGATTATTCCTCTTCATCACTGCCGTTATCACCAGAGTTTAGTGATAGTCTGACATCAGCCGGTAGGAGCTCCACAGTGCCAGTGGCAGGCTTAGCTATGATTAGAATAATAAAACACAACAAAAAGAGAAATAAAATAAAAAAATGACTATAATTATGAAATGTAACCCTGTGTTAAGCAATAATAAATGCAAGTACAATTAAAAAAGGAATTAAAGTAGACTTCAAGATAAACTATATAAATTAATACAATGAAATAAAGGCATGCCCATACCATTTGCAGGTGGTCTTGTAACCTCAATACGAGATATACCCAAACAGATAAAATGTAGATGGATGGAAGGATGATAACCATTAAATTAAAGATGACACATAAAAGGCAAACCTAGTTATATAGCTAACTAAGACCTTATACAATTATATCTCTGTTCATTCTCTCTCCCTCTGTGTCTCCCTACTTTCTGTCTCATCTCACTCTTTATCTGTCTATCTATCTATCTGCTTATCTGTCTGTATGAATAGCATAGCTGGAGCATCAGCAGTGGACACCCTTTGGTAGTCTTCCACCTCTGTACCTACATACAGCATGATAGAAGGAAACCCAGATGAGCTGCCTGGATCCCTTACAATGGAGAGGAACTCTTCTGCCTCAGTGAAAGGTGGTCCAGTAGCTGGACCACCACCAATATCTCTCTATTCCTGTGCTATAGCACTGGTTCTTTTTTTTGGCTTTGGTGATCATGTCACTGGCCCAATGTCTTATTGTGCCAAAGTTATGGCCATGGCCATCCACAGCATTGACACCATTAACCACCTGCCAATAGATACAGTCACAGAAGGGTTTGTCAACTCTGATTTTCTGTAAGAGGTATAATCCATGTTGACCGAGGGCCTGCACTATAATTTCATTCTATCCTCTATAAAAAAAAATCATTCACCAGAGCCTACACCAGCAATTTCATGTGTCAAGGACACAACCTTCTAATGGGATGACATTTGTTTATGTCAGGCATGTACAACAGGCTTAACACATAATTTTGTCTAAAATGCAACTTTCACAGTGCTACTTCTAATATAAATTTTCTTAAATGCATTCACATTCGCAGAGAACCATTACTTTTTTGTTGTAGGTATATCTTTGTGCTTTTATATTTAATTGCTTCCCATTAGGGGGGCACCTGACATCTGAGGCAAGAAAGACTGATGTAGTGGTGTTGGCTGCGTGTTTTGTGCCCCTGACAACCTAGCATCATGAGGAGGGGACAGCGGCTGATGCGGGGCCCGGGACTTTGTTGGTTGGGCCAACTGGAGGCTGCCTGCAAGCGGATGGCCCAAGTGTAATGACTGCAACAGTGAATACATTCGAACATCTGCATTTATGGTAAGTGCACACAGCTGTACTTTATGTAAGTAAGCTTAACATAACAGTATATGTTTGAATGATCAAATGAGAAGAGGATGAGAAATTTGCCCATTGGGAGTGTAAAATCTTTACCTGTACAGGTATAGTCAGTCAATATTACATCCATGTACACACATATACACACACGACTTTATAACAGGGGCTTCCACCTGCTTAGACTGAAGTAATTGAAATATTTCTGTTTGAAAACTTAAATTATCTGTAAACCCAGTGGAGGCTGCAGTAATAATAGTAGCTCCTTTTTTTTCAAAGTAACTTCCATTGGTCATTCTGTTTGTTATCATAGTATGTGGAGGACTTTGATTGCTCTGAATTTAGGAAAAAGACAATTTTAAGCATATTTCACCACTAAGCTGTAGTCTCCTGCTAAAGCATTAACATTGCTGACTACAGAACAGCATCAGGAAGCTTAAACAGCATTATCTCAATTCAAGTGCAACCTGGACAATTGTGTAGGGAACAGGAAATTCATCCCTGGTTTGGCACCTATGTCTCTAATGAACACAGGCAACCTGTAAATAGTTCATTTCCTAGGCCCTAGGTTGTAAATGTTTCATCTCCCAAGCCCCTACTTACACTTGTCAAGGGTATCAGGACTTGTCAGAGATTTGGGATGCATGGCTAGGCTTAAAAAGGCCCTTGTGGTTGTTAGCCTAGTAAACACCTATGAACCTATAAAGACATGCAACATAAGATGAGGGTGTTTCTAATAACAACTGCCATACCTTCTAGACCAAACACAAATAGACAAAGTGCACACATCACATTTTTTTTCTGAAAAAAATAATAGCATAACTGTTTAACCATCAAACTATTACTTGTAAAAACGTATCACGTACTTGACAGAAGTTGAAGTAAAGTTTGCCACAAGTAATACAATTGCAGCAGGCAAACAACAGTATCTGAAGTCGCATATCGTCTACTCAGAGGCGATCTCTGCTTAACATACAAGGCCATGTCAAACCCAGAGCTGTTGGACATGCTACACTTAAAGAAATCCCAATCCCTCAGAGCTACATGCTCCAGGGATCTAAACCTTGTCATCACAATAAACAAAACATGCTGGAGGGATAGGTTCCTGACCCAGAGACTCCCCAGACTCTGGAATAGATTGCCCATACATGTCAAGCAGAGTGCCTCTTTGGACCTCTTCAAGAGGAACCTTGACGATTGGATGGGAGAAAGGAAATTCACCCCAGGGATCACGTCAGTCGCCCTGCTAGACAGGGGTCCAGGAAAATAAATAATGTGGGAAGAAATAGCCAGGGAATTGTTATGGCTAGGCTTGTATAGGCCCTAGGGCTGATAGCCTAGTACCAACCTATGAACCTATGAACCTAAGTTGGTGAATCCAAGCAGTCTTCCCTACTGTGAATAGTTCCTTATCTCCAGATTGTGCTTATAGAGTGCAGATTAACTCCTTTGAAAACCACAGTAAATAAATAAATCAGGTGTCAGATCATGATCATTCATGAATATTCAATCTGCTCGAAGCGCTGGGCAGATAATTATGGGGTGAGGACCTACACAATGCAATGTACACGCCAGTACAAAAGTGAGTACTGAGAAGTGCGGCTAAGTCACAGCTTGCAAGTGTGAATCATTAGTGCTAGTGCATGAATAAAGTGTTTAACACCCCTACCACTTTGATGTGCACTTACAGAGGGTTTGTCAGGGAGAACAGAGTTAACAAAGCATGTTTGAGATTACATTGACTTTCTTAGAAGATAACCTTTATACCATCTTTGTGAATCTGGGAGGATTTGGCATAATGGTTAAGGTCTTTACCTCACAAATACAAGGTATAGGGTTTGATTCTGACCTCTGATTATTGGCTAAATAGTCTTCAGACTAGTAGCTTAGTATTTTCCTATGAGCCTATGGATATATGCTCAAGAGGTAAATGTGCCTCTGAGTACAAAGTGTAAGCTATATGGAGTACAAAAAAATTAAACATACAAACAATAAATTACAAAACAAATCCAAATCATAATGCAATCACTTTACAAATGTTTCAAAAGAGTGTACATCTCAAAACGAAAGGGAAGCACACACTCATATTACATAATTTATTCCTGCTGTGGCATGATTTCTTAGGTTAACCTGTACACATATCACATTCATCCAGACATCTACCATGCAATTAGAAAGGGCAGCTTTGAGAAATTGTGCACATTGCTTCATCAATGTAAAGTGCTACAATGTAAAATGTAGAGTACGTATGCTCCACTTTCTCTGCTTCATAAATACCTCTCTGTATATGGCACATGCTTTTAATCTTCTCCATGTTTCAGGTTAATACCATGGTTTCAAGGTTCAAATCTAGAGAGGGTGTTTTCTGTGTGAAACTAGGGATCCATAATATCTACATTTTAATGGCAGAAGACCACAGGATTGTGACATCATCACACATAGACATTTTGTCTTCCTTTTTTTTTTTTGATTCATCCTTTGTGTGATGCTTGACATTGCACATCTTTGACTGTTAGCAGTCACTATCAATCAAGAACAGTTTTCTTCCCGTGTGATGTGTTGCTTAAGAGAGTTCTTCCACCACTTTATATCCATTTTAGCCCAGACAACTGCTTAATTAAACATTGAAGAGGATATTTGTTGAAATGTACTTCTCTCACCTTTGTAGCAAGCATTTTTTTCTGTAGTGTCAGGTGAACATACAATATCGTCTAGCTTGTAGAGTTGGTGAGGAATGAGTTTGAATCTGCCATTTTGTAAAGTGTGTGTGTGTGTGTGTGTGTGTGTGTGTGTGTGTGTGTGTGTGTGTGTGTGTGTGTGTGTGTGTGTGCACCTCTATAGTTACAAGGATGTCTGGATTATCCAACACATGTGGTTTTGTAGACCTAATATCATGCAAGACATTAATACAGACAGACAGAAAACTCACAACACCCTTTCAATCAATTTTAAGGAACACATATGCCTTGTAACATAAAGATGATATTATGCCTTCAAATATATTCTGTCTCACATTGCAGTAAGACATCTCCTGTGGTGCATGCAATCTATGCAATATCATGTAGCTTGTGTTCTTGTATAAGTAGGTGTTTGAAACCAGTAGTGATTGAGCAGTATGAGTGTGCGTATGACTCTCGTGCTAGGGATGACTGATGCTCACCACAGCTGCAATGTATACATTTGCATAGGGAGAGGGTCCCTCCATTGTTTTCACTGCCTTTTAGCCCAAGCAACTGCTTTGCAATACAATGATGATGTCATACCTTCAAATATATTTTGTCTTACAACTGTGGTAAGATTACACCTATGGCATGTGTAGTTAATACACATTTCTTTAGAGTGTGGACTAATAGGCAACTGTTTAAATCCAGCCAAGGAGAACCAGATGTGAGTGTAGTGATGTGACATATCCAGCATTGCAGCAAAATATTGTATGTCTAACATGAGCCATTCAACACATTGATGATTTCATGACATTTAGATAGGTGTTCTGTAATCACTGTGGTGAGAGTTCTGCTGTAGCACATGCAGTTAATACTAACTTTTACAGTATGACTAGTCAGATAGCCATTGGTTTAAATCTGGAAATGTGTATGTGTAAAAAAATATTGATAGACAAGAGTGGCTTAACCAAGAAACACTGATATGGCTAAATCACACTTGTGTGAACAGTAGCATTGCTAAATCTTTTTGATCACATAGTATAATTTGTGTTGGTTACATGACCATCAAAAGCTTTTCTTAGTTCACACCTTGAAATATGTTCATTCTGATAGCTGACTATTGCTGTTGCCTGTTCTGTAGAGTATGCAGTATAATAGGCAGGGCTTTGAATCTGGTAAGGTATGTTTGTCATACAATAGTGGCAGACAGAAGTGGCTCAGCCACAGAGTAGTCATGTGGCACAGTAAAGGTACATCCTCTTCCTAGGTGCCAGAATCCATGTCAGGGGAGCTATAAACATTTCAAAAATATGCTGAAGTAATTGCTTCAAGTATGTTCTTATTGAGACAGCAGATATGCTTCGTTTTGTGGCTTCAGTGGTTGATACACCTCTGTCTCTGAGTTCTGGCCTCAGGCATGTGTTTGGGTCTAGCAACATGCAGCTAATGAGTATGTTAGACAATGGTTACAGGCATTAATTATTTTTTCAAAAAATATATTGATTTCTATTCTATGACTTTAATGCAAATATCTGCAGATACATTTTATTATTATTTTCACAATATAGTGCTTTAAAGGCAATTTTAGCTTATTCATCATTTCTCAATGTGTGCCATGCTGCAAGTTGTCACAAAGTGTGACTGGACCTGTGTTATGATACTTTATTGTGGTTTCTCCCTTTTTTAATTTTTCCAACTCTTTTGGGTTTCCAATATAGTGAAGGGAATGGACCCCATTCCTAAGTCAAAGTATGATTAAAGTTCAAGAAATGAGTATTGTTTCACTCTTTGATGTCAGCCAAAAGTGCTCTTCGCAGCACCTGCAATGTGCCCAGTAATGACTCCTTCTGCAATTCATATGGAGTTATATGCATTGGTAGCATATCTATATATGATTGTAGACTCTTTTTATAAGACCCGTTGCTCCTACTACTATTGGAATTATCTGGGTATCTTTCTTTCATATTGCTCTAGTTTCTGCTTGCAAATCCTGATATTTTATGACTTTGTGTCTCTCTGTACGCAGGACACTGTAGTCACTGGGTGTGGCAATTTCAGTGATCAATGCTACTTTTGTCTTCTTTTCCTGGACCACTATATCTGTTTTTCTAGCGTCTATCTTTTGAACTGTTGGCAGTGGATGATCCCATGTGATGTAGACTTCATAATTTTCTATGATGCTTTTGTGGGTCTATGATGTATAGTTGATGTTAATGTAATTGTTGTTGTTATTTCCTTATGGTCATGCTCAGTATAATGATGTAGTAAGTGTGTGATGTTCAGCATAATGCACATTAAGCAATCAATGTCATGAGAAAGTCATCGTCATTTGTCCTTCTTTGTCAAAAAGTAATAGTATTAGCCTCTGGAAGGTTGGCTTTGCAACATCCAAGCAATGGAGTTATTGACTTATGCTCAGAAGATAACATTTGTTACAGGCCAGTATACACTTCTTGTGTATAAAATGTGAATTTTCAACAGTTAACCGACTAATACACATTAATGTTTTACCTGTCTGTGATTTATGTTACTGTATTGTGATACAGGTACTACTAATGCATTTAACAAGACTTACTTCAGCGCCAGATGTGATGTACAACATGATGCCACACTGCATTTACAGGTGTACGTTGATAAACCATTGTACTTCAATGTGCAGTAGGAAGGACACAAGTAAGATGACTGATTACACTCACAAGTATATTGGACTCAATTAATTATAACGTGACAGATGGTACATTTCCCCTGTAGCTGATGTCATTACACAAGACTGCTGGCATGTAAGTTTGTTTGACCTAAGTCTTATATGGCCTACTTATCCATTTGTGTTATTTATATCACACATAATTATAGCCTGTGCATAGACAGTGATATGCAGATTCCTAACCTAGTTGTCAAGAGACTGAGTACACACGAGTTTTGCCTCGATCTGTGTGATTGTTAGTATATGTCACATGACTATACCCCTCATTTTGCAAGAAGATACATCTCAGATCTGCTATAGTTAGAGTGCTGTAAGTAAAGATAGCAAAACAGTATTCCGCTGATATGTTGGTCAAAGTGACATTTTTGTATATGTGTCATGTCCTTCTGGATTGCAATAAATGCATACAACATGTGTATGAGCTGTCACATTTTCTGCCATTCACAACATGCTGGCTGCTCTCACAAATGTTTTTTTTCCTGAATTAATACTATTATTGGAATTATCTCACAGGTGTCCATGATTCTTCTCAATATTTCCCCATTGTTGTAGGTGTTTACATTGCCTTAACAACTTCACTATTGTTTCCTTCATACATATAAGGCAATGAAAGGTTTACAATTCTTTAGCCTGCATGTATGCTCTAGCATTAATCATGTGGATGTAAATTATTTCCTTTGATTATGCCATCCATCTGCACCATGGGTATAAATAGTCATACTCTATATAACCCTGGGAGTAAACATTTTTCTGAATATATCTCAGAAAATATATAGTAGAAGCAGTATGTAATTTTTTACAACTGTCTAAACTATTGTATAATTTATATTCCTATACAACACATGCTTTCCTAAGACAATGTGAACTATAAAACCCCCTTTGTATGGTTACAAGTGCCAACAACTGACAATTATAGTCCCCTTCTGAAGTGCAAAGGGCATTAGTGTAAGAGATGAGTACAGCTTTTAAATGATAGGTGGGTAGTGAGAGCTACAGCATAATGTTTGTTACAACATGTAACTTTCTGGATACACAACTGATGTGCACCACCTGAAGTATATACCACATCCCCAATGTATCTGCTTTCCTTGCCAACTGGTTGTCTCACACTGTAACGTTATTTTACATGTATCACAGTTGCTTCCTTTGTTACACTGTAGCTGTGTCCCTCCCACATAGTTTGGTCAACATTTACTGTTTATAATGCAGATGTGTCCTTAAGTGGACAAGATTAAGCCCATAGTTATCAATAATTTGAATTATTGGTGTTTGTACATTAATCTACTTGTATATACCTACACACTCCTCATTAAGTTCCCCCTCCCTCTTAATTATGTATTTCAGGATGCCCTTGCCTTGTATTGTGCTGTCCACACATGCTCGCTTACTAAGCCTGAGCTTATTTACTACCTGTTGTTTATACTGTGTGCTTGAGCCTGTCTGCACCTCAACTTGGTGTGGCCTATAGCAAGTGCTCTAGGCACAAACTGGTGCTGTTTATTGTGTAGGGTTGCTTAACAGCTTGCATATTCAATGAGCATTGATGCTTATTGCAATAACATGAGTTAACCTTGTAGGCATACTTGTTAATGAATCCCCAGGTCTTTCTCTTTGATAATGTGCTTATATTTTCCTCTACTTGTGTCACTCTTTTTTATATGCGTTTTTGAGTAGTTTCCTACATTCCTACTGGAAGCAGGAAGAGTTATATGTTATTTGGTATTCAAATTTTATGCTAATTAGATGCCCATATTTTTGTCTGGCTGCCCTTCATTTCAAGGACCATTTATGATGTCTGCAGGTTGAGAGTTATGTGTTAAAGTTATGCAGCATAATATGAAAAAAGTAAAATCTTTGTATTTTAGGATCTTGAGATTTATGACTAAGCTTTCATTTGACACACCCATTGCTTATTGCATTTGAAGTTGAGCTAAATATCTATTGGCAGGATTATTAAATACTTGAGCATGCAGTTAGTATGTAAGGAGAACCACATTTGCATATCAAGAGCTGTCAGAATGTATTTACTTTTCAGGCCTTGTAAATAAAATAATACCTTTACAGTGTTCGGACAGTTCCATGCTATTTAAAGAGAAGACTCAGAAATATGTCATTGAGAGAGCAATACTCACTGCTAGAACTTCATTCAATCATATTTTATCCATTGTGCAATGTCTATATTAAAGATAGATTTAATTGTGGTACATATTTACCTGAATCTACATATATTCAATGCTTTAATTTAGTTTGACATGCTGTTAGTTAAAATAGGCTTGCTTCTGTGACATGCAAGTAAAATAGATGAAATGAAATGATGATTTGTAGCTCTTTAATTGGTGCCAACATCTGCATATCTGCAATAACAGAATCTAAGGTAAGTTATTTTTCATGGTCAGTTGTTAGTTGCATAGCTTTCCTAAATCACATAATCATATTAAAAGGAGGGTTGGGAGAAAATGCAGTAAATGAAATAATAATTTCTTAAGAAAAAAAATACTGTGAAAGAGAATTCCTGTGTTTGAACTGTTGTAGACTATATTATTTGGTTGTGTTTTTCAGAATGTAGGTTCACATGAAAGGCAATTGCGTTTAATATGTAATTGCACCATGCATGGGTGTGGATTACACAGCGATTTGCCCTCATCTGGAGTGCTTTAATTCATAAGGCAAAGCACAAGTATATTACAGCATAATTCAAACCCAACTGTGGTACATTGTTATTTTGCCATGGCTTATATTTATTTGTTGGTTTTATGTTTTAAACTGAGTGACATGATGGTACAGCATTTAGTGTTGCTGCCTCACAGCAATTCATTACCATTTCAGTTCTTGGCTGGAGCGCCTTCCACATGGAGTCTGCAAATCCTCCCTGTATCAACAAAAGTTTGTTTGTGGGTGTTCTAGTTTCAGCACACATCTCAAAAATGCTCCTTAGGTGAATTGCCATTCCTCTGAATTATCAATAATTGTATGTGCTATGTAGGAATGGCTGAGTGTATGTGTGTGTGTGAGTGTGTGCATGTGTGTATTTGTATCCTGAAAGGGAAGGTTATTGATGAAGTAGTGTATTATCAACTGGAGAATTACCTGTGCTCTAATGATGTTCTTGATCCATTTCAGTCAGGTTTTAAGGCACAGCAGAGTACTAAGACTGCACTCATTAGGGTGTTTAATAAGCTCCTACTTGCAAGAGATCAGTGTTTCTGTTCTGTCTTGGTCTTTCTTGAACTTTTGGTGGAAATTGATTTAGTGACCATGTCATTCTTATGGACAGACTGGATGGAGCATTACTGTGGTCTGTTTGGTATGGTTCTTAGCTGTTTTTCTATCTATTTAGTAGGTTTTACTCCAAGAGTAGTTTATGGGGATATATAGCTTTTGATTATCTCCACAACAGAAAATTAAGAACTGCTTCTTATGATTTTTCCCCAACCATCCCACGGTTTTCCTGTTAAGATTTTAAAAGGCTGTGTCTCTTCCTTCCATCCCTTATGGTAATTTGACTTCCAAGTCCCTTCCTCCTCCCTTTCATTGCTACTGCACCTTGTGTAAGATATTTATATCCTTTTCCCACCCAACACTCCAGGCGACCCCTGTTAAAATCCAGTCCTTGAACCATAGTAGGCCATTCTAATACAAGCCTGGACAAAATGGATATGCATTTCCCAAATGTCTGTATAGCCAGCTTGGTAGATATGAATATTTTGAGACAATATAGCAATTATCTCATGTTCACAGATAGCCAGTTAATCCTTGAAGAAACCAAAACAGTATGTGGGAGATATAAATATACAACTTCCTTGGAGGCAAAAGTCTTGCTTACAAACAAGGTTGTGAAGAACAGACACAATACATCCTTCACATGTACCACTCATCAAACATATAGATCTTCTTGTGCTAAGGCAGTTAAAAGAAACCTTCTCCAATCTCAAAGACCTCCTAAGCCATCTAATGGCAACACACAAAATAAACCAGGAACCAATACCTCCAAAACGAAAAACAGGAAGAGAAAGCACTACAGCCGAAGTAGAAATGCTGTAGCGTGTGATATACTGCTGCCACAAATACGAAAGAAAAATCCAAGGCCCATAAACGCTCCAACAAAGCAACACCTTTCCTCAACAATTAAAGCACACACCATGAACAACACCAAACACAACACATAAGCTTGCACCCAATGGCCCCAAATAATGACGTTCATAAGCCACTCAAGCACTTTATCTAATACTCTTATCATTGGAGATTCCATTGTATGACACATAGATGACCCACTCACCAGGTCAGACAAGGAGAAAATAACTGTTAGTTGCCTTTCTGGAGCCAGGATTCACAATATCATGCACACACTCAAGTTACTGCACCCCATGTGTCAATATGATTCTATCATAGCTCATGTGGGTGCAAATGACCTAAGACATACCTCACTGGACTATATGAAAAGAGGCATTATGTATCTCTCCGAATATGTGTCAAAGACAGGCATGAGTCTTGCACTGAGCAACATTCTACCTTCACCAAGGATGATACCACTGTATGTACAGAAAATGATTGAGTTTAATAAGTGGCTTAATTTCTGGTGTCACACCAGGGAAACAAATATCTGTCAGCATGTGAGGACATGGATAACAGACCACATTGCTTTGCCAAGGATGGGCTGTAGCTGTCTTCCTCTACACATTTGGATATTAGCAAAAACTTTATCCATCCATTAGAGCCTTTTTAGGCAATGCCAAAATGACAAAACTACCAACATAGCAAAAGAGGCTCAAAGCAACCTTAAGGTATTACTGCTCAATGATTGGAGCCTAAACAAAAAACTCTACACCCTACAAGTCCTTCTCCCTATGGAGAATGTAGATATCTATGCAGTTACAAAAACTCGACTTAAAGCCTTAGAAAGTACTCCAGCAGTGCAAGATTTCAGTGCCTGAAAACAGCACTGACCAGGATTAATGGTGGGGGTGTGTTGATCTACATTAGCAATAAATATATCTTCAGGGTGGTCAAACAGGATGATGTTATGGAGTTCATCCATGTGAAAGTCACCTCAGATAAGGTCCCTTACCATATCCTAGCTAGCTATAGGTCATTATTTATGCTCCAAGAGTCTCACAACTCTTAACTAGACCTATTAGAGACACTCACAATCTAACCAAATACCTTATTCATGGGTGACATTAAGTACCCTTCTGTAGCTTGTGAAACATATATTCTGTATGAAGCAGAAGAAGAGTGCATATTCACTTTGTACAGTTTTCTCATATGCTGAGAAATATTTATTACTTAGTGTTTCAAAACTTTGCCATTTAAACTTCATTAATATAGTGAGACTCTGTGAACTTTTGAAATAGACTGTAATAATTAGAACTTGATGTGTGTGTGCATGTGTGTGTGTGGGAGGGGTGTTTTCCATGCATATGGTTCAGCCCTTAACACCTATTATTATTATTATTATTGTTATTATTATTATTATTATTATTATTATTATAATTATTATTATTGTTATTACCATCTTCATCTTCACCATCATCTCTTTCTCTCTTTGAATTACAGTGATGGCTGTATGCTGATAGTAGTTTTTCTTATGACTGCATTATCATTGCTGTTGCATTTTCCCAGAAAGAGGAAGAGCAAAAGGGATTAATGTATGGTTTGTGTGGCTTAATGTATGGTTTGTGTGTGTGTGTGTGTGTGTGTGTGTGTGTGTGTGTGTGTGTGTGTGTGTGTGTGTGTGTGTGTGTGTGTCTGTCTCTCGTAGTATAGAATTTTTTCATAGCAGCAACATTCTTAGAAACTGCATTCTGCATTCTACACTTTGTGATGTGATACATTTTATGATTATGTCTCATGATGGAAGTTGCTAAACTGGATTAATCCTTATTGTGGCTAGATGCTTCCATACCTGTTTCATGCTCTCTGCAATAGCAATAGCTAATATTAACTTTATTTGCCATCATAAATTCAACTGTTTATAGACCTTCTAAAATTAACTTTAGTGGGGATGATTAGTTAGTAGGGGTATGCACTACAGCAAAATTAAACACCAAAGACAAGACATCTCTACATCCACAAAAAGCAACTTTCACTTGGTTCTCCCTGTAGGTAGAAAACTACAAAGCCAGACATCTTGGCTCTCAAAGCATCATTCTTTTCATTATGCTAGATATCAACTATGATACAGAAAATCAGCCCTCTATACTTTAATCTATATCCATTTCAGATGTGTACAATTTATTCATTTCTTGCATTGATATATAGCTTATATGTAGATGTAAATACCTGCAAAATGTAATTGATGTTTTCCATGTTATCTGACTACTTCACCAATGTAATATGTCATTCTTGTATTGTCCTAGCATTTTTATGTAACATTGCATGATATGTGAATATGGATAATAATTGTCTTTGTATGTCATTGTATTTTATTTGAATGTAGAGTTTTTCTTTCTGGACACCCACTGAAAACACACTCTTGAGAACAGAGTTGAGCTATCCCAGTCAACAAGCAAGAAAAAATACAATAAATAAGAAAGTTATTATTAACAGGAATGTAGCATTTTGTTTTTTTTTTAATGCCGCACATTGATCATATGATTTAAAAGCAGATGTTAGTCTGAAGTATATGGTTCATTACCAAAGTACAGGAAGTAAGTCTCTAGTCTATCCAAGAAGGTAAATCAATAGCTCAGCTACAGACCATTAAGTTAAGTAGGGATCAAATGAACTGTCCTATGACAGACCACATTTCTGTCACTGAAGCAGACAAAAGACAATAGAACACTGTTGTTGAATATAGGTGAGAGGAACTATGATCATTCTCACGCAGACATGTACAAAGCCAGTCACGTCATGCCTTGTTGAATTCAGTAGCTAGGCAATGGCTACAGAAACGTAGGTCTGCCTGTTTACCGGCTTGCATGAAAAACATGTTCATGAGTGTTGGCCTCCTTGCTTTCTTACTTCTGCATCATTTATTTATTTGGAATGTACTTGCACTGTAGAGTCTTACCCCCTAGAACACAAGAATCATTATTGGTAGTCTGTTCTTTTCAGCTCATCTTTTCATTGCCACTGTACTAACTACATAAAACAGTAAAAAAATCAGCCAAGACTGCCATCAACAACCACTCACGGTGTCTGATTACAGAAAACAACAGTTCTAATCAGATGGATAATGATTACTTGCTCTGCTTTCTTAGCTACTGTCCAGTGTTAGGGATGTTGTTCATCTAATACATGTGACGATGTGGCAGTACAGACAGACTCTGAGCTAGAACTTCAGCAAAGGATAGGAGAATGGAATGCAAATCTGAAGGTACATGGGATGAAACTAAGCACAGATAAGACAGTGGTAATGGCAGCAGATTGGGGAAATCAGAAGAAGCTGAGAATAGAGATAGATGGGAAGATAGTGGAACAGGTAAACAGCTTCAAGTATCTGGGAGGGGTGGTTGAGGAGAAGGGTAGACTAAATGAAGAGGTCAAAGCTAGAATCAGAGGGGCTGCAGCCAACTGGCATAGAGTATCAGGTGTAGTCTATGACAGAAGAATACAAAAGAAGCTGAAAAGCAAGGTGTACAAGACAGTGGTGCGACCAGTACTACTGTTATGGTACAGAAACCTGGGCAGTAAAGGCAGAACAGTTGAAGAAGCTAGAGGTGATGGAAATTAAGTGCCTGAGAAAGGTGGTAGGATGCACACTGTGGGACAGGTGAAGAAATGAGGACATAAGAGCAGAAGCCAAAGTAGCTCCAATTGCAGAAAAGATCAAAGAGAACAGATTACGATGGTATGGGCGCATGTGTAGAAAAGCAGAAGACAATCTGGTGACGGAGATTTGGGACAGACAGGAAGAAGGTAAGAGGAAGCGAGGGCGTCCAGCAAAGAGGTGGATGGATTGTGTGAAAGAAGATCTGCAACAGTCAGGCATGAGTGTTGAAGAAGGCAGCAGAGTGGCACTGAATCGAGAGAGTTGGCGACAGTTAATACGATAACCTAACCCCATGTAAATGGGAAAAAGGGGAATGATGATGATGATGATGATAATACAGTCCTGCTGCTTGGTTTCTCCATGACCCTGATTCCTTGCACTTTCCTATATATTTTTGTCTAGATCTAAAAAGTACCCAATCAAGCAACGTACAAATATGAAGTGTTTATTTTACTATGGTTTGTAGTTTCAGTGCTTCACACCCCAGACAATATACACAGATTCCCCTTTATTACCTCCAGCCTGTATTTCACCTACAGTCATACTAGCTGAAGTAAGACTGATGAGAAATCATTTTATAACCGATTTATTCTATGTCTGTGAGTGTGCCCATAAAGAATAAAAAATAATAATAAAAACCATGTAGGTCTATAAAATACTTCATTAAAGAGTTGCAATACAACAACAATGTTAAAGTTCCATGGTCTATGTCTACTAGAATGGTTCCAGACACAATGTTGTAGAAGTTGAAAAACTTGGAAATCCATGCAATCTCTTTCAAAAGCTGAAACGTCTCTACCATTTATATAAAACAACACACTGTAATGATACTTCTTCAAACTAAATAATTTGTCAGAAAAAAAATATCTACCTATCTATATACCTCTCAACCTCTTAGTGCAACAAATCTGGACAAAGTCTAATAAAATGGGGGGGGACAAAGACCCAGAAACAGGAACAGATTTTAAATATTGCTGTTATAAACTTAGAAAGTTGCTAAAGTAAGAGGGTTTGTGTTAACATATGTTTTCCGAAGGATTTGAAGTCTGGAAATCAAATGAATGTCATTATTTAGTGACTTCCATCCCCGGATCATCCCAGTGATTTTCCAGAAAACCACAAATTTTATAAGGAATTGATCAAAAATATGAAGCAAAAATCTGAACATTCTGTGCAAACGTGGACAGTTGAGAGGTATACCTATCTATCTATGCATCTATCTATCTATCTATCTATCTATCTATCTATCTATCTATCTATCTATTTTTGAAATATTTTTTTTTAATCTGCTGAACATATAGGCAATGAACAGAAATGTGTAGTTTTGATAAATAAAGTAGAAAATAGTTACACACTGTGACTATGCTGCAGCTTTGGACATAATTTAGAATACTCTGCAGTAAATGAAAAGCAAATAATCATGTAATGACTGCATTCATTGTCACAGTCAATGACAAAACAAGTATTTTGAGATCACATCATTGGTGTATGTGATGTTTTTAACTTAAGAATGTAGCAGAAATGGTTTTGAAGTTCAAATCATCT